>NC_048220.1:88915640-89000477 GCF_002007445.2 Ailuropoda melanoleuca | reverse complement strand
CTGGCCAGCTCTTCTGCGGTGAATAGAAACCTGGCAGCATGTCTGCCTGCGGGGCCTCCTGCTGCCTCTCCCCCAGAACCTGGGGATGGGGCTGCCCTTGAAAGGGCCGTAGTCAGAGTTATTAAGCCAGAAATTGTCCGTCGCCGTGGCAGTACTGTAGAGAGATCAGGCTAGGGCTGCCCTGACTTAGCATCTTGTCAGGGCCATATAGTAGTTGAGCGTAGCTTTGGACAAGCTACTTTTCTTCTCTGTGCCGAAACTTCCTCATTTGTCAAAGTCAGATGATAATAGTACTTACCTCAATGTTGTCGTGGGAATTCAGAGATAGTGTAGGTAAATTGCTTAGCATATATCTGCCACATGGCTAGTGTACAAATAAAGGGGAGCCTTCATCATTTATAACTATTACTCTGTTCTGGCTACTGGAGTTCAAGTCTTAATTTTCCTCATGGACCGTGAGCTCCTTGAGAGCAGGAGTCGGGTCCGATTCCCTTTTGTATCCATTCATCAAATGGCCAAACATCTGTTGCAGCCCGGCTCTGGGCCAGTCACTGTGCTGGGGGCCCGGCATCCAGCCCCACACACACTGTGCAGGTGTTGATGAATGTTTAGTGGATCAAAGGGGAGGATTGATGAGCAGGTTACAAAAGGTACTTTTTATTGGACAGCACTGAGTGTTAGAGCAGTGCTTCTCAAACTTCAGTGTTTGAGAACTACCTACCTGGGAATTAGATGCGGATTCATCCAGTCTGGATGGGGGCCCAAGAGGCTTCATTTCTACCAAGTTCCCATGTGCGCCTGCTCTTGCTGGTCAGTGAACCATGCTTTGAGCAGCAAGGTACTGGGTGCCTGTGCCTTACCTCACTTATTGATTGCAAAAACCTTATGAGTTTAGAAGTGAGGAAAAGTGAGTTTGTAGAGATTGAGTAGCTTTTTTATGACAGCTGGCCAATCTGGAATCCGCGTGGCCTGCCTCATTTTTGTCTATTGGGCTATATTGACTCCCTAAGACCAGAGGTTCTTAGAGTTTGCTGTATATCAGAAATCACCCAGGGAGCATTAAAAATCCTGATGCCTGGAGAATGGGATACCAGGTAATTCTAAGGGGCAGCAAAGTTTGGGAACCACAACTTCCCAGCCTAACCTCATGCAAAGAATGAAAACGGAAGGAACCTATTTCTGCAATGTCTCTAATTTCAGGCACCAGTCACAGACTTTCAGAATTTGGAACCATGTAATGAAGTACTGTATGGTGACTAACATAACATAATAAAAAATAATTAAAAAAAAGAATTTGGAACCATGGACCACTTCATTATTTACAGATGTGGAAATTGGGACCTCTTCAGGTTAAAATACTCACCCAAGATTACCCAAATCATTGACAGCAAAGTTGGGACTAAATAGAATCTTAGTTCTCTAGTTCATACCCCTAGTTCCCGTTTTCCATGTGCCTGCTTGTTCTAACCAGCTGTGAAGGTGACAACCCACTTGGGTCCAGTACCAGAGAAGGATTCCAGAAACACAGGCTATTTACTGGAAAGGCATCTTCATGCTCTGCCACCAACCAGAACCTCAGAGACTTAAAAAAGACTGGGGAGCAGGGGGTGGAGAGGGGTGCCCTGGGGAACATCATCTGACATCACAAGAGCTGGACTTTCCTTTTCCTTTACAATAATACCCTGCCAATCCTGAAATGATAGCATGTGACAGATGAGGCTGTGAAGTTAGAAGGGCTTTAAAATTTCAAAGTTAAATGTATAATCCCATTATGGTAGGAGCAAAATTAGTGGCTTGATTCAGTACAATTAACATTTATTGTCTTAATCATGACATAATGTCAGTTTCATTGGATGCCGCATGTTAAAGATAGGGGGAACTGCAAATATGTAATCAATTGTTTTTGGCGGGGGGGAGGTGCATTTGACATGACTCAAAGTTGAACAGCCCAAATCTTAGCTGTTTCTGTGTAGCTTTCCCTTATAACCATTGAAAAATTAACCATGTAACATGCCTGTACTCTTAATTATAACCATCTATTGAGCACTCATTCTGTGAGCACTACATTATCGCCTTGTGAATGTAATCATACTTAATCTGTATAACACCCCCCACGAGGCATCCCAAAGCAAATAGTTTAAAGGGGTGTGTGTGCATGTGTGTGTGTGCATGTGTGCACGCACACGCATGTGCGAGGCTGGGAACACCGTGTGGACAGGCAGTCAGAGATGAGAGGAATATGATCCGGATAAGTGAGTTGGGTGGGAATTGGGACAAATTCTGTGTGGCCTGATGGTAGAGTTTAAAGGAGCAGGTAGGAAGAGTGGAAGAAGTGAAGTTGGGAACAGACTAGATCATTCAGGGAATTGCATACTGTGCTAAGAAGTTTGGATTTTTACCCTCAGAGTCAGTGGGATCCATTGAAGATTTTAAGTAGGAGTGAGAGTTAGTCTCATCCCCATTTCAGTATGACCACACTCTGACTGCGGTATGGAGATTACAGGGGGCAGAGCCGGAGGCAGGGTCCGCTTCGGAGGGTGTTGCAATAAGCCAGCTGGCCGGCAATGATGGCACCTTCAATTAGGGCAGTGGGAGTGGGCACGGAGAATAAGCACCTTCAAGGCAAAAGTCTAAATCTCTGAGGCTTGGTGATTTATGGAATGGAGCGGGAGGGGGGAGGAGAGAGAGGGAAGAAAGAGAGAAGGAGAGATCAGAATTAAGATCTATGGCTGGACTATTGTCTTGAGGTCCTGAGAAGGAGCACACAGGGGGAAGGGAGAGAGGCTCCAGAGGGAGGGATGTTGCCGACATGATTATGATGAGCTGCCTATGGGCAGCTGTCCCAGGGGAAATGTCCAGTAGGAAGCTGGACTCCTGGAATTCTCTTTATTGATCAGAAAAGACCCTAAAGCTGTCAACACTTTGTAATATTATGATCTTAAGATAAATGTCCAAAAGAATGACAGCTTGACCCCAATCATAGATTGGTTGTTCTAGCTTGGAATATGTCTCAGGGCAATCAGCTAAGAAACAGAAGCCCTGTTGGGCCCTGGGACAATTAAGAAGACCTTTTTTTTTTTTCTTTTTAAATTTTTTTTTTATTTTTGAGAGAGTGAATGTGGGGGGAGAGACAGAGGGAAAGGGAGAGAGAGTCTTAAGCAGACTGCACGCTCAGCATAGAGCCCAACACAGGGCTCGATCTCACAACCCTGAGATCATGACCTGAGCTGAAATTAAGAGTTGGATGCTCAACAGACCGTGCCACCCAGGCGCCCCAAGAATACCTTTTTTCTTTAAAATCATAGCAAATGAGAAAGTCCCCTCTATCTCTTTGATGGGAGTTGTCTCACTCAGTCTCTCACTCATTTGAAAAACCTTTTACGGAGCACTTTCCATGAGCCAGGCATTGAGGATACAGGATATGGAAGAAGGTGTCTGCCCTTGAGCACCTCCGGGGCTAGTGGAGAACACAGACACATGGACATATGATTAAGATTCCATGTTACAAGCAGGAGAGTTAGATGTCAATGTTCAGGATCCCCAGATGTTCTTAGACTTTGGAATGATAAATATTGCCATGGAATAGAGGCAGATACGTGTAGGGTGGTTTTCAGTTTTGAAACTGAAACTTTGATGAATCGTGCAAAATTCACAACTACGGAGAGACCAGGACTTCAAATTAAGTTTTGCAGCTGTTACATTTTTTTTTTTTTTACTTTATCACTATTCTGACTCCATCTGTGTCTTTAGGAAGGCCACCACCAAAGTCTACTCACTTGATGCTGTGTAAATAGTGATGCATACAATGAAAGGAGAAACAATTATTATAGCAGAGGGAGGGTGTACCTAGCTCTGTCTGGGGCAGAAGAGTATCAGGTGGAATCAGAGAAGGCTTCCTGAAGGACGGAATGGCACTTGTGTGGGTTTTGAAAAATGAATTGGACTTCATGTTGTGTAACAGAGGGANGCGGTATGGAGATTACAGGGGGCAGAGCCGGAGGCAGGGTCCGCTTCGGAGGGTGTTGCAATAAGCCAGCTGGCCGGNTGCAGACAGCAAAGGAGAGGAGAGGAATTTGGCATGTAAGTTGGAGAGGTGAGGAGAAGCAGGATTCAGATGCTGGGCAGACTAGAATGTCATTCTGGGGAGGTGTGTGGGCTCGAAGGAAGTGGTGGGGAAGAGGCCACACGTGCACATGCCCACAAGGACCAGGCAAGTACATAAAAAAGAATGAGGTGGAGTGACCAACTGTCCTGGCAAGAGCAGTTTCCTGGGACACAGGACTTCAGTGCTAAAACCAGACACATCCCCGGCAAACCAGGAAGCATATGTCACCCTAGAATGGGGCCAGGCCTGGGATACCTGGCAAGTGCATATCCACCCCTCCCAGTCCGCAGTGCTGCCCTATGGGAATGCAGAATTGTATCTCTGGATCTTCCAAGTAGCCAAGAGAAGCTGACAATTCAAAACTTTATGGAAAAGCTGCTGTTTTTTAAATGCTAACCAAAAAGTCAAATGTTTTATTTTTATAATTTTTTTTATTCTTTCTTTGAGTCTCATTGACACACAAGTCACTTGTTTTAAAAACACCATGCCAGCACAACAAAGCATTTCTCTTCACCATGAGAGTGCCGCGGACTGCCAGGTTGAGGATCTCAGAGCTAAGTGCCATAAGTAAAGCCTCCCACATCCCACCCTGTTCCTGCCCTGAGGCACATTCAGACAATTTTCATTATGCAGAGTGACTTCAGTGATCAATCGTTTGGTTTTTTTTAATTTGATGTTCTTAACCAGATTTGGATGCTGGGCACAGAAAGTAATTGACCAAAGCAAGGATGAATAGTGGTAATAGAGACACCCATTCAATTTTTTTGAAAGATGAAATTGGTGCTCAATGGCTTGTTCTTCCCAAAATTTGGAAACCTATGTGGTGACTAAGATAAGGCACGTGCATCTCAAGCATCAGCCTTAGTTATTAGTTGAGGTCCATTTATTCTAGGTATCAGGACAACCCCTTGGCTGAGATAGGAAAAGAACCGTCACTTTGTTCATAGGGAACTTGGAGGTCAGGGGCCAGCATCTGGAGGCGGTAGAGAATGGTATATTTGATTTAACACTGTGGTCAGAGCAGCTGGGTTCTGACCTGCCGCTTTCGGCAGCTGCATGACCATGGGGAAACCACCTAACCTCTCTGGTCCATGGCTTCCCCATTTGTGCTGCAAGGAGACTGGCTTGCAAGGGCTCGCAAGGATCACCCTCCCCATCATCTCTCTAATTCTAAGCTCTAACTTTGATTAGACTTTTGCTAGGATTTCTCCAGGCCTGCCAGGGTGAAAGAGTCAGCAGGGTATTAAAGAACAAATCAGCCCAGACAACTGTGACATCTTTTGTTCTTTTCTAGATAGAATTAGTAGATATGGGGTTGTAGTAAGTTGACCCAATATCTGGGTGCCACCAGGCCAGCTCTCTGGATGGCATTTTTATTGTGTCACTTGATCTTTCTTTAATTGAGTGTGGATTAGAACACAGGGGTGGGAGCTGGGTACAGGAAGAGAGCGTCAAAAGCAGGGGCTCCGTGGCGGGGGAGCCTTCTACTCTGAGAGAGGGGAGGGTGGGGCAGGTGGGGGAGGATCTGCTCTCATGCCAAGCTGCAGTGTCACCTTTATTAATGATGACAGGGAGAGGGAGTCAGCAGGCAGCTAATGCAGACTGCAGAGGAGTAATTGGAAGGTGTTGTTACCATTCCAAAGGACAGGGAAGTGGAAGTGGGACAAATGGGAATTTAAAAGGAGGAAGGTGAGCAAAGGGAAAGAATGAAAAAAAAAAAAGGAGTATGATGTCATTTGGAAAATTGCAAACCAATAAATCAATGAGGTATCATTCCCGGGGCAGAAAGGAAATGGCCTAAGGAGCCAGCCTGTCGGGGAAGCTGGGGGCTGACCGGAAACACAAGATCAGTAGGCAGTGCAGTGTCCTCATCGGGAGGTCAGCTGGAACCTGAGCCCCAGGAATGGTCTTCCACTCCATTCTGTCCCCTCTTCCTTGAGGCTCCCCGCCCCCCCCGCACATGAACGACATCAGAAAGAATGCTCTATCCAAAAGGGCTTTACAGGAGCTCATTAATGTGAACCCTTGGAGTCAGCTTTTCAAACAGTTATCTCTGAGTTCAGCTTCATAGGTTTTTTTCATCATTGGAATCAGTTTCATAAAAGCCAGAGCATGATGATTCTGCCAGTTTTTACTGTTAACAGATGAAATAGTACTCTCTTTATAGAAATGAAGAGCAAGGACTTTGAGTAGCTTTCTTTCATTCTCAAGCCCTTGTCAGCAGAGCTGGCCCGAAGGCAACCCAGTAGGCAGGTGCCTGCATGGCATCCCATTACCTGCAGATGGAGGTTCAAAGCCCTCAGCCTGGCATTCAAGGCCCTTCCAGTCTGTCCCTCCAAATATTTCTCGTGATCTCCCTCTATGAACTTCGGCTGTACCAAAACACTCCGCTCATTTCCACCTCTGCGTCTTTCCTCATCTTGTTCCACATTCAAAAGTGGGACAGCAATTTCTCAGCATCTCCACTCTCCCTCCCCCTCCCTTGCCTAGAGCAGACATCACTAATCAATCAACACACTCTTTCCTGCTGAGCTAGGACTTGGCCTTAGAATCATTTCCCACATAGCTCTTTAGGCAGTTACTACCAATCAATCAAATTAATCAAATTATAAAATGAAATGTATTTTCTATTATAGATCTAAGTTGTCCTTTCCCATTTTTATCTTAATCTCTTTCAATCACGTATTTCCTCAAACCCCCATGTGCTCTGTGAAATTTTCACTGAACATTCCTACCCACAAAGGTCATTCCCACTTCTTACAAGCCTAGAGAAACTATTCTTATAGCACTCATTTTGCACCTGTCATCCGGCATCACAACCTATATCTCTCTACAGATCAGGGTTTCTCAGCTTCGGCAAGAGTGACATTTTGAGCTGGATCCATCTTTGCTGTTGGGGCTGGCCTGTATCCTGTAGGATGTTAGCAGCGTCCCTGGCCTTTATGCAATAGATGTCAGTAGCAACCTTCCCCTCTCCCCCAGTTATGACAGATTGCCCTAGTTGAGAATTACTATAGTGATGGATAGATTGATAGAGAGAGAGAGATAGGGATAATCTTCTTTATGCTCTGAGACCTTCAGTGCATAGTAGATACTTGATATCGCTCCTTACCGATAATAGGTGTTGAGTAAATGTTTGCTAACTGATTGATTAATTGGGAGTGAGGAGTGAAAACCTGTCTGGGAAAGGAGAAAATCCTTCCCCAATGTGGATTAAGAATTACACATCAGTATGTCCTTGCTTCAGTTGAGCACTGTGGAGCTGAGCGATCAAGGAGGTATTGCAAAGAGGCCACCTCCACACACACCCAATCCATTATTATCATGCTTGGACCCAAGTACCGGAGCATGCTGGGACCAGCAGGAGACTTGCAACAGGGACAACTAGACCCATTTGGAGGAGGTTGGAGAGATGTTAGGAGAGCCCTAGTTGGGAAGTTGGGCTGGAAGTTTAAAAATACAATGTGGGAGAGAGACCTCCTTCACTCTTCTTCACTCCTCATGAAGTAAACACAAGGGGTAAACTAAAGCAATTCTTTTATGCACAAAATAATCCCCCCTCCTAAAAACCCTCTTTCCTGGCTGCCTGGTTGTCTGTGAACACAGTTGTCTGCCTGCCCCTCCTCTCCTTTAAACGTGGAGGCTTTGTAAAGGGAAACAAAGGGCAGGGAGAGATTGTATAAATCATCATCCGCAATGCAGCTCTCCAGGTCCACAGGGAGGTTTAAATCATCCTCCACGAGTCAACCAAAAGCTAACTCTACACTTCCCCAGCTGATCAACAAACTGTTCTGGCGAACCAGAAAGAGCTGAGCATTGCAAGAAGGCTTTCTGAGTGCCTCTGCAGGGGACCCCTGCACCCGCCTTCGACTTCATCCTCCAGACAGTGCTAGCTGTAGTACTAGTATCCCTGTTTGGAGATGAGAAAAGTGGGGCCAGAGAGATCAAGCAACTTGTCCAAAGTTCTAGGGCATGTTGAAGAGAACTGGCATTTGCTCCCAGGACTTAGGATGCCCCATCCAGTGCCTTCCAGGAAAGCTGTTTCTATGGGAAGCCAGATAAATTTCCTAGTATGTGGCATTGATGTTCCACTGTGAGCCTCTTGGCCTTCAACCCCCTAAGCAATGCAGAAAATGGAGCAGTTATCCTCAGTTGAGATTAAAATCATGGGAGACTCATAAACCATAGAGCACAGTCAGTAAGAGAGCTGGTCCTGTCTATGTAGCTATGTAGCTATGTAGCTAGCTACCCATATCAACTGGTCTACCTCCCTATATAATCTGTCAAGCTAGCTCCACCCATCCATCCATTCATCCCTCCATCCATCCATCCTTCCATCTCTGTGTAGGCACAAGACATTTCTAGAATGTTTCTTAATATTCTAGATGTGTATTGAATTGAGGGATATTGAATGTTCTCCACAGTCAAGGCTAGTTAGTCAGGGAGCACAGTAACGTAAAATGTTGTGCACTTTTCCTTTCTTCATTGCACTTCAAGGCTTTGCTTAATTTTCCTGTTACTAAGATTACATCATGTTTATAAAACAATAATGTCTTTTTCTTTTTTTCTAAAGAAAACAAAAGCATTCTGGGGTCAAGCTGATCTAGGCAAGTCATGTCTCCTCTCTGCTTCTCGGTTTCGATCTGTAAAGTCCACATGATTTCATCAAGATCACCTGGATGTTGGGAGGATTAAATGAGACAAAGCACATATAGTGCTTGGCCCACAGTGAGTGCTCAAGAACTGGTGGCAGTGGTGACCATCAGGATACTTTTTTGCACAGTGTCTGACTCATAGACACCCAACTAATACTACCTTCTCCTTCTTCCAGTTCTTTTCTTCCCTTGCCACAACCCTATAAAAAGTCCTTACTGATGGATAGATAAAGGACTTAGCATGCTGCCGGATACACACTTAGCCCTTTAAATGATAGTTCTTGTGGTCCTGTAGCCCACAGTGCCTTCTGCCTGAAACATAGTATCTTTTTGTGATACTTTTTCTGTTGAAGGTTGATCTTGGTGTCCTACTTAACCTTGATGCAAATGTTTGTAAAGGCAAAAACAGGGCTGCTTAGAATACTCATCCAGAGCCCACATCCCAGTGATGCTCCTGGCTTTGCTATTTCCCAGGGAGAAGTGAGCTGAGGACAATACCATATTGTCCAAGACTCCAAACAGACTTTTTAACACAGCCTTTCCTGAGGCATTCAGTGCAAAGATTGGAGGGCCATCACTGGTATATACGTGCTGAGAATAAATCCTTGTTTCTGCAACTATTCTTCTTGCAATCACATTTGTGAACTTCCCCACCCACACCTCCACAAATGCTATTAGAAGTGTTTAGAAAAATCATCTTCCGGGGCGCCTGGGTAGCGCAGTCGTTAAGCATCTGCCTTCGGCTCAGGGCGTGATCCCGGCGTTCCGGAATCGAGTCCCACATCGGGCTCCTCGGCTGGGAGCCTGCTTCTTCCTCTCCCTCTCCCCTTCTGTGTTCCCTCTCTCGCTGTCTGTCTCTCTGTCACATAAATAAATAAAATCTTTAAAAAAAAAAAAAAAGAAAAATCATCTTACATTCAGTTAAAAACCGGGGTGTCCTGAATGATAGCCTCTTCCTGGCAAGCAGGTTTCTCAGGACTCACAGATGCGAATGGCTTTCATCAGAGATTGGGAGCCAGTGGAGCAGGCTCCCCTCTATTCAGCTCTTAACAACAGGGAGATCAACCCACTAAGCTTGAAGACAGATAAGATCCACATAAAGCCAGAGTCCACTCTCTTGCCTGCCCAAGGAGGGCCAGAGTCCGCTATAAAATAGTCATTTAGTGAGAAGCATTTGCTGAAGAGTGGTGACACTACCATGAGTAAGGAAGATTCAACGTTGAAAACATAATTTGCACTTTTCATGGACTCATGACCCTGGGAACAAGACCAGCACTGTGTCTTGGAGATGGGCTTGTGTGGTAAGACATGGAAACCACCTCTTTAAAGAGGGGTTCTTGAGACACACAGCAGCAAGAGAGAGCTTTTTAAAACCCAAATCAATGGCCTCCTTTTGCACTTGGAGGAAAAGCCAAACTCTTGCTCCTGATCTCCAAGGGCTCACAGGATCTAGCCCCTGCCTGTCTCTCTGACCTTGTCTTATACAGTGTCTTCCCTCATTTCATACCTTCCAGCTATGCTGGCCTTCTTTTGAATCCTCTAGCATTCCAACCACATCCCACCTCAGTGCCTTTGAATCTGCAGTTCAATTGCCCTGGAATGCTGTTCTGCCAGATTTTTGCATGACTGACTCTCATTATTCAGATTTCCACTCAAATGCCAGCTCTCTAAGAGGCTGCCTTTGTCTCCCCTATTGAGAATGGTTTCCTTCCCACTCCATCCCTACCACATTCCTTGGTGATATGTCATTAGTAGCAGATATCACTGCCTAAAATAATCTTCCTTGTGTACTCACTCGATTCTAGTGTGTTTCTTCATCCCTGGCCCTCTACCCAATGGGGATGAGCGCTCATTAAGAACAAATTTTGTTACTCTCATTCCTGGTTGTACACTCCGCAACTAGAACCAAGCCTGGAACATAATAGGTGCTCAGGAAATATTTGTTGAATTAGGGAATGTGTGAAAGAATGATCACACTGTGGCTTGATCAAATATAATTTAAGATGGAGTACACTCAGAAGTGGAACAAAAATTCTTTCATTTCTGAGCTCTCCTAAGGCAAAGATGGTCTATACACGACCCTAACTTTTCAGAGTTTGTGTGTGGAGGGTAGAGTGGTCCCTATAATATTCTTTTAGAGATGGGGACTACTGTACTAAAGAGATTGCCCTCATCTAAAACATATTTATTGAGCCCACACTAAGTCCAAGTTCAATTCTGGATTCTGGTGATACAGCAATGATTAAGTGAATAAACATCTCTCCCCAGAGGGAGCTGACAGTGCGGACATGGGAGACACAGTGGATTTATGAAAAGAACACAGGTTGTGGAGTCAGAAAGATCCAGATTTTAGCTCCTGGCCCATCATGTACTAAATGTCTGTCTAGGCAAGCTGCCTGACATCCATACATCTCACTTTCCTCATCTGTAAAATGGGCAGAAAGTTGACTTCATGAGGTGTTGAGATGAGTCAGTGACATGAGGAATGTAGAGTCCTGAGCACAAGGAATGAATGAATGGAATTTCCTTGGCGTCCTTCTCCCCTTGGGGATCCCATTTTGTCCTTTGGGGGATTTAAAGTGACCCCACACCACAGAACCACATGCACAGGCTCCAGCCAGGATCAGAATGTGTTAGTTTCAAAGGAAGAGTATGTTACCAATTCAGTCTCTTCTTCCAGCCTTGATTCAAAGCAGCCTTGTTTACCCCTGCTTTCCTGCTCCTTGTCAGTGAGGCTATCTCTCCGAGGAGACATCTGTACTTCTGGCCCTAGCGATGCCAGGTAGCTGAGCCATCATTAATGCCCACAGCACCAGGCAGGGGTGCACGTAGCTAACTCTACAAGAGTTGTCATGTGCACAGATGGAGTATGTCAGACCATACCCAGAATGTATAGCATCCAAGTGGCACTTTTCTGTTTTCCCGTGATGTTGTGCCTTTGACGTGGAGCAGGCCACATGAAACCCTGGGATCTGTGCCCCTCAGGAAGCTTCCCCTGAAAGAGGGTGATTTGGTTTACTCTATCACACAGCAGGACCCCCAGGGAACTAAACACCACTGCACACAGAGACAGGCGCATCCTAAAGCCAAATAGCTGGGGGACTATGTTTTTGATGAAGACAGTTGTATTTCACACTTTTGAACAATTTGGGCCCTGTTGTCACTCTTCCCACCTGCCTGCAATACTCCCAAATAAAAGAAACCTCCCAACATGCCCTGGTCCAAGAGGCTCACCTTTGACTTACTTAACAGCCAGACTTTGGGCATGTAGTTAATCAAGGCACGTACAGAGTCAAAGGGCACTCAGCTGTGATTAGGAGTGCTTGATGTGTCCACAGCCAGGCATGGGTAGGTGATGTCATCATTTCCCTCACCCAGGTCAGGAATTTCAATGAGATAATCTGCATAGTTTCTCTGGATCACAGTCACCAACAACGACAATAATAATAATAGCTGATAATTATCAAGGGCTTTCTATGTTCTAAGTGCTTTTGATTTAATCCTAACCCACACTGTATGAAGTAAGGAACATTCCTATCCCCTTTTACAGATGAGGACACTGAGGCACAAGACCCTGTCCAAGGTCACACAACAAGGCAGAGAGAGAGATAAGATTTGAACTCAGGCTGGCTGGCTCCCAGGCCCCCACTCTGACACCCTACATCCTGGCGGAACCAGGTGTAAGCTCTTTGGAGCCCAGCCTCATCCATCCCGCTCACTGCTGCACCCTGACACCCAGCGCAGTGCCCAGAATGTGATGGTTGCTAAGACAGAACAATACGCTGGTTTCCCCAAAGATCCCTACACACTAGAATCCCGAGTGCCTGACAAAGCTCTAAGATGAAGGGGTTTTAGAGTTCCTGTTGTTCCTAACACCACAGCCTCCCACTTCCGGTCCAGGATCCACCACACAGTGCCAGTTCCACCCAAGAATAAAATCTGTTACATAACCACATGGCAGACATGGGGGTGAATGGAGAAGCCACCTGAGGATGGCATTTGGCCACTCTCAGTCTCCCAAGGAGATAAATGGCCAGAGAGATAGAACTTTTCATCTCCCTATGAGCCTCCCTCGGTATGAAAACTTTCCTTCATCTCCTCTCCTTGGCGCTTTCTATATTTTATTTTATTTTGGCCCTGCACATTATTTGAAGTTACTATAGCAACGTGTCACCAGCTGGTATCGCGTAGTAATGTTGGCATTTAGGTAGCAAGCTCCCAAAGTTAGCTGCTTCCCTCCTTCTGTGAGCTCATCCCTCCCACAATCTCAGGTGAGTGGGGGATGTATCCACAGAGACCAGGCCCCTATCCCCCTCAGTTGCTTGGTTTTCAAGGCAGGGCCAACCGATAGCCTCTTCCTGGTCCACTAATCACTGCAAGGGTCTTGATTGTGTGTGTGTGTGTGCATGTGTGTGTAGGTGTGTTTGCCTTAGAGGTGGTTAAATAGATATGTTTAAGTTGAGTGACATGCACCCAACTATTGGCCTTATCAGTATGAGGATATGATGATGCTGGTTTTTTTATGCAAAGGAGCCAAATGATTTGGGGAGGGCTATTCTCCGGATCCTAATCGCCTACATCCCAGCTAATTAATATTAATCACACAATACTGGGCTTCTCTTTTCTCTCTTGCCATCACACAGTGAGAGACCCTGGCTGTTTTCTTCGGAGCTTCAGTGCTCTCCCAGGTGTGCGAGACCTCTCTCCATACTGATGGGCTGAATTAATTAAGAGGATTGATTGTCGCGGATCGCTGAAGAGGGTTCTATGTGGCAAATAAGCCCTGCCACTCAAGGCGTTAAGTAGCCCCTCATCGGCCAAGTGCCTGCGATGATTGCACTTATTTTGACACGTTTGACCTAGTTTCAAACCGTGTCTCTTCATGCTGTGATTCATTGGCTACATTTTAAACCACCCCGAACAGAGCCGAGGTGACTCTGCCTGGTTTGTGCCGGCGTCTCAGATACAATTTCTCTCTGGGATTTAAGATGCAGGTCCCCCTGGTATTCTGTTTTAAGAAGCAATTTCCCATCCAGGCACCTGGCACGCTGCTTGGCTATGGATGAGTGGCTGCCTCATGCCTTGGTAGTAAATATATGTCACCTACACAATTTCTGCCAGGCATGGGAAGAGGGGGATTCTCACTAGCCTGGACTGCAGGGGATCCCTCCACCCTGCGGTCCCCCCATGCAGTACTCAGGCTTTTCCATGTCGCCGACAGGACCGGGAGATTCGGCTCCTAGGCTATAAAGTTTGAGCAATGCCAATGTGGGGAGTATCTGAGTTGCTAGTGCATCCCCCCCCACCCCATTCCTCTATCTCTTTCTAAACATTTAAAACATGGTGGATATAGAAGTAGGGGCTCAAACTCGTAGAAAGGGAAGGGGCAGGAAGCAAAGAGGTGGACTGCCATGTTGAGGATATTACTGAAAAAAGGATAAACGTCAGAGAGGCATAACGTTATTCCACCATTCGATCATCATGTGGCAAAGAGGGTTTTGTTTTGTTATTTGTTTTTTAATATAAATGACAGAAAGGAGCCTTTTCTGAATACTAACCTGCTGCTGGCGCCTCATGCCATTTCACTAATCAATCGATCACATCTGTGTGATTTCTGACAGATTTGGTGCTGAAGTGGGCTAGACACCAAAGTAGGAAAAAAGGGGTGCTTTCAGTCAGATGTAAAACACTGTCCTTTTTCATTAACAGTCAAATGCAGGTAACTTGTCCAAACTTCAGTCACATTGCACTACAAATCGTGCTGTAAGGCACTGAGCTGGATTTTTCTATATGGTAGTTAGAAGGGAGAAATGAGCACGCTGGTAAAAGTAATTTTGATTGACCAGTGGACTCTGACACACCGAGCAGGTCCTTAGAAAAAATAGTGGTTTCTTTCATAAAATGGTCACTTTCTCTAGATGGGGACTAGGACCCTTTCCCTTTTTATTTTCTTTTAAAATGAAGCATGGAAGTTTCTCTAAACAAAGCTTAAGACAATGCAGCCTTTTCAAGGTAATTCCCAGCAACTTGAGCTCTAAGGTTTTTTGCTTTCTTTCCCCCCCACTTCAAATTCAAATCAAGCCATTGGAAATAACAAGCACTCGTATCTATGCATTTGGGGCAGCCTGCAGTTCTGACAATGGTAGATCTTCCACCACACGTGCGTGCGCACACACACACACACACACACACACACACAAAAGCTCACAATCCCAGGACTCATTTAAGCCAAAGCTTTAAAAGTAAACTATTGTCCAAGAGGTGACAGCATTTTCTCTAGAGGATCATGGATCACAAAAAATAAAACCTACCCAAATCTCTTACCTTGAAGCAATAAAATTACCTGCAGAGACGTCCTCCTTTTCCTTGCAAAATGAGCCAGGCTTGGGCCAGCAGCAGAAATACTCCAAAAGAAGGAATAATGGGTCCTTTATGTTGTAATTTTCACTGTTTATATGCAAGAAGTGTAGTGGGTCTGCTCACGTAGGAACAAATAAAAAGCCGCTGAACAAACTGCTCGGCAGCTGCCGTGTGAAAAGAAAAGACCTCTAGTGGTCACAGGCGGAATTCTTTGAGGAAAGGAGAGAAGAGATGTAGGGAGTAGAGGACACACACACGCACACACCTCTCAAACTTGAAGATTCCTCCTTTCTGCCATCCAGCCTGGACAGAGGGATACACCATGAGAAAACTTCTTTCTTGGTTTAAGTGGGACCTGGTTAAGTTAACAGTGATGGTGGTGTTCTGTCTGGTTTGAAAAGAACTGATAATTTCACAAACTCAGCACCACCCCCTGGGGGTCTGAGCAGGAGAGGGCTTGCCTCCCTGGACGACCAAGACCCCCAACGTAGAGGCTCCAGGTCCCCATCCACACAGCATCCTCACTGTTGCTCCCCAGAGTCCCAGCTTCGCGCTTCCTGACAGCTTTGCGTGTTTTGTGAGCATTTTCGGAGTGTGAGCGTGGTTGTGGTCACTGGCAGGCAGGGCTGGCTCCCTGAGTGTAGGACCTGGCCTGGTGCTCAGAATGGGACCTGGGGCTGTCTTGAAATTCTGAACAATTTTTAACAAGGGGTCTTCATTTTCATTTTGTTCTGAGCCCCACAAATTATACAGCTGGTCTTGCTGACTGGGAGGGCATGTTATTCCTAACATCTTAATTGGAAAAAAAAACTTTAGAAGCAAATGACATTCCTGATCTCTGGGAGTTACTCTTGGGACTGTGAGCTTGAGAAACATTAAGTTATCCAAAAGACTTCCTGGGGAGGAAGACAGAAGGGGCTTCCTGGGACATTGAGGCTCTTCCTCCACCACCATAACTAAACTGCAGAGCTGTACTCTATAAGGATATGTAGTTTTTTCAAATGTGTGTTTTATATACATATATATTTTTTCGTATGTGTGTTTTATATATATTTGTGTATATATTATATATATATATTATTTATATATATAAATACATATATATCATTATTTTTTAAACAAAGATAACCGTTTTTGATACCAAACCCATTTTCTTGGTTCTCACATAATACTTCCAGGCCCATCTCTCTGGTATGCCTTTTGTTGGACACCCTTTAGCAGTAAGGTTCCCTTGAGAGGCCTGCATCACATTGAACAGACCATCTTCCACAAGCCTGCCCTTGACCAAACCTAGTGGGACTTCCTTTGACTAAGATGACAGTCCCATTGGAATCTTGCAGGAGACAATCTTGAGTGGCTTCTCTCCCCTGATGGATTTGTGGTTGGTACCTCCTTTACAAGGTTTCCAGGGTAAATGCCCCTAAATGCTGCTTGCAGACACTAGCCTAAATGAAAAATGCACCCTGATACAGAATGATAAGATCTAGGAGGGAAAAGCAGAAAGGGCTGTGGTGGTGTATTCTGGTACATGAAGGAATGTGGTCCTTGCTGCTCTGACCCCATGGATCCTTCCAGACCTACCTCTTCTCCACATCCTTGCATTGATTCCTTTCTTGTTTGAATCCCTCTGACGCTTGGTCTGCTTGGCAGATCAAAGGTCTTGTACATTTTCCCTCACGGATGTTAATCTTCCTTTCCCAACTAGATCATGAACTCCTGACGGGCAAGGACCACCTCTTCTCATTTCTTTTATCCTCCAAGGCCCTTAACAAGTGCTGGTTCCTGGTAGCTACTGGCTTCTCATTAGCTGATTCTTGATGGTCCAACAACCGCTCCCTCTATAGAGAAATTCATTGTATTCAAAGCATTATAGGAGCCATTTGATCCATATCTGGGGTTAGATACAGATGGATTATTGTCCCATTTTATAGATGAAACAATTGGGCTTAGACATATAAAATTATTTATCGGAAAATCAAACTATCTCCAGGTTCTTGATACAGGCTAGATCCCTTGACACCAGTGCATTGGCCTTTTCCCAAAGTACAAGTAGCTGGAGAAGTGATGGATCAAGCCCCATTTTCTATACCTGGAGCTCCCACTACAGTCTGAGTCACATAATAGGTGTTCAGTAAATGCTTTTTGGAGAATGAACCCATAAATGAGCAGTAAGGAACCATTTCCTCATAGGGAAGTTTCACTTGCTGATCCAGTAAGGAGAGATTCTCTACCCTTGGGAGACTTTTGATAATTACGTGAGATGGTTGGGGTGTATTCTAGTCTGAAGTCAAGGAATTGGGGAAGATCAATCTCATGGTACTCTCTCCTCTAGTTCATGGCATTTTTCTTTTTTCTTACAGAGTCACTTTGTGGCATGTATGACAGCCATCTTAAACCAGATGGGTGACCAGCACTATTCCTTCTATATTGAGACTTTCCAGACCAGCTCTGAACTTGTGGTGAGTCAGCACAATGCTGAGGTGGGGGGCAGTGTAGGGGAGGTGTATTATACTCTTGGCTCTTAAGAGTGTAGGGCAAGAAGGTGTCCCAGTGAACCTTGTGTATGTGTGTTTCTAAATTTACCGTCATGTTCATGTGATTCCCTAGTTCTATTTTCCATTTAGCTTGTATAAAATGCTTCTGAAGCATGTCTTCAGTCCCTGTCAAAGATGAAACCTGACTGTCTAGTCTAAATCTGCCTCAACAAGTGTCTGTTGATGAATCGTGGACATTTTGGGGCTTAAGACCATGAGTGATAGAATCACACAGCCTAGGATTTGCATCCAGGATTTGTCACTGGAGAGCTATGTCATCATGGGCAAGTTACCTCTCTTAAGCCTCAGTTTCCCCATCTATAAAGTAGAAATAAATTATTTATGTCCTAGTGTTGGGAAAGGGTTAATGAGAGCACAGTAGCTCTCACGTATTAAATGCCCAGTAAATGTAGCTATTTCTATATTATGATCACAAATACATGGAGGAAGTTGGCTTCTGAGCCCCCTTGCTCTTCTAGTCTCTCAAGACTCATTTGTTACAGAACAGTCTGCACGTGGACTGTGGCCTATAGGCTTATAGCTCTGTAGCAGATGACTTATCAACATAAAGCCCAGCCCAGGCTGTCCTGGGGGTATAGCAGTCCCTTTGCCTTCAACATGGTCACCTCTGTCATTGTCTCCTTATTACACTAGATTCAGGAATTCTGCTGCTCCGGCTCACTTTCAACTCTCCTTGGACCAATCTCAGAGAGTGGCCCATAAAAAGGGAATTATTAGGAAGCCAATGTCCTACTCTTTCAGCCATTCAGCAGAGAGAAGGTCTCCCCACTGGATCAGCATTGGCAAGAAACGTAACCTTCTCTGGATACACAAAAAATAAAAATAAAGCTAAATAACCCAGGTTTTTCCCGTAAATTCTCTATGTCATAGAGCATGGAAATAGATCAGACTCCTAATTTTTGATCCTTAGTGGAAGGAAAGGTTAGAAGAACAGTAGAAAAGGGAATTCTTACTTATTGAACGTATATACTTTGTTGCATAACCTTCACAACAGGATGACCTAGGGATTAGTAGTCACATTTTACAATCTACAATCTACTTGCTCAAGGCCACATAGCAAGTTTGTGGCAGAGTAGGATTTGAATTTCTCTCCCAATCCTTAGAGCATGTTAGAGCTTTTCATTCAGAAGCTAGGATTTTCCATCTGTGAGCTGGAGGCCTTCTCTGTTATCATAGAAAAGGGAAGGAGCCTGTGGTGGTATCTGCATTTCCCCAGGTGCTATCAAGGATGATAACAAGCCTCGCCATTGTCATGAGCCAGCACTTAATGAGCACCTACAGCGGGCCAGGCTCCATGCTGACCATCTTCTAGACTAGTGTGCGCTTAATCTCCATAGTAACTCTCCATGTTAGATATCATCCCCATTCTGCTGATGTGGAAACTGGGACTTAAAGCATCGAGGTAATTTTCCCTAGAAGCAAGGATTGCTAAAAAGGAACGAATCACATTTCCAGAATTTTGCAATTTAGCTTAAAGTAGTGATTTTCAAATTATACTCCTCCCATCTTCACTGTCCTCTACCACTCACACACACACACACATCAACCGCAGCAATTCTGCTTTTATCTATTTTACGTATTCTGTCCTGGGTAGTATTTTCTTTGGACAAAGAATTTTGCTGTTAAAATAATTTGAAAACCACTAGCTTAAGAAAAGAGCTCTGAATGGGTTTCCTATGGATTTTAACTTTTCCCAAAAGCGACAGAGTCTGACTGTGTCTTCCAGCTCAGGAGCGTCCACATGCCAGGGGCCCTGGTCTTGGCCATCTGGATTTGTCTTGAGTTTGTGTTTGCCAAAGATGGAGCATGAACTTGGCCAGCTGCAATATCTGATGGGGTGTGTTGAGGTCCACTCTCAACCTCTTCGAACGAGAGGAAGAGAGTCCCTGTCGTGTTTCCTCTAATCTGCCCTTGGATGTGTCTGTTACATATGAACTAGCTGTGTTTACAGTACTGCTAATTAGGTGGTCACGGTAATAACTGTTTGCTACATGACCTGAGATGCCTTCACAAAGTGTAGAATATTTCCTTCTTAAATATGTATTTGAGAAGATGATTATAAAATTGTGACATCAATAAATGCATTTACTTCTTTCCCCCCGAAAACAAAATCACTAGTGCTTCATTTTGAGAGTGTTTTCACATCCCATAGTCACATTCCACTTGTATTTGTGAAACAGTCTCCTGGTAACCAACGTGGGGCGCCTGGGTGGCACAGTGGTTAAGCGTCTGCCTTCGGCTCAGGGAGTGATCCCGGCGTTGTGGGATCGAGCCCCACATCAGGCTCTTCCGCTATGAGCCTGCTTCTTCCTCTCCCACTCCCCCTGCTTGTGCTCCCTCTCTCCCTGGCTGTCTCTATCTCTGTCGAATAAATAAATAAAATCTTTAAAAAAAAAATAAAAAAATAAAAATAAAAATCCGCTGCTATTGGTTCCACTGGATTTATTTAATGAATGCCCTTTCCCTTTCTGCCCTCCTAAAAAATAATAAAGAAAAAATTTAAACAGCCAATAAGATCTGGGTCCTTCCAGTTGGTTTATATGAAGCAAGATGACAGGTGTGTTTTGCTTTGCAATTTCAGGACTTCTTGATGGAGACATTCATCATGTTCAAGGACCTCATTGGGAAAAATGTGTATCCTATAGACTGGATGGCCATGAGTATGGTTCAGAACAGGTAAGCTGCCCCTTGTTCCTATTAGCTGTGTCACCCCAGCAAGCACTTTGAAGAGTACTCATGGAGACAAGGTGGGGATACTTTCTCCCTGGTGAGAAGAAAATGTGTAGCAGAGTCTTTCTTTCTACTTTTAAACCCTAAGGAACTCCACACCAATCTTGAATCTTCCCTTTTTAAACATATTTCAGTCCTCATGACTTTGTATATACTGAGCTGGCTACCTCCCACCTTCTCCATTCTTCAAATACCAGTTAAAATAACATAATTCGTGGGGTGCCTGTGTGGCCCAGTCAGTTAAGCTTCTGACTGTTGGTTTTGGCTCAGATCATGATCTCAGGGTAGTGAAATTGAGCCCTGCAACAGGTTCCCCGCTCAATGGGGAGTCTGCTTGGGATTCTCTCTGTCTCTTTGCCAACCCCACTCTTTCTTTCTTTCTCTCTCTCTAAAATAAGTAAATAAATCTTTAAAAAAATAACATACTTTGTGAAGTCTTCCCTAAACTCTTGAGACAGTAGGTCAGGCTTATTAAAATTATAGTATTTTAACATTTATTTTATCAAGTATATTTTGTGGCATACAGTAAAATAAGTTTAGGAAGCATGGGATTAAGCAGCTTTGAACAGATTTCTGCACAGGACTTCTTAGAACCTTTAATATGCTGATGGGAATCTCTGAATGGAGGACTTAGGATATGGAATTTCACAAATTTATTTGCTAGTGGAATCATTTGGTGTGCATATATGTATGTCTCCGTGTGTATATATGATATCTATTAACATCTCATAGGATACCAACGTAACCCAAGTATAACTCAGATCCCACATACCCAGCACAACATTAGATAAAAGTAATTATATAAGTGATTTCATTCTTTAATGCTTTCTCTCAAATAGTATCATCTCACTAAAATGAAATTCAAATTATAACACTCAGCAGTATTTTCTGATACTCCCTTTCTTCATTTCTCTGGCTCTCGGTATCACTCACATTCCATGTTTTATCCATGTTTCTCTTACAACCTTATTCTCAATTCCTCTCCACAAACTCCTTTAAAACTGAATCTTCTTGGTGCCTTCCCCGTTTTTTCCCTCTCTCACTTTCCTCTGGCTTCATATATTTTTAATCTTCCCCATGAAAGGCCCTTCACTTTACACTGGCAAGAAGTTTTGTCTCTCTCTACCTATTGCCCTTGTTCTATATTCAGAAAACCAAAAATTGGCTGGCAAATGGAAATATCCCTAGAGGGTGGAAGAAGAAGAGAAGTTAAAGAGGCAAGAAGCAGAATTCTTAGTGCGAGGCACAGAGTGAAGACTATAAACATTTATGTATTAATAATTTTGTCATTGGATACAGTCTGAGAATTTCTATCTCATGTATGCCTAAGAGCTGACTCCATTCCCAGGTGGCCTCCATCCCTTACCTTTCTGTCTTCTGAAAAGCTGTTCTTCCACTAATTGGATGCCCAAGTGCCTAGCCATGTGACTCGATAGACTCACTTACCTGCAGTGCTCTTGGGGCCAGCTTTAGGGGCTGGTGAACGAGCGAAGAGTTTTGTCAAGGCAGAAAGAAGTTTCTGGCTATGCAATGGAGCTTATGGTGGGAGGAGAAAAATCAGCCCAGCAACAAAATATCGGAATTCTCAATCTGGGTTAACCTTGTCCTGATTCTTCCTGTTCACATCACACAGATGGGAGTCTGCTTTTGCAATGATTAAATGATTTTTTTTTTTTGCAATGTTTAAAGTGTTGGTGGGAATTAGGCCCATGACAGATCAGAGGTACGTCCCTTCTTACCCCTATGTCAGGACCAGCTTTCTGGGCCTGCACCCTGTATAGTCACCTAGGATCTTGCACTCTAACGGGGTTCATGTTTGCTTTAATTCCCTCCCTTTGCCATATTGAAATTCTATTTTTTTTTAAAGATTTTATTTATTTATTTATTTGACAGAGAGACAGCCAGCAAGAGAGGGAACACAAGCAGGGGGAGTAGGAGAGGAAGAAGCAGGCTCCCAGTGGAGGAGCCTGATGCGGGGCTCGATCCCAGAATGCTGGGATCACGCCCTGAGCCGAAGGCAGACGCTTAATGACTGCGCTACCCAGGCACCCCTTCCATATTGAAATTCTTAGTAAGTTTTGAACCAGGAGATTCACATTTTCGTTGTGCACTGAGCTCAAGAAATTTTGTAGCTGATACTGCCTTATATCAATGTTCAGTCATCTTGGTTACAGGGGTAGCCAGCTCTGGAACTGTATGTGAATCCTTTTACTGTTTGCCAGCTGGCCAATAATGATTTCAGGTTTTGCCAAAATACATGAAGTACCCACATGAGTCATCTTCAACTCACCCTATGTTTTAGATACATTCAACTATTCACTGTTATTTACCATTTCATTCTTCTATGACTTTGCATAAATTATTGCTCTCTTCCCTTCTAAACCAAACTCAACATGAAGGCATCCTTCAAATTCTTCACCTTGTAATCTCTCCTTTATGGATGCTTCTAGAACTCTCACATGGTAGGAGAATGTGTTTTCTTCTCTGTATTTCCATACATGCCCATATTACGGTACTCACTCCGCTGTGCTATAATTGTCTCTTCATATGACAATTTCTGCCACTAAAGAATAAGTTTCTTGAAGGCAAGCACTATGTCTCATTTCTCTGTGTTTTCAGCTCTTAGCACAAAGTCTGATATTCATAAATACATATAATGAACTCTGTGTATCCAATAGCTACTTATTGATTAGAATTTTTTAAGAAATCTAGTTCAAATCTGCCTAAGTAAAAAGAGAGTTTATTAGCTCAGAGTTATAGCTTCAGGCATGGATGCATCTAGGTGCACAAACAGTGTTATAAGAAATCTGTATCTCTATCCTTGCTCTTTTCTATGTTGATTTCATTTTCAGGCAGCTGCTTTCTTTGTGGTGGGGAAATGGGCTCTAGAAATTCTAGATATATGTCTTGAATTAGCAAGCTCAATAGGAGAAAAAAGGTAGAACAAGTGTCCCCAGGCTAATCTTCAAAGCTCTGGCTTAGGCTGCATGCCCATTTATAAATTTCTTTTTTTTTTTTTAAAGATTTTATTTATTTATTTGACAGAGATAGAGACAGCCAGCGAGAGAGGGAACACAGGCAGGGGGAGTGGGAGAGGAAGAAGCAGGCTCCCAGGGGAGGAGCCTGATGTGGGGCTTAATCCCAGAACGCCGGGATCACGCCCTGAGCCAAAGGCAGATGCTTAACAACTGAGCCACCCAGGCGCCCCCATTTATAAATTTCTGTGGCTGGGAAAGTGAAATTTGCTACTTCATCAGACTTGGGTCACGTGACTCACTTTGCAACTGGGAGGCAATGGTTTCTGCTACCCAAACCACAAAACCTGGGAGCAAAGCGGGAGGTAGGGAGAAGAGTTATCCAAAGGAAAAGTCTAGGAGTTATTACCAAGAGAAGAACTGGATGACAGTAGGCAAATAAACGCAGGGACATCTACCACTTATACAGGGTCAGGAGGATGGGAGCCCAGAGAGCCTGGATTCCTGACCAGGCCAGCAATTCCTTCTGAGCTGCCTACAGTCATCTTGGAGGAAGCATGTAGAAGAGTTCAGAGGAATGTCCCCTCCTGAAATCCCAGCTAGCCAAGGACTTTGGTCTGCTTTGGAGAGATAGGCCCCCAGAGATGACATAATCATCCCTGGTTTCTTAGTACTTAGAAAATTACAGTGTAATTTTCTAAAGAACCTAAGAAAGTGGAATTGTCTCCTAAATAGAAATACTTGCATCCCTTAAGGCTCAGCTAAGTACTTAAGTCTCTACATTTAAAAAAAAAAAGTTAGACTCGGAAATACAGCTGGGTTCCGAACTTCTGCCACTTCTCTTTCTTGAGAAGTCATTTAATCTCTTGGACTCTCAATCTCCTGATCTGTAAAATGGGGATCAATTATAATGTCCATTTCATGGGGGTTTTTTTGTGAGGATAGAATGAGTTACTCCTTAGCATAGGGCTGGTACCTCAGAAAACTCACTGAACAGATGCATTGCCATCCCCGGGTATAGACAACAAACTTAGCCTTGGACTAGAGAAGCGTGTGCTTAATGCCAACCAGAGAAGTGATTGTTGTTCTCCTTGAAGGGCAGGTAGATTACTGGTAGATGTCCTTCATCTTTAGTCTACAATGGAGCGCTCGAAATGTTCTCACCTTTTTTACATTTGGTGTGATGTTATGATAGCTAACATGTATTAGGCACCTAGATCTACTGCTGTGTGAATACCTTACATGTATTAGGTTACTTAATCTTCACTACTTTTTGACGTAAGCTATTGTAATTCACATTTTACATATGAGGAAACTGAGGCACAGAATAGATGAGTAACTTCCACAATGTTGCATTGCTAATAAGAATCCATGCAATCGGAGTCCATGTTCTTGATCTCTCCTGCTTCATCCTATAAAATAGTGAGGCTCCTATAATGAAGTGCCTTGTACAGATATGCCCACTGCATATTTAGTGGCTCAGAAAACTGAAAGAAGCCCAAACAGTTTACTTGCCCAAGATCATGTGGCTAGTCAGTGAGAGATTTCAGTGTAAATTGGACAAACAGAATATGCAGCATGGCTTAGCCCAGGCCAGTGTTCTCCAGAACATTTCTATTTCCTATGCTTGTTAATATGTACTTTACAATTCCCTTCCTTCCTTCCTTCCTTATTATTTACATATTATTATAACCTACCTGTTTTTATAAGTTATTATCACTTATGATTTATATGTGTATGTATGTATTAGTCATATATAATTTATTTTTCTGCTTGTTGGAGGGAATGGAGTTTTCCAGAGTTGAATGTCTTCTCAGCTATGTACTGTTTGTGTATGCAGACATAGTGACATGTCTACTGCAAGAAATGCCTTCTGTTAGAATATATTTTTTTCATTTTGGTAAGACACAGCTTTCAGTAAGATCTGATTTACAGGGTATGGTAGATTTTTAAATGATGTGGTTCTTCATAATGCAGTAAGCTAACAAAATTATACCTAGGAACCGCTTTTCTCCCCTTCCATATGCACCTCGATCCTGAAATCCAACATTCTGAGGGGGCTTGGGGATTTGTACACATCCTTAGGGCATCTGAACAAGGAATCAACCAACACATATTTATTGAGTGTCCTGGTTATGCAGGGCTCTAGGGAGTGGGCCTGTCCCTCGGTCCCAGAGGGCAGAGGGCTTATGTTCTAGTTGGTGAGACAGTAAATATGCCCATGGAAATGTGACCAACTGCTACAGTCACTGCAGTGAGTTTACAGCACAAAAAATACCCAGAGGAGGTAGGATTTATGACTACCAGGGTCCATATCCTGCCTCCACCATTTAATAGTTAGCTGACCTTCCGTGATGTTCTGCAATTATTATGAGTCAATTTTTCTTCCTATAAAATGGGGTTAATAATAGTACCTATAACAACTGTGAGGACCAAAGTGAAATGAAATAATATATACAAAGTAGTTACAACAGTGCGTGGCACATAGCAAGCATTTCGTAAGTGTTAGCTATTATTGTCCTTGTCATATTCCTGTGGTTTGGGAATACCCAAAATATTTCACAGAAGAGGCAAATCTGGGCAGGATCTTATCTACCTTTTTCAGTGTCCTATTTCAAGGTCTAACATTGTCTCAAGCACATACCAGGCACCCAGTAGGGTCACAGACGTCGATCGTGGGAAGCTGAGTAGGGTAGCGCCAGCAATTGTATGGTGGCTCCCTCAGGAGGCTGACGAATCACTGATGCCCACTTCCCCTTCCTCCTATTTCCATTAATTTGTAGCGCCTACTCCTTTGGTGGGCCTCACCTTCGCCAGTGCATATGGCCCAGAAGAAAGCTCCTCTGTGGGTTCTTTAGCCAGCACAGCACAACTAATCCTGATGTTCAGCAGGCTGCTGGCTCCCAGATTCCAAGAGCCTACCGCGTCCCTTGCCAGAATCCCAGATTCCACGCACAGTGTCGGGGGCACTGGGGGTGAGCCGTTCCTTGACTCTGCGCTGGAAGCTGTTGCTTCACTCTAACCTCTTGGTGCATGGAGCTTTTGTGTGTTGTGGGGAAAGCAGCTTAAAGGCTCTGGGAGGATGGCTTTCTCACTGCCTCCAAGGGAGGAATAAGAACTCTGTTCTCCAGCTCTTTTACTTCCATCATCAAGTTTTGACCAGTAGAATCAATGACATCCCATGAACCACAGAGAGAAGGGGAATGGGGTTCAAAGAGGCCCTCTCCCTCCCTTGGTCATTTTCACCAGAAAGGGCATGCCCTCTTATTCCTGTCCCACAACCTGTGGGTGTGGGTTTGTTGTCACATCTGAATGGTTTCAGCTCGGAATTCTCCCACCTCAGAGCTACCAGGTGACCAGGCTATTAGCAACAAAAACAACAACACCAGCAGCAGCAGCTGTCATTTTGAGGACTTCTATGTGCTGAGGCTCTAGGCCACCAGCTTTATACACTACATCTTATTTAATCTTCACATGGCTCATTTCCCAGAAGGCGCCATTGAGATTCCCCGAGGTCAAGCAGCCAGCTCCAGGCCACAGCATGGAAGAGTGCCAGCGTGGGGATTTGACCAGGGGTAGGCTTGCTTAAGTACCTGCAGGAGTCTCTGTAATAGCACTAAAACCAAAAGGACCAACTTCCTAGTGGTGTTGTGAAAACTGGTTGAGAAAGTGCATGTAGAACATGTCGTGTAGGACCTGGTATGCAGTCCTAGCCTCTTAAATTATAGCTATCATCATTATTCCCCTACTCTGCCTTCAAGGATCTTTCCACCAGTTTCTTCCTATTCCCAGCAGCTGACTTCTCTCACATGTGGCTTCTGCCTTTCAGTCATCTGTTCACGGCTTCTCCTCAGGGCGTGGGTCACTGCCTTCTCTCTAGTTGTCCTGCTTTAGGACTGACACAAACGATTTGACTTAACTACTCTCCAGACCTGGCCACCGCCACTGGCTACCAATAAAATCACCCATAGGCCGCTGGTCACCCAGGGAACACTGCCCGAGTCGAGCATTGGCCCTGTGCCCAGGTGGCTGTGGGCAGAGCAGCAGGATGATAGGGGCCAAGTGCGACGGGACTATGTGCAAAACGCTGGGCACGAGTAGAAGCACGCCCAGTTCCAAAAGACTGCAGGCTGGCCTTCAAGGGAGCCAGTATATCCTTCTTGTTAATTAAAAAGGCTTTAGAGAAAGACAACTCTGGCATTGGGTCTAGACTGTGCTGTTTATTAGCTGTGTGAATGTGGGGAAATAATTTTGTTTTCCCAATACTCAGTTTCTTCTTCTGTTAAGTGGGTGTAACAAGAGCATCTTCCTCGGTTTGTAGAATTACGTGAAAGAATGTCCGTAGAGTCCTCACAGGGTACACAAATAGCTATACTTCTGTCATTGCTCTTATTAATAAGGTGAGCTCACAGCTGGGATTGAACACAATTACAGAGGTTTTCTTATGGACAGAATAGCAGAGTGGTTAAATACTTACATTGTGAAGGCAGCTTACTTTTGTTTAAATCTTGATTTCATATGTACTGGCTGGGGTATTGGGAAAGTTACCTAAACTCATATCTCTAAAATGGAAACAATATCCAACTCAGAGAGTTAATATGAGAATTAAAAAAAGAAAAAAAACAGTACAGAAGAATCCGTGCAAAGTACTTAGCAGAGAGCCCAACACCGGTAACTGCGGCTCAGATTATTATTGATTTTATAGATCCTACTAAGTATCACAAATGAGATGCAGGAAGTGTTAGGTTGAGATGTGGTCACGAACTTTGTTTTCAACAATTCAAGTTCATTGTTGAGAGTAACAGAGAGTTAAGTATGTTTTCATTCCAATTTACTTCACCTTATTAGTGCTTAGGCTTTTAAGTACAGTTATTTTTTAAAGAGAATACAAAAGACATACTTTCCCAAACCCATACATGAGAAACTGAAGTTAAGTAATATGATTCATGATTCCCAGTGAGTGGCTGTGGAAGAATCCAGAGAGAGGGAAGAACCTTGACTTACTGGCCCCAGCGTCTGTCTGCCATCAGAACCCACCATTAGCACAGAAGGTTGATCAATTCCTGGTTATTCGACTGACCTTTGAGAACCAGAGACAGGTTTAGGCTGACAATCAAAATAATGACTATTACTGAAACTACTGATAGCTTTGTTACTTCCGAGAATTTGTAAAACCCCTCATTTTGGGATCACATTAGAGATTCCAAGATGCTTATAATATAAAATGACAGCCACTCAATGCATTTCCATCTAGGGAATGATACTAATCTTTAAGGGGAAAATACAGATTTTTTTCAAAGGCATATTAGCAAATGACAGAAGAGCAAAGCCAAAGAAATCTCACTTTTTGACTCCTGGTAGGGGGAGGATTTTGTGGGACTTTCACTTTTTTTGCCTTTACATGGTCCTGCCTACCTCGGAACTTGTTGCCAGCTGCACCTGGTCTTGTCTGCCCATTTCACTGTTAGTCCCTGACTTCGGAAGAAGGATGAAGCAACCCAAAGGTCTGAAGCAGCTATAGCTGCTGTGTTCTTGTTACAGTTGTGTCAGGCACCATGCTCCACACCTAAGCACACATCTACCACTCGAGCCTGCAGCAACCCTGGGAAAGGGGCTACACTGCTGGCATTTCACAGGGAAGGGAACAGAGATGTCAAAGTGACATGAACATGCCCTAAATCCACACAGCTGGGAAGTGACAAAGCCAGAGTCCCTATCCAACTGTGGGTGTATGTGTGTGTGCATGCATGTGTGCATGTGTGGGAGTACAAATCTTATGATCCTGATACCAAGACGTGCTGTCTTCTTTGTTCAACAAACATTTAGGTGCCTGATGACTACCTAGCCCAGGTTCTTTACAAGTAATGCCCAACATTGCACATGTTAGATGTGCCCTGCCCACACTCTTGGCCCATCCAGAATATACCTGCAGCTTTGGTGGACATTTACCACATTTCCTGAACTTCCTACTTCTTTCAGTCTCTGGACTTTGTCTGGCTACAAGAGAGAGTTCAGTCTACCTACAGGGCAAGCCAGACGTGCTAAGGACTTAATGTCCACAGGAGGAACTTTCAACTATGGAGAGGCTAGCATTAGTAAATAAATAGTCTAGGTTCCTCATCCCTGGGAGGGGACAACTCTGATGTGCAGGTATGTTCTATACAGTCTCTCAGAGGTTCCCAAGCAGAACTGAGCCCCAGTCATTACCCAAAGCAATAACCTTCTAAACAACACTTCCTTTGCTGGCTTCCTGTTGTGTCTCAGGTAGGCCAAATGGGCATTTTCTCTGGACTAGCCATTCAATGGGTAAGTAGTTATTGATTATTCACTGTTCATCAAAAATTATAGACAGTAGTACAGGTAAGATCTGGTCACTGTCCTCAAAGATTTTACAAACACACACATAATATGGACACTAGGTCACAGGTGGACCCTGTGGCAGTTTGGAGGCTACTGCAGAAATCCAGGAGAGAAATGACATTGGCTTGGTTGAGGTTGATGTCAATGCGGTGTTGAGAAATAGTCAAATTCTGGATATATCTTGGAAGTAATGCTAAGAGGTTTTGCTGACGGGCCAGGTATAGGATATGAGAGAAAGAGAAAAATCAAGGATACTATCACCAGTTCTTTCCCCTTGAGCAATCGAAGAATGGAGTTAACGTTAACAGAGAGATAGGAAGACTACAGAAAGACGGAAAGACTACAGGTAATAGGAGTTGAGATTTTGACCTTATGTTTGCAATGTCTATTTGTCATCCCCATGAGGGTATGGAGTCGAGAGCTGGAATGCAAGCCAGAAGCTTGGGGAAGAGGCCAGGGAGGAAGATATAAACTTGGGAGCCAAAGGCATGTAGGTTGGAGAGTAGATGAGATCATGGAGGGAGCCTCTGATCTCAAGGAAAGTACAGTCTAGTGGAGGAAACAGGCATTATTGAGTCACACAAATAAGTCATCCCAGACCATGATGAATTCTGGGGAAGGAAATTGCAATGACTGTCCTTTGAGGGACACAAGGACGCAGCAGACCCTGTCCTTAAGAGATTAAAAGGAGAGAGGCATTTTATATAAAGGAGGAACACAGATATGTATTGGAAAACAAGGAAAAGCACCAGGAAACAGTGAGAAATGAGTCTAGAAAGGATGAGATCCAATCATGAGGGCATTCACTATCAAGAGGAAGAGTTTGGGCTTATCCTGTGGGCAGTGGGGTGTCACCGAAATGGGTGATTGATATGACTGGAGCTGTCCACTGGGCGAGGTACTCTTGACGTTGAAGAGGCAAGAGATGGGAGGCTGAAAGACCAGGCAGTAGGGCTCGGTAGGAGGAAGGGGAGGAAGAGATGGATGGGAAGACTTTTAAGGAGAAACACAATTTGACAACAGGTACCAAAATGTTAAAAGTGCATTTGATAAGTACTACCAATTCAAGAAGAAGACTGGAAAAGAAGGGTATATCAGAGGTGCAAGGTGTACTTAAGAGAGTGATTACTGAAACACCATCTATAAAAGCTGAGCATAAAGGATCATCACTGAAAGACTGATTAAATAAACTGTGATCCACCCATAGAACAGCATGCTCCTCGGTGACTAAAAGGCATGATGTATACCTGCATTCATTGGCATGAAAGGAACACACAATTTATTGCTGAGTAAAAAAGACAGACTGTGAAATAGCATTTGCCGTTTAGCCCTATTTATCAAAATGATATCTTTCAAATGCCATTCATGTACATACGTCTAGGGAGACCTTTGAACATAACGTTCACCAGAATCTCAGTGATGGTTTTCTCTAGATGATAAGATTTGATTGTGTGTTGTTTGTTTGTTTGTTTGCTTGTTTGTGGGGGAGGCAATTTCTGTCTCTGGATAGCATAAATTTTCTGCCATAAGCTTGTAATAGTTTGAACAAAAGACATTTTCTAAGGAAGTCAAACAGACAATTCTTAAGTTCTTGCAGGGCAAACATGGCCCCAGGTCTACAGTGTGAGCGGGTGGGTCAGCTGACTTCTTCTTTGGGTCTTTGAGTCCCTCTCCAAGGGAACCTTGGTCTGGAGGACGGGGAGGGATGCCTAGGGTAGCATACTCCGATGGCCTGGTGACCTTCTCCCCTCTTCCAGGGTCTTCCTGAGAGCTATCAACAAGTTTGCAGAAACCATGAACCAGAAGTTCCTAGAACACACGAACTTTGAGTTCCAGGTGAGTGTGAGGCACCCGAGGTGTGCTTGGGGTGCCCTGGAAAGGTGGCTCTAGCATCTTGGGCTGATTACTCCTTCAGACACATCTCAAAACACAAATAAGGTATACCAGTGTCTCTGGGGGTTTCTATAGAGGGAGTGTGGGCAAGGAGGGAATCAGGCCCTTGATTGAAACTCAGGGTTTGGAACCAGGCCCTTGATTAAATAAATAGTCATTAACTGAGCAGCATATGCGAATGTGACTGTATAATGTATCTTGTGCTAAAGAGGAGATTTGCATTCATCCATTGTCAGAGGGGGCACCACCTTTTAGAAATGTATCACATTCTTTTACTTTTCTATTCACTGGAGCCTAGTAAAACAGCCACTCACACACACTGAAAAATAAAGCTCACTAATACATTTCTGGGACTTCATGATTCTTCCAGAAATCACTTTTAGGACTCAGACAAGACCTGGGGACTCTGAGATTTGGGGGCCTCAAATCTTGTCCCTGGGGCAGAGTGACACACCTGCTCGAGGCCTAGGTAAGAAGAGCCAATTCCTCAAAGCCTTATGGAAAAACCCAAATTGCTACCTCTGGCTGGTGATATGACAGAGAACGCCCCTGAAAGGGGATCCCTCCTCTGGGGAAATCCCTGACCCCCAGGATCTCTTGCAGTACAAGCTTAGGAAGTTGCCAGTGAACTGAGGCAATGGTATTTTCTGCCTGCTCATCTAGGGTGTTTGGTTCCGAGCTGGGCTTTGGCCTGGGACTGGCTGAGCAACCTCAGGCAAGGCCTGGACTGTGTCCAAGCCTCAGTGGACTCATCTGTAAAATGCTCACAATACTACTCTATTTTGTAGGGGTCTTGTGGAACTGGTCAAGGGGCTTGTTGGGAGAATTCACTGTAAGGTCCCACCAGTTTTCATTCAAATACTTCCTCCTGAAAGAGGACTTCCCTGACGAGTCCTCTCTGAGGGATCCCCACTGATCCCATGGCCATTATGTATTACCAGTTAGCCTGTTGTAGTCTCTTCATAGCACTAAATATTATTTGAAATGATCTTCCTTATTTGTCTACCAGCACATTTTTTTTCTCTCTTCTCCAGTAAAGTGTAAGCTTCATGAGTATGAAGACCTTCTACTCACAGAGACTCTGTGCTCTGTGCCTGACACATAGTAGGACTCCCTTCGGAGATGATGCTTGGGTTGAGGCCTATGAGACCCACTCTGCTGGAAAGCACCAGCCTAGAAGTATTTAATAAACATTATCTTTGAATACGATTCTCTCCCACTATCTTGCATTCAAATCAGGCAACTGCACTATAATGACGACAATGATACAAAGAGTAGCTGCTATTTTCTGATGACTTATACATGCAGATCTCATGAGAAGCATCCTCGGGCGTTTTCTTTCTCAGCCCAGACAACCACACTACAAGTTAGTTGCTATTACTAGTACGGTTTCTGCTGGAAGGATGCGGAAACGGAGACTCGGAGGTGATGAGCAGATAGCCTGAAGTGACACAGCATGTCAGTGTGGAATTGAGACCAGAGCACAGCGGTGGCTCACATCACAGCCGCAGATCACCACCGCCACGTGCTAGATAGGGAGTCACCCCCACACTGGGTTCACGGAGAGGTTCTGGCTGAGAGTTATAAATCTCTGACGTGGAAACAAAACATGTCACTTTGGCTGTTTGAATCAGAGGAAGTGTTTGATCCCCTTCCAAATGTGCACCAGATGCCTGCAGGCTTCAGGTACGAGTGTGTTCCAGGAAGTTAATAAGGTCGTTGCTTTTTTCGAGGGCCAGCTTGGACCAACACACCTAGGGGCCAGCAGTGAGGCAGGGTTTAGGCCATAAAACTGATGGCTGGTTTGCCCATCTCTTTCCGTGGGTGGTGGCAATTACAGCCTTAGACTCTGGCTGTCCACCCATGGTCTTAGGGGGTACTTTTCAAGAGAAGTGCAGCTTCAGTCCTTCAGCTTCAGTCCTTCATGCCATTCTTTTAGGTTTTATCCTGTTCTCCTGAAAGAAAATCTGCANGGTTTAGGCCATAAAACTGATGGCTGGTTTGCCCATCTCTTTCCGTGGGTGGTGGCAATTACAGCCTTAGACCTGGTTCCCCGACTCTGGCTGTCCACCCATGGTCTTAGGGGGTACTTTTCAAGAGAAGTGAAGCTTCAGTCCTTCATGCCATTCTTTTAGGTTTTATCCTGTTCTCCTGAAAGAAAATCTGCATCTGAGAGGCCCAGAGAAATGGGGGTTTCATACATAGAAGGCTTGAGCTTATGAGCTGTGTGATTTTGGCAAATTACTTTATTTCTCTGTGCCTCAGTCTCTTCAACATCAAATTAAAATTGCAGCTACCTCATTGGATTTTTGAGAGGACTTAGTGAACCAATTCATGTAAAGCACTTAGAACAGTGCCAGGAACATGGTAGCAATTTAATAAAATGTTAGCTCATCATAATAATTGTTATCATCTTGATGATAATGATGATGATGGTCCCCAAATATGTCAGGTCTGGGAACTCATATGCCAGTCCTTGGTAAGCAGGACAGTAAGAAAGCATCTTTCCGGTCACCATGCATTGCCCGGGGCTGTCATACCCACAGTTTTTATATAACAAGAAAATGGCCAACATTACAAAATGAAATAAGTCTCTTTTGCTAATGAGACCTCCATAGATATTTGCTGAAAAGTACTCAAGAACAGGATCATTTTTCAGCCTTATCTTTGTTCTTCCACCTTCTCCTCACCCCGTGCGCGAATGGATTTGTTCTCTGTACCCTGCCTGGAACGTGCCTTGTTTCCTTCTTACGGTTTCATTAATTATGCATTTAATATCAGCAGGGACAGCATCCATCACTGAGAGCTGCTGGCCTTGGCAGCCACTGTCCAGAGGAGGGGCAGGTGCAATGAGATTATCCCTAATATCTTTTCTGGAACTGTGGTTTTATGATACAAAGGACAAAAACAAGAAGCTCTGTGGGTGCCACTCTGCAAGTGACAAGACCTGGGAATTACAGAAATGATGTTTTCTGCCCAGGGCTAAAATAATTTGCATTCCCAACCCCTATCCAGGATGCTGGGCCTTGGCATTCATATCCATTTGCTGGTCAGGGAAGACCAAGAGAGAATTTCAAATGCAATTCAGCAAAGATTTCTGTTTAAGAGTGATTCTCATAGGTCCAGACTACTGTAACATGCTCTGAGGGACTCAGAAGCAAAGCAGAACACTGCCCTGCCCTCAAGGATCTTAGAACCATGATAGTAGGCTGTGAATCCATCTTCTAGCATCCAAGCTTTTCAAGGTGACTAGCCTTTATTAAGTATCTACTTAGGGCATAATAACCCTGTTGGGTTGGGATATACCCATTTTACCAATGAATAAACTGAGCTTCAAAGAAGTGGTTGACTCTCTTGTTAAAGGTCATCAAGTCACTAAGCAGGACCTGCTGGAATTCAGTTCCTGTCCTGTCTGCAGAGCCCAGGCCCTTTCCACTCTTCTGCCCTGTCTTTTAAAAACAGAGTGCCTTTCAAATCTAGGAGACAGCTCTATTTAGCTCCAGAAACACTGTCTGCCCTAGTTAGCTCTTGCTGGCCCTGGGATAGAGAGCTCTGCGATGATTGGCTGTGGGATTAGACTCTCCATATTGGGTACTCTGATTGGCCAGGAAGCCATGGTTACACTTCAGATGTGCTCTTTGGCTCCGGGAAGATTGTTTCTGTCTTAAGCAGCTGTCTGATTACTACTAAGAACATCCTCTCTACTTGGGAAGCTGTAATCCACTCTGCATTTGGTAATTCCAGCCTTGGCCTTGAGGCACTTCTGGATCAGCTTCTGGGCATCAGGTTACCTTGGGATCATTTTTGAACCTGTACTGGAGACCCTGTGAAATGAAAAGGATATTCCAGGATATTCCCAGCTATTAATGGAGGACTGAAGGCAGCCTTGGTCTCTATAATAAGAAACGTAACTTGTAATGGCAAAAAAAGTGAGAGAGGGAGCACATACCATGGAGGGCACCCATCAAAGCCTGAAGAGGCCCACTGCACCCCCCCAGGGAGGATCAAGGTGGGACAATTTCATAACACAGAAAAATGGTACATGCTTGGGGACAGCTTCTTCGGCCATAGCTCGAGGGCCCCAGATAACTTCTGACCTGATGTTCCTAACTCAAAGCCATGATTGGAAACTTTCACTCCCAAAATCAGTGGCCTCCTTAGAATGCCCCTGGCAGCCATGGCTTTGTAGCTCAGAGGGCACATTGGAGCATTTCAGCAACACTGTACTAGGTGCTTTTTTTATTTAATAGAATTGGGATAAATAATAATTTACGGCCATTGCAAAAGAATCTTATAGGATCAAAAATCCTCGAGTGTCTGTTGTAAGGACTGTGAAACATCCGATGACCCAGTGGAAATGGGTCCAACAGCCAAGGCTAAAGGAAACTGAGACAGGAAAGAAAAGCAATTTTTGCAGAAGAGCAGAGTGGTTAAGAATATAAGTTCTAGAGAGAGATGCATGTGGATTCAAATGCCAATCTCGCCATTTTGAACCTGTGTCACCTGGGGCAAGTTATTTTAACTTCTCTGGGCCTCAGTGTCCTGATTTCCAAAATGGAAGAATAATACTACAAAGATCATAGTGTCGGGGGAGGAGTTAACAAGAATGCAGGGGGAATGCTGGGCTCATTAATGAACTCATTCAACAAATATTTGTGAGCACATGGTGGGTCAGACATAACGATCAATACTGGATATACAACAGTGAATAAAAAGAAGAGGTTCTTGCCTGCAGGATGCTTATTCCATTAGAGGAGACAGGAAATAAATTAGTTCAGCTTAAAACATGTCATAAATCCTGCACACAGGGTGTAATGAAGGTGAATAGGTGGATCTGCTTTAGTCAGAGCAATCTGGGAAGGCTTCCCCGGGAGGTGATTTTTGGAAGGCAGCTAGGCTTACCACTAGACCACCAATGCCCGTTTAGGAAGTGGTTGTTGAACTGGGATCGCAAGATGAAGTAGGAGCTTTCTCGGCAGTGATTTCCTCATTTGGTCCTTATAACTACCTCCCTTTACATAGTATTAGCCTCATTTTTCCAGCTGAGGAAACGGAGACTCAGAGAGGTAATGCAACTTGCCCATGATAATGGAGCTGATAATTGGAGTGGAATCCTGGAAGGCAACCTTACAGTATCTATTCAACAGCAAAGACAACAAACAACCAAACAAAATCTGCATAGAACCCCTATCTAAAGGATTCCAGCTCTAGGGGTGTATACTATGTTATAGTCTCTCATGCACAAAGAGGTATAAACAAACATGTTGATTACAGCACTGATGCTAAAGAAAAAAAAAGTTGGAGTCAATCTAAATGCCTATAAATAGGGAATGGGTTAAAATTAAAGTATATCCTTAAAAGGCAGTGAAGTCGATCTGTATAGGCTAATATGGACACATCTGCAAGATGTATTGGTGAGAGAAGAAAGCAAACTACAGCAGACTATTTTTCTGAACTGTCTATACATGTTTGTTTATACATTTAAAAAATTGGGGGAAGAATATCCAGGAACTGTTACTTTTTTTTTTCTTCTGGGAAATTTGACTAGGGTCCAAGGTAGAATGGAAAATAAACCTTTTATCATTTAATCTTTTGTACCATTTAAGTTTTTTGACCATATGTGTATTGAATTTTTAATTTTTTGAGTTAATCGAAAGTAACTACATTCTAGTTATACCCACTAGCAGTATGACTTCAGGTGGTCGTTTATCTGGATATCACTGTTTACATCGGTGAAATAAGGGAGTTGGACCAGATGACCCTTAAATTTATTCTAGTTCTAACCTTCTGTTGTCCTATTATTTTAAAATACTAAATTCCCGATCAGAAGTCACCTCACCTCTTCCCCCAGGGAGAGAGGACCCACGTATTTGGCTCAAGCTCCTGCGGCTTCCCTGAGCCAGCTAAGCTAGGCATTTAGAAATGCCACCAGGCAGCTTGGGGCAGGGAGGAAAGAAAAATCTGGGACCTTCTGAAACAACTGGAGAATTTCTCTAACAATATGGTGATCAATAAATAAATATTTTCTAGAGCCTAGCTACAATCAAACCATTTAAGCCATTGTGCTGAATATGGCATTAAGGATACAAATAAGTGGAAGACAAGCCCCTTGGTGCTGGTGGAGCTCACAGTTGGAAAGACAGGGCAGTCAAATAACCTATGATCAACACTATAGACAATAGTCAGGCCAGCCCCCCCCCCCATAAGCAGTTTGTTGAGGGAGAAAACACTGGTAATTTAACGAGGCCTGAAAAGCCATGGCAGTGCCTTTTGTCCTGGTGCTTTGGGAGCAAGAGTCAAGGAAGGTTCAGAGCAGAGGCATCATGAGTGCCCAGAAGTCTCTGTCTGTGGCCATTGCTCACCTCTCAGGGCATTGTATAGAGCCACTCACCATGACAATGTTCCCTCAGTTTCACAGTGGGTCCCACATTGCTCTGTGGGGCAAAACTGGGCAGAAACTGTGGGTGAGATACTTAGGGGCATCATTTCTGATCTATTAAGAAAAAAGAGGCACAGGATCTATGATCTCATGGCCCACAAAGATCTTCTAGGAGGGAAGGCAAAGGAAAATCAGGTCTACTCTTAAGTATATACCCCAGGGAATTAGAATCCACACAAAGACTTGTATGTACAAGTTCATAGATGCATTATTCATAAGAGCCAAAAGGCAGAAACAACACAAATGTCAGTCAATGGATGAATGGGTAAATAAAAGGTGGTATGTCCATAGGATAGATTAGTATTCAGCAATAAAAATAAATGAAGTGCTGATACATGTGACAACACAGATGAGCCTTGAAAACGTTATGTTTAATGAAAGGAGCCAGACGTGAAAGGTTATATATTTTATGATTCCATTTCTATAAAATGTCAGATTGAACAAATCCACAGAGACAGAAGGGAGATTAGTAATTACCAGGGGCTGAGGGGGAGAGAAGAATAGGGAATGACTGCTAAGTGGTGATGGTTGTATTATCTTTTGTGAATATACTAAAAACCATTAAATTCTATACTCTAAAAAGTGAATGTTATGATATATGGATTATATTTAAATCAAAAAAATTAGGAATGGGGTGGCAGAGAAAACATTTTTGAAGGACTAATTTAGAACAGAGAATAGCAAGAGGCTCTAGGTTTCACACGTCTGTGTTTTCCAATGTGTTAGGGGAACCTTTCCGGAATTATTTCTGAAAGTAATAGCAATTCAATTTACATTGTCCTATATCTATTTCTTTTTGTATCCTGATTACTGTTTGGAAATTTCCTAAAATCAGGAATTTCTCACCTTCAAAATAACCCTTTCCATGTCCTTTGACCAGGTTCTCTGTTTCGCTGGCTTGTTGTTTTATACGGTCTTAAATGTGAGGAGGTATAAGGTCTGGGCTTAGACAGACCAAAGCAGTGCATTTTCAGAACCTGCAAGTCATGGGGGCGTGAGGAGGAAGGCAGCCGGAGACCTGACCCGCACAGTGTGTTTGGATAAGCAGGGTTACTAGGGAAACAGAGGGGCTTGAGATGTGATTCTAATGGTTTGGGGAAGCCTTTGAAGGAATTTGAGGAAGGGAGTGATAGAACCCAAAGTGTTTTAAAAAGATCCTATGGTCTCTGTGTGGAGAGTTGACCTGATGGACTCCACAAGCCGGGAGGCTGCTTCACTCTACACCGGGAGCAGCTTGGTCTTTTGGACTCTGGGAGATAAAGTTTCAAAAAAGAAAAATGTATCCTGCCAACAGAATGTGAGCTGCACAGGGGTAGGGACTGCCGTCTGCATAACCAAAGTCTGATCACTGTGTGTACAAAGAGCGCTGAGCCTTGATCAGAAGGCCTGAGTTTAAATCCCAGATCTACTGTATATATAACAAAGTGCCCTTTGGAAAAATACTTAACCCCTCCAAGCCTCATTCTCTTCATTTGTAAAATGGGACTAATGATAGCTACCAAGTTTTGAGAGATGAAAGGAGGGATGTATTGGAGAGTACCTGGCCCACGGGAAAAATGAAGTACTTGTTTTCTTCTTTCTGAAACTGGAACCACAAGCCCATTTGAAAGTAAAACTGTGGATAGCATTCACGATGTTATCAAGGGTAGAACTGCCTTTTACTTAGTCTTGGCCATCTGAAACCTCCAGTGAACATCTTTGAGTTAAGGATGAAGGTCTTAATGGCAGGTGATTTCTCTATCTAGTTTTACCCTTCCTCTTGTCACTGTTGAGAGGGGGCTGAAAGTGGATGAGCTTTGTCCAGCAAAACTCTCCCTGATCTGTTCCTTGTAGGGCCTCAGCATCTTGTAATAATAGCCCTGAGCACTCAAGGGGCCAGCTTGTACTATTTGCTTTGGTACTAAACAAATCACTAGATTAATGAAAAGAACAATATGGCTAACAAGTGCTTTTGAGACCTTGCAGAGAATCATGCCCTTTACACATACCATCTAATGTCATCTTTACTATAGCCCTCTGCAATGGGTACAAGGGGCATGCCTTTTGCAGATGGGTTCACTGAGGCTCCATCTCTCAGGTGCTGTAGGTTGTATCAATATCACCATCACTGCATCTCATCTTTTGGAGCACTTCCCATGTGCTGAGCCCTTTGTTGGCTCTATCTCACCATGAGCCAGTGGAATGGTGTTTGGTATTAACCCTTGTGTTGAGCACCAAGTGATCACGTTAAGTGTTAAAATTACAATAAGCCTACATATAAACTAGGCCCTCGGAGGTTCTTGAACTCCAGTGAGCATCAGAATTATCCAGAGTGCTTGCAAACACCCAGATTTCTGGGGTCTGATTCAGTAGGTCTGGGGGAGGGGCAGAGAATTTGCATTACTAGTGGGTTCCCAGGTGACGCTGATCCTGTTGTTCTGGGGCCACACTTTGAAACCATTGAACTAAGGAGAAGGAGAAGGCAAAATATTCTAAGACAGAACGGGGTGCAGACTGGTCCTGTGCGCTGTCAGGTGGATTAGGGAGGACTTCTAGAGAGGCTGAGAGTCCCTGAAATACATAAACCCCATCAACCTCTAATTCTACCAGGACACTGGACAGGGGTGAGTTGTTTGTCTTTCAAAACACAAAAGGAAGCATTTTTTTTTTTTCAAAGCAGCCCGAAAAGCCCCCTCCTTGCCCTGTCATCAGAGACAGGCCGTGGTCAGCGCCTAGAGAAATCCATCCATTGTCCTTGCTTCAGCCAGGATGTTAATTTCAGAGTCAGTGCCAGTTAGAAAATTGCAGTGCACAGAATTAAACTGGTTCTGCCACTATCTTCTGCCATCTTCATAAATTATTCACATTGCCCAGCATTTAATTCGTTTTCCCACTTCAGACCCTCGCCATGACTTTCTTTACTCCTTCATTTACAGCTGTGGAACAACTATTTTCATCTGGCGGTGGCTTTCATCACTCAGGACTCTCTGCAGCTGGAGCAGTTCTCGCACGCCAAATACAACAAAATCCTGAATAAGTAGGTTGCCTGTTTGGGTCTCCTGAAGTGGAGGTTTCATGGGACTCTCTGAGATGGGAGCCTGAAGCAGACGTGTTCTTTTTCCTAGGTACGGGGACATGAGACGGCTAATTGGCTTCTCCATCCGTGACATGTGGTACAAGCTGGGTAAGTAGGGACATGCATCCAGACAGACACATCTGCACACGCCAAGCTCCTTCTTGAAGACCATCTGTTAGAGGGCCACAGGGGTTTCAGCGGTGGGAGCTTGAAATAGCAGCTTATCACCGTGTGTGTCCTGGGTCCTTAATAAGTGCCTGATGAGAGAGAGTGCCCATCCCCATGTCCTGCCCCCAAACATCTGTGGGTCTGCTTCTGCTTGGTGCCCAGGAGGCCTTAAGAAGTCAAATTGTAATTTACAGAAAGGAGGAAGGACAGGACTGCTGTGGGAACTTATGTCCTCACACATCACACGCGTGCTTCCTGCTGATTGGTGGGCCACTCTACCTCCAGCTTCTTCAGGGATGTTGTGGTCTAAAAAAAACCCTCCAACCACACAGAGAAGAACTGGTTCTGTGTAAGACAAGGGTCTTTTGTGACGCGATGTGAGGTGGAAGGTGACCCCAGAAGCAATCCCTGTTTTGGTGAGCCACAGGAATCATGGGTGAACCATGTGGTACCCATGGGAGGAAGGAAGGGGAAATGGAATCTGGGAGACGTTTATTGAGAGTCTGAGTCAGGCCTGCGCTAAGGAGGTCTTATTTAACTTTCACATCACCTCCTACAAGATGGAAAAACTCCCCCTCCCTTTATTGATCAGGAAACTCAGAGAGGGAAGTAACTTGCTTGAGATCAAACAACTGCAAAGCCCAGAGCTTGGTTTGGATCCCGTGAGGTTAGGGGCCACACTCCTTGCTCAAGGCCTGAATCCTGCTCCATAAATATGTGCTGAAAGGATGAGTGGATAGGTGGACAGATCGATGCAGAGTTAAAAGTAATGAGGTGTTTTCATCTCCAGTTTGTGTGCCCTCCTTGACCCTCTGCTGCCAAGTTGCTCTGCCCTAGGCTTGGACGGTGACCCTCTTCAGTGGAGCCACTTATAGGGACTGTGCCTATTTTGGGGGTTCAACCTAAATGATCTCTCCTGACTTTGCTTCTCACTTCCCCAGCCTTCTTAAAATCTTTCAGTTCTCTTTGGATTTCCTGGACAGCAGTTTCTTGCCCTTTCCAGCAAGGTCCATTCGCTGCAGGGGAAGCACAGTAGACAGACTGTCCGTCTGCACTCTGCGCTCCTTGGCAGCACCGGACTCGGGTGAAGAGCACACACTGGTACCAGGGGGGCTATGGATTGCTTTACAAAATCAAAGGGAGAGCCGGGCAACCAGGCTCAGAACAGATGGCCACATCCCTGCCTTGGGTCTTGCCCTGTCATTTACAAGCTATGAGGTTTGAAGCAGGGGACCAAGTGACACTGGGCATAATCTGGGGAAACAGCACGTCTCCCAGGGTGTTTATGAGTTTCATAAGAGCAAAACCTGGGAGAGTGAAGCCATGGAGGCCACACCCAGGTCAGAATTTTTATCGTTGTTTTCACCCTTGCCCCATCAGGACAGAGCCTACTTTTCCTGTTCTGGCTCTTTAGTCATCAATACCAGACTTGTATCACTAGTGCCTGAAGGGCAGGGCCCAAGCAGGTAATGTCAAAGAGGGAAGGGACGGGGGCACGTTAAACCCACAGACATCCATAAAGCAGTGTACTATCAACATTTGGAGCTGGATAATTCTTGGTTGTGGGCTGCTCTGTGCACGGCAGGATATTTAATAGCACCCCTGACCTGGACCCACTAGACGCCAACAGCATCCTCCCTAGTTGTGACAACCAAAAGTGTCCCCAGGCATTGCCAATTGTCCCTGGGGAGGGGGAGAGGAATATGCAAACTACCCTTATTTGAAAACCACTTCTGTAAAGAAATACTATCTCTGTTCTCTTTTTCTAGAAAACCATCACTTCCTCATTCTGTCTTTTATTTCTCCACTTTGGATAAGGACAGGGATATAAGAAAAAATTTTATGTGTCCTTTACCATTACTCTTCAATAGCAAAAAAAACCAAAAAACCGTGGTGCAAGTGCAGACCTACCTGGTAGTTGGCACACGGCCTCAGGGTCAGGTGTATGGGAAGAAGTACCTGGGCCTGGAACAGAATGATGCAAATATGCCCCAGCTCTAAGCGGTTGCTGTCCTGATCTGCTTGACTGCTGTCCTATCAGAATGCAAGGCTGACAAAGTCTCATCTTCCAGTTTTTCAAAAGAAACCAGGAGACACAATTTTTAAATGTATTTCCAATTTCTGAATATTGATGATAACAAATTGGAAGTTTTTAAAACATTGAATATGCCCTGTGAAGCGTGGGGCCCAGATTCAGTTTGCGTAGGAGTTTGCACTCTTTGCTTTATGCCAGCAAAGATGAGATACAGCTGGGGTGGGCTTTCTTTCCCACACCTACACCCCAGGCATTGCCAGGATTGCAAAGCAGGGATCCGCGCTTTGTACATCTCTAGTTCTTCCATAGCCTGCTCTTTCCGGAACGTCCTTCATTGCCGTTGTTTTGCACACAGATTTTATTTAGATATAGATTATATTTTGGCAGACGTTCCTGCTCTCCCAATTATGCTGATGAATGAAAAGATGTTACCAAATATTCCACCTGCTTGGAATCACAGAACATCAGAGCTGGAAGGGCCCTTTAGAGATCATATTGTCCAGAATTTTTCAAATGTTTATTTTTAGCTGAGGGCCAATAAAAAGAAGAATCTCATGCTCAAGGCATAAATTGGTTGAAAGCTGAGCTATTCTAATTGAAGTGGGGTGGGGGGCCCAGAGCCCCTTATAATGGGCCACCCCTGAGCTCCCCAGGTAGACCCCTGAGGATTTTCCAGGGAGAAATCCTGAAGCACCTCAAACAGGTCTAGTCCAACCCACCATTTTACAAAAGAGGAAACTGAGACACAGAGAGATGAAGAGGTACAAACAAGGTCATATAATGCTTAAGAAGCAGATTCAGGGCAAGTACTCTGGCCTGAATATCTGTCCTAAAGCATCACAGAATCCTCCCTGTTTGCAAATACCTGCAGGAGGAATTAATGCAATTAGAAGATGTACTTGTTAGGGTTTGGAGTTTCAGGAAAGAAACTGACTGTGCCTGCCTTGATCAGAGACAGTACTTATCAGAAGGGAAAGGAGAACCAGGCTATGAAGGACAGGGTCAGAGCCACTCTAGGATCCAGAACAGGTGGCAGAACTTTGCCTTTAGCATGCTCCATTTCTGCATCATCCAGCTTAAAGATCCAGTCTCCAGGGGTATTATTCTATTGGCCTTCCTTAGATTACCACTCCATTGATTGTTCCATGAAGTCTACATCCACTGAAGGAGGTAGTTTCCCAAGGTAACATGTTTATGGAGATATAGAGAGGTCAAAGTCCTAGATGTCCACTGTGTAGAACAAGAAGTAAAGGATGCTCTTGCAAAAATGGCCACCCTTCTCACCCCTTGGCCTGGACTTCCAGAAAGAAGAAAGTATATCAGCCTGAAGGGATTTTCCTATTACTTATTAGTTGCATAGCTGCCTTCTCCTTGCCTGTCTCCTTCAGGGATAAGAGAACAGACAGAGGAGGCAGAGTGAATGGATATAATTCCCCATCCCTACCCGATCATGTGTTCCACTGGATCTTGGCATTAGCCTGCTTTCTCCTAGTTTGCTAATGAGGTTAACCTGCTAATCCAAACCAGGACCAAGCACTGTATACAAGCACTAGAGACAAATGTAATGGGTAATGATAGGTTTTAAAGTACAATCCATGGAATATTCAAGACAAAGTGAAACTTAGAAGCCATCTGTGGCAGACACAGCTGAGAGCCCACACAACAGCCATTCTTCCCTTCTTCCTGGTTAACTGAATCCTGCTTTATTTTTTTTCATGATCACAATTTGCTCAGTAAACAATGTCTTGTAGCAGGTGATGGCCATATGACCCATCTCTGTCCAAAGAGAATCAGCAGAAACAAACTTGTTGGGGCTTCAGGAAATCCTTTTTGTCCAATTAAAACCAAAGGGAAAGGGAAAAATTCAGTGAGCGCAACACATGTTTTGCCCATAGTCCTTCCTATCTTCCTTTCTGGAAAACAACAAGATGCCTGGAGGTTCAATAGCCAGTTTGAAGCTATGAAGATGAAAGTTGTATGCTAAGGATGGAGGAGTAACTCTTGACTGACCATCTTTTGACTTCTTGTTAAGGAAGAAAGCTAAAGTAGAAATTGCTCGGTTTAGCCTTGCTAATCAGAAGCTGTTACATCCCTAACTGGTATATCATCTAATTCAACCCCCTCCCATTTTATAGGTGAGCTCACTGAGGCCCAGAGAGGCATAAGGACATTCAAGGTCAACAACAAACCAGTGCTTCAGCTGAGGTGAAAGATCCTGTCTCTTGATCCCAAGTCCAGGGTTCTTACTAATATTTTTTTTCAGAATATGCAAATTATTTTCAAAGAGTGTGGAATAGCAAACTGCTTTTCAAAGACTATAGATAATGAGTAAATCATAATGTGTGTTAACCTTTTAAATTTTGTTTTAATGCCCAAAGCAATCCGGACATCATCACCGTGATCATCCGTATCATCATCTTCTTCTTCTCATCAGCAAAGATTTGAGCAATCCTGTGATTATAAGATAGCTAATTGCAAAGATAATCTCAGGCTTGAAGATTATTCAACATTCTTCAGAGAAAAGCCTAGACAAATGTGTGTGTGTGTGTGTGTGTGTGAATGCCTGTGTGTGTGCATGTGTGCTTTTGTGAGAGAGGGTACACGTGGGAAGGTCTTAATGGAGAGAAGGACCACATCTTGTTACCAGGACCAGGCCACTAAAGGGTTAATGCCATTTTGTTTTTGGATCCTGGGACTATGCCAAATGGAATGTACTTTTCCTGATAGTGTAACATCATAACATTTGATTTCTGCTTGGAGTGAAGCAATGCACATTTTGCCAAAATGACTGCACTTAACCATTCCACATTCACTTAGGTTAACATCAGGCTGCTGTGTTAACAGTCTTTGTGGGAAAGAAAGACAAATTCTAGTGACTGGCATCGTGGCCTTGTATGTAGGGAGGTTGCTACTGGCAAAGCTGTGAGAGCTGGGCCTTTACTCTTTTAGCATCTATGGAGTGCTCAACTCAGCACTAAGCTCCAGGGAAGAGTAGGAGAGTTGGAGAAAGATAAGACATGGTCCCTGATGTGCCAGGAAGAGCCACCATCTAGAACAAACTAAGAGGTTAAAGAACAAGCCTAGAGTATGTTCCTTAACACGGAATGTGTGGTGGCGACTTAAGAGTTCGGGCAAATGGGGGGTAGATGAGGACAATACGGATGGCTCCCCTGGGGTAAATGGCTCTTGAGGGTCTCATTCAAGACCCCAGGATGGCCCATGTCCAGACTGAAAGAAAGAGGGGAAAGGACAGGTGTTCCAGGAGAGCAACCAGCCTGCACTAAGCATGGCTTCTTAGGGTTGGGGAGAAGCTGCTGGCAAGAAATATAAAATGGGATTACAGAGACATCCATCCATCCATTCATCCGTTCGATTATTAATTAATTCAATTAACAACAAATATTGAGCACTGTGGTAGGCCCAATAACATTTCCCCAAAGATGTCTATGTCCTAATCCCTAGAAACTGTGGATATATTACCTTACAAAGTGGACTTTTCATACCTGATTAAGAAACTTGAAGATGGGGGAAAAAAAAAAGAAGAAGAAGAATCTTGAAGATGGTGAGAGTATCCTGGACTATGCAGGTGAACCCACTGCAACTACAGGTTCTTAGAAGTGAATAAAAGGAGGCAGGGGAGTCAAAGAGGGATGTGAAGAAGATGCATTACTGGCTTTAAAGGTGGAGGAGAGACCAGGAGCCAAGAAATGTAGGCGGCCTCTAGAAACTGCAAAAGGGAAGCACATAGTTTCTTCCTGAGACCCTCCAAAAGGAACTCAGCCCTGCTCACACCTTGATCTTAGGTCAATGAAACCCATTTCAGACTTCTAACCTCAAGAGGCATAAGGTAATAAATTTGTACTGTGTTAGCCACTAAGCTTATGGTGGTTTACAACAGCAACAACAAGAAACGAATACAAGCTCCTTCTACATGACAGGCACTGTGCCAGAGTCTGGGGCTGCAACTGGAAATAGGTTAGAGATATAGCCCTTGACCTCATGGATGTGTGGCCATTGCGCTGAATAGTAACCTACTAATTGCAGAGCTGTTTTGTTATGGCCAAAGGGGAAATAACTGTCGAGCAGAAGCTTGTGGCACCCGGAGAGTCTACAAAGGACTCCTGCCTCCTGAGGGAGCCCAGGATGGCCTAGATGAGGAAGAGTGAAGAATCTTACTCCAGAGCAATACTGTCCTGTGGGACTGGAATGTGAGCCACCTGTCTAAATGCAAATGCTCTAATGTCCACAGTTTTTTTAAGTAAAAAGAAATAGTGAGATTAATGTTCCAATATATTTTATTTAACCCATATTCCAAAATCTTATCATTTCAACATGTAATCAATACAAAACATTATTGAGATAAGTTAGTTTTGTTTTTGGTTTCCAGAACTCATTCTTTGAAATCTAGTGGACTTTTCGTACAGCACCTATGACTCCCTCAGAGCTATATCACAGCATATCTCCTGTTGGACTAACCTCAAGTTCTCCAAAGATACATGCGCCTGTAACTTCCATACTCGATTAAATGACATTGGAGAATGACTGGGATTTACTTGTGAAGGCAGGTGGGGGTAGGGAGTGAAAATGGAGTCCGGGAGAGGGAGGGGAGAGAATGGTGGCCAGAGGAGGGCACATATGCAGGCCCGAGGAGCAGAGGCAGGCCATGGAGGGGGCACAGGCAGGCAAGAGGAAGGGATGGGGTATGGAGTAGGAGTATTGGACCAAACGGGCCAGCAGAACTGGTCCCAAGAGCAACAGAAGCCACGGAAGGGTTGTAAAGTGTGGATCAGCATGGTCAGATTGGGACTTTTCAAGCAGTTTTGAGGACAGATTATAAAATATTTAGATAGGACAGAGAAGGGTCAGGACAGTCATGAGTGTCTGCCATGGGAGAGAAGATACATCCATCCTGACCTCTCCCCATGCCTCCTCTTTACTCTGGAGGTGAACAGATAAATTGACAGTCCTAAAAAGTTCCATGGAAAGCTCCAGGGAGCTCCATGAGTTGGAACGTGTCTTCGCATGTTGCTTTTTCCAGAGCCCAGCAGAGGCTGAGCCCATACTACTCACCACCATCACCACGATCACCATCAGTACTTCCTGAGCCTTTCTCATGAGCCAGCCACTCTGCAGAGCCCTTTGTTTACATTAACTCTTTTAAGCTTCTCAACAATCCTACCAGGCGGGGATTATTTTTATCTCCATTTTACAGATGGGCTAACAGAGGCTTGGGGAAGTTAAATGACAAAGCAACACGGCCATGGAGTGGTGGCAGTGGGACCTGATCCAGGTTGTAGGGCTCAGTGGTTCTGAAGGCCTGGAAGGGATCTGGAGCTGGGCACATGCTGGGTGATGAGGAGCAAACAGCCTGCCCGTCTGGGAGCAGTGCCAGAAGGGAGCTTCTCCAAGCCTGAGTCAGAGCAGCAGAGATCTGTGTTCTTTCTTCCCCTTTTTCACTGAACGAGTGATCTTTCCGGATCAGCCCAGTTTTATTTCGGAGTCCCCAGAAAGATGTGGGACTCTGAACTCCAGGAGGTCATAACTTGCCCTCATCTCTGTTCATTTCAGAGTCTGTGCCCACCTTTAGAGAGCCATACACTCTCCGAAAGAGTGCCCCTTCTGTCCCTATCAGCCTCACAAGGTCAGTGACATGTTCCACTCCTCTCAGCAGGTTCGCAGTGATGGTCTCCTTCCTTCCTCCTTCCCCCCCACTTCCCTTATCCCCTCTTCCTTTTTTGCCAGGTCATCTTCTTAGTGCTCTCATACCCTTTGTGTTCAGTCTTACAGTCTCCTCCTGAGAGGTGTGATAGATGAGGCCATTGTACAGATTAGCAGCCCAGGCCAGGGAACACACAGGACTCCTTTCCACCCACACACCGAAGCTCTTCTGTGTGCTCTCATTTCCACCAGAGCCTTTCCCAGAGCCTATGTAATTTGGCATTTGGATTTATCCTGCTGCCTTATTGGCACTTTAAAAGCCTTTTCTAATTGGTATCTGTTCTCAGTGAGATTCAGCCTCCATTATATGCAAAAAGACCCTCTTACTGATTCCTTGCCTTGCCTTTTTTTGAATACAGCAGCAGGTGTGTCTCTTGAATGAGGATTTTTTTTCCCCAAATGAGTTTGCATTCAATTAGCCTCAAGTATGTTCTGTGTTTGCACATGCACACGTGTCTGTGTATATAAAGACATACATACATGCACATTCCGATTATTTGAACACAAAATCCAATGAGCTGAAATTCCATTTTTGATGTAAATGAATAAAATCTCTTCATGGAACATTGTAAGGGGCATTTAGCTCACACTGTATTTAGAGATCAGCATCTCTCTCCATTTTCCCTATTCTTCCAAACACCCCTTCAACTGACTGCAAAGAATGCAGGTCAAAAGTATCTTAAGAAATCCCTGGTCTACAGCATGTCCGCTCTTTATTTTAAACCATCTTAAATATATCCTTATCATAGCCAATGCCCTCCAGTATTCTAAAGGCCTTTGTTGCATAAGCAATTTCTCCATTCCGTGGTGGCTTATCTGACAGTTTCCCATTTACTTTCTACTTATTATTGCACTTGACTTTGAATTTTAAAACCCCACTGTAGGTTTAAAGGATCTTGAAGGACGAAATCAAAAACCTAGATTAGCAATCACTATAAACCTGCTGGAAAGTACATTTTTTTTTCTTTTCTATTTGGGCCAAAGCGAAGGCTTGAAGCTCAAATGTAATCCAAATGCATCGTATAATGAAGCGGATATCCTGGACAAGTGTCTTTATATTTCACTCAACTCTCTGCCTGACTTCACCACTTCATTCTCACTAACTGAAGATAGTCTGAGGATGATGCCTTTTTTATCTGAATTCTGGGGAAATACTTGAACATTAAGCCTCATTTAGGCTGAATGAAAATTCATCTTCTTGCTGCCTTCCCTCTTGGCTCCTTTTCTGAGCTTTAATTGAAAGCAACAGCACTGGGCTGTACACCATGCCACCTGAGTTTCTGCACCCCCAGGAGCTCTCTGTCCTAGGTTAAGACTCCAAGTGTTTGTCCTGACAGTGGAGAAAACCCGGATGGGATTCTTGGGCTCTGAGACTCAGAAGAAAGAGGCAGCTGATGGAACAGTCGGGTGTCAGCTTCGATGACAGGGCTGTGTGGATATACTTCCCCTCGCTCCCCAGGAAGTCCCTGCAACTCCTAAGTGCCCTTCTTCGTGCCTTTTCTCTGCCACATCTCCTGTGTGTATACTCAGGAGTCTGCTTAGTTCTGCTCAACAAGGCTGTCCTTAATGGTCCCTTCTGGTCAAACATCAGAAGAGCAATAGCTAACCCTGTGTCAAGTATGGCACATGGCAAGCACGGTCCTAGGTGCTTGGGAAATAATCATCCACGTGTTCTCCACAATGACCCTATCAAATAAATACTATTATTCTCTCATGTTACAGATGAAGACACTGAGTCCCCAAGTGGTAAGATCAGCTTGTCCAACATCACATAGCTAGTTGATGGAGTCAGTTTACAAATTCAGTCCTTCTAGCTCCAGGTTCAGTACGCTTAACCACTGGGCCATACTAGCGGTGCCCATGAGTGCTGATTCTTCCAGGCTCTGCGCTCAGTACGCACAGGTGTATTTTCATATGGTCTTCTCGACAGGTGGGTGTTGCTATTGCATTTTATAAGATGCATATTCAAGTCATATAGCTAATGAGTATCGGTGCTGACAAATTTATTTCTTCATTCAATAGACATTTATTGAACATCTAAATGTTCTATACTCAGTGCCACAGATATGAAGGTGAGAACAGACATTATCTCACACTCTCATGAAATGGGGGAGACAGACATTTATCATAATATTCCACAAACAAAGACATCATTGCAAAGTTGGGTGAGAACGCACAGCATAAGAAGCCAGAGCAGGGGTTCTGACTTCACTGGGGTTGGGAGGGCTTGTGCTAGGAGTTGTTATCAACATAACTCCTGGGACCCATCCAGGGGAATCCAGGTGACAATGGGGGTGTTGGGCACAGACAGGGGAAACAAAAAACTATTATCCACAAAGGAGCAGCGTGTTCATAGGCCTGGCGGTGGAGGACACAAAGTGAGTTTGGGACACTGGAAGCAGTCCAGCATAGCTGGAATGCCAAGAGCCAGAGGCGGTTCATGGGAATGCCTTGTCATCCACTCATCATTCCATTGGTCATACTGTTCCCTTGAAGGAAGGGCTGTGAGTACGGCTCACGATTCCACTGACCCTCCTATTATAGCAGATTCTTAGCAGCAAATTTTGCTTTTCTTGTTTCATGAAACAGTTGTTAAAAGCATGTTCTCCAGTCTCAGAAACATGGTTTGTGATGCAGACAGGCATAATTTCAAGCATCCGTGTTAGAGATTTGCCATCACTAACATATTCCATCAGGGCTCCATTTGCCAAGGAAATCATGCAGGTGAAAACCCTTGTAAACAGTGATGTGCTTTATACATATCCATGTTATTATCCTTAATAACAGCTCGTTCTGGATGATGCATGCACCTCTTACAGGAGTTAATATATGTAAAGTGTTCAAAATGGTGCCTGGCTCCCGTAAACAACTATATAAGTGTTAACTATTATTTCTACTATTCTGCCTCCCTTTTTTTTTTTTCCTTTCTCCAGTCTTGGTCTGAGGAGGATCTGTGCATCATGAAAACTGTTTTATGTGTCCATGTTCCTCTTCCCTTACAGGCCAGAACAAAATCTGCTTCATCCCAGGCATGGTGGGACCTATATTAGAGATGACACTTATCCCTGAGGCTGAGCTCCGAAAAGCCACCATACCAATCTTCTTCGACATGATGCTGTGTGAATATCAAAGGAGTGGGGATTTCAAAAAGGTAAAAAATGAGACTAGAATCCTCCCTGATCCCTAACCCATTTCCCGATAATGATATCCTCGTTCCATCTGCCTGGGCTTCATTCAGGGCCTTGACGGTAGGATAGGGACATTATTCATGTGCCCAGAATGAGCTGGCAGATCAGATTTGGTCACTATTCTATCACGCTTTTCTGCCCAAGGCCAAGATTAAAATGCACTTTCTTGCTGTGTATCAGCTTGGTCCCTTTCTCAATAGTACAAGTACCCTACTTCCCTACCTAAGAGTTCCCTCCAGGTGTGTCCAAAGAGCCCACCCCTCCCACCTGCCCACATCTTGCACCTGCCTCTGTTCAGCACTTTCTATTCTGGGACAACCTGGAAGATCTATATTGTCTAGAAAGAGCTGACCCTCCTAGGAGTCATACTCAGCCATGAGTCAAAATTGACAATGAATGGCGTCACAGGCCCATTGCCCAGGAGAGACCTGTGGAGCCACCATGGCAATAGGAGGCTTTCCCCAGTGTGGAGGGAGCGAGCAACTTGTGTGAAACACAAGTGTCATTGGCCAAGTATTTTCTTTGAAAAGTCCCGTGAAGCCTGAAGAGCGAGGACCACCTTCTGGGCCCAGTCACTACAGAACCTTCTGACAGTGCACTAGGCACCTGTTCCACAATAGGTTCCTGGCGGTGTCCAGTAGTTTTGCCCAGTTCAGGAAGGTTGGTGTTTAAGTCTTCTCGGGCTGCCTTAGTGGCTCCCTCAGATCTTGACCCTCTGTCCTCTCTGCCACACCTTCCTACCTCGTTTTACCCTTAATGGGTTTGCCCTCCTCCTCCCCCAGCATTGCTGCCTCTTGTTCTAGACTATTTCCTGCCGCCAAAAAATTTCCCTTAAAACACATACTTAAAAGGTAGCAGATTCTGGGGCGCCTGGATGGCTCAGTCATTTAGCGTCTGCCTTCGGCTCAGGATGTGATCCCAGCATTCTGGGATCGAGTCCCACATCAGGCTCCTCCGCTGGGAGCCTGCTTCTTCCTCTCCCACTCCTCCTGCTTGTGTTCCCTCTCTCGCTGGCTGTCTCTCTCTGTCAAATAAATAAATAAATAAAATCTTAAAAAAAAAAAAAAGGTAGCAGATTCCAAACTGCCTTTTCTTAAAATCCTTACAGATCTTACCCCTTTCTTGCTTATTGGTTCTCTAATCCTCGCCCAGTAACATCCAAACCCTTCTGCCTGCATTCAGGGCCCTTCCTGCTCTGGCCTTCCATCAGCCTTCTCAGCCATTATCCCCACCTCTTTTCCCACGTCACCTGTTCTCCAGCTATTCCCACAGCTCACCTGATTTGGGATGCCTTGGTCAGCATCCTCCTCTGTGCATTTCTCCTTCCTGCTACTACTCTGCCCTGTTCCCAGTCCTGCCTGCCAACACCTAAACTCCTACTGATCCTGCAAAGTCCATTGCAGAACTTTGTCCATTAAGAGACTTTTCCCTCTATCCCTACATCATTTTATCTCTCTGAGGTATGATGATTATATACTGCCTTGCCTTATGCTCATTTCTGAGTATTCTCTGCATCTTCCTCATCCTTATCTAATAAAAGTGATGATGATGATGATGATGATGACAGAAATGGCTGCCGTGACCTGGGTACCATAGTGTCAGGCACTATAAGTACTTTCTCTATGTTAGTTCATATGCTCTTGTTTATTGCAACCCTATGAGTTAGATAGCATTATCATGCCCATTTTAAAGATGAACATATTGAAGCCTAGCGAGGTAAAGTCACTTGACCAAAGTCATATGTCAACAAAGAGGTGGGGCAGAGACTGCAACACACAAGTCACTATAGTCCCCAAACCATGTTGTGCCTACTGCATTATCCAGCCCCTGGTATTGTCACAGTAAATGTTGGCTGAGTGAGAGAATGCTTGGCATCCTCTCCAGCAGTGGTTTCACAAAATATGTTCTACAGAGCACTAATCCTAACAGATGCTCTAGGGAAGGGGGTTTGAAGGCTAAATACCTTTGGAAGCCACTGCATATGGTATCCCCTTGGAGATTTCCAGTGCACATTAACATAGTCAAAGCACTGACACATTCTACTGTAAACAGATCTGCTCAATTTCTCAAACTTATTTGTCAAGAAGTATCAATTAGATGTGCCATTCTGCCAATCACTTTGGAAAACATTGTTCTAAGGGGAAAAAGACACTACAAGTGGTCCTCAACTTACAATGGTCCGATTTACGATATTTTGACTCTACAATGGTGTGAAAGTGATACACATTCAGTAGAAACCTTACCTTGAATTTTGAATTTTGATCTTTTTCTGGGCTGGCAACATGCAGTGGATTCTCTCTCGTGTTGCTGGGAAGCAGCAGTGAGCCCCAGCTCCCAGTCAGCCACATGATCATGAGGATAAACTACTGATATACTTGGAGCCATTCTATGCCCATACAACCATTCTTTTTCACTTTCAGTATAATATTCAGTAAATTACATGAGCTAATCAACATTTTATTATAAAATAGGTTTTACATTAGATGATTTTGCCCAACGATAGGCAATGTAAGTGTCTTGAACATGTTTAAGGTAGGCTGGGCTACGCTATGATGTTCAATAGGGTACGGATTTTAAATGCATTTTCAACTTAACTGTATTTTCAACTTGCAGTGGGTTTATCAGGACATAGCCCCATTATAAGCTGAGCAAGATCTGTAATTAGCTCTGATGACACCAGTGTGAGAGGGTACTCTCCTGCCTAGGGATTAATTAGCAGGAGCTGTCTAGTCCCAGAAAGGCTAGTGACCAGCTGTCCCCTCGGCAAAGAGCCTGGAAAGAAATCAGGTTGAGGAGGTCAGATAGAGGAAGATACCATATTCAACCAATTGAGATCAGGCGGAGTGGAAGGTGAAACCCAGAGTGAATGTTTGAAGGCAGTTTGCAATCTACTGCCTTTTAAGGGGAAAATGAGGTGTATGAAGCTTGGGAACATGCAGAGGTCACACAATGTGAGATGAAGGGCATCATACTTGCCCTCAGGTCGGCACTCCCTCCAGAGGTGTGTGCACCAGCTGGCTCAGAAGATGTCCTGAGAGCAGATGTGCAAAGGAAACACCATATTTAAAAAACAAGCAAGCCCTTCATTTCTGGATTATGACCTGACAGTTGTTTTGGTGTCCTCATGTGTTTAGAAGCTTTCAGAGGCTTGCCTGAGTAAGATTTTTTTTTTCTTTACTTGCTTTAAAGGATTTCCTTATTGTGGCATCTCCATGACATCTACTGGGGGTCATCCTTGGACTCCTCAATCCAAGCTGTGTTCATCGTAATAATGTTCCCCCAATTGCTTCTCTTAATTTTTCCCTCATCAAAAGAGACAGGACAATCAGCCTGACTAATGGGGCAGCTTTCCATGAAAAAACCAGCTGGTGTGCTTGGTGGGAGCTCAGCTGTGGAATGAGCAGATCTATGCATGTCTCCTTGGTTCAGAGTAAGCAGCCCTAGAAAGTGTCCCCAGGAAAGGAGGAAACCAGTCCCTCATGAACCCCAAGCCCTGATGGTCAAATCCAGAGTGAACCCTAGAACTGGGTCTGAAATCCAGGAGGAATTGTATGCAAACTAGCACGAGGGAATGATGCCAAAATTATCAGCTAGGAGCCAGGTGCCTGTAAGATGACAGGCTTCCCTTTCTAAAATTTGAGTTTCTTAAAGAAAATAGCAGAACCCAGAGAAAAGTTAGCAGGACCCTTGCTCCCAGTTCACACCATGCCCCCTGGACTGGTATCCAACATCCTGTGGTTCTCTTGCTGCCCTGTCTTTGCTCGGGCTCTTGCTTTGATTTCTTCACCTGAAGAGATTCTACTCATCCTTCAGCTGAGGCCTCACATTTTGAGACAGCACTTTGTGCTCCTGAGGCAGTGGTTCATATGGATGCAAAAGACAGATTTGCTCAAGCAGGTTGTGTAAGGGCTGGAACTAGGACAGGGAGGGGTTGGGGGATGGACTTAAGGGGGATGGGGGTAGGAAAAAGGAGGGTCTGGGGCAATCTCTCTTTCTGCTCTGAGTTCTTTTGCAACCTCATTGCCGGATCTCCGTCTTATCCTCTAGCCCAAATAAGAGAGCTGATGAGTTTTTCTGATAACCTTTACTCCTCATGAGTACAGCACTTCACCCAAGACCATCTCAGGGGGTTCTGTCCTATGATTCAGACTAGGTGTGCCATCCTTGGTACGCTCCATAATTCCCCTGGTGGGGCTATGGACAGGTCAGTTTCAGCAAAAGGAGCCTTGGGTTGCCACATTGTGGCTGGCATGGCCATGCCTGGTCAGAGTAAAACGCATCTTGTCCTGCCTGCATGAGGCTCAAGCATCTCTCTTTTTTTTTTTAAGATTTTTTATTTATTTATTTGACAGAGATAGAGACAGCCAGCGAGAGAGGGAACACAAGCAGGGGGAGTGGGAGAGAAGAAGCAGGCTCATAGCAGAGGAGCCTGATGTGGGGCTCGATCCCACAATGCCAGGATCACGCCCTGAGCCGAAGGCAGACGCTTAACCGCTGTGCCACCCAGGCGCCCCTCAAGCATATCTCTTATCCCACATTGCATGATGATCTACTCATAGATCTGTCTCTATTATGAGACTGTGAGTTCTTTTAGGGCTAAAGCCAGTCTCTCATTCCTGAACTCCTAGCACTTATCAAGTACCTGTCATGAATATGGTGGGAACCATGTCACTGTTACCAGGATGAATGGAGGCCTCTAGACTTGCATCCTACATTTCAGAGGAAAAGCCTTGGCACAGGGAGAAGCACTCCAGTGAATATTTTCATAATGTAGGGTAATGAGAGTAGCTGACCACTGCTTGAGTAATCCCCAGAGGCTGGGTAGACCAGTTGTCTTCCTGGACAGTTCCTTGTGAAGTGAGAGGCTTTGGGGTTTCTAGGTGAAGTTGGTGGGAAGGAGTGAGAGTACTGGTGCACAGAGACTGAGAAGAGTGGTTCCCTATGATACAGATCATAGAAAGGACTGTGGAACAATCAGCCTGAGGGTCTGAGCTGCAGCAGGCAGTGGTTCCAGAGAAAATCCCTCTCTCAGAGGTGGAAGAGGTAATAGGATTTGATAGCAGCACCTCGAATAGCAGCTAGAACCCAGCACAAGTTCAATAATTGCTTGGTGAATGAATTAAAACACAGAGATATCAGTTTAGCAGATCCCACTGAAATTGAGTATTGGCATGGAGTAAGGTGGTGATTCGAATGTCTGAGAACATAATGTGGAAAAGAGCAATCGATTCAGTAAATATATACTGGTCACCTACTGTATTGCGGGCAGTGCGCTTTAGAGTCAGATAAGCTTGCTACTTATGGGCTGAATAAATTTGGGTAAGTTATTTAACCTCTTTCAGCCCCAGTTTCTTTATCTGTAAAATGAATATCATAATACCATTATAGGTTCCCAAACCAGAGCTCTATGGGGGATGATCTGGAGCACGCAGGGACAAGATAACTCAAAGAAAATTAGGAAGCTGCCCTGACTCCCTTCTCACATGACATTATTGTCTAACAGCTCTCCAGCTCTCCACCCCCACCCAAGTCAGCTTCCATCCACCCCCTAACAAGCAGCATTTCATTAACAAGGGAAGCCACAGGCTAACATACTAGGGCCAGTTCCATCCCTGCTATCCCTCGGCCATCCTGGCCTTTCCCACTATCTCTGCCCCTCCCATACAAAGTCAAATTCAGCACCATACCTTTGAAGAAGAGCTCTTGTTTCCTAAATTCACACTTCCATAGGATTCTAGGCTAACAAATAATGAAAATAGCCAAGATGTTCTCAATCAGTCAGGAGAAGCAGCAGAAGCAATGCAGGGAAGGCATGATGCAAATGTGAGGCCCGCATGAGTCATTATGCTGCAAGAGGGAGGCCCACCCAAGAGGGCTGGGCTCCTAGAGTTCACTTCCTTTTCCCTGACTAGGGCTTTTTAAGATTAGTATTGGGCCTCTATAGCATTGACTTCTGTGAAAGTAGCCTGCGGATACTCCTTAAGGAATACCCACCCTACAAGGGTAGAGGAGGAGTCAACAATGTGATGCAGCTGTGTAGCTGTGGATGAAAATGGAATTGATTTGGTGAAGCCAGAAGCTCTGCACAGTGGCACAGCATAGTGTATGTTTGGGAGCAAATGCTGGGCCCTTGGACCTACTCTGGTCAAGTCCAGCCATCCTATGAAACCCAAGACAAAGGTTCCACTTTGCCTCAGTTTCCTTCTTTATAAAATAGGAATGATGATATCCACCCCCCTTGGCTATTGTAAAGACTAAGTGAGATTATGATGCTATTGACAATGACAGTGTCGACAATGTCATGATGATAATTGCTAACAATTATTGAGCATTTACTATGTGCCAAGCACCATGCTAAGCCTTTCACGTGTTTTCCCGTTAACTCCTCCCAGCACCACTCTAAGTAGGTGCTGTTTTAAATCTCCATGTAATGGATGAGAAAATTGAGTCCCAGAAAGCTTATTAACTTGTCCAAAGTCACATGGTGGGGGAAAAAGTCAAAGCAAGACTCAAACTAAGTCTCTTGGATGCCAAAAGCTGTGGTCATAGGCACTCCTGAGCACGGCACCTGCTGGGGAACAAAATGGGCCACAGTCTGCTTTGGGATGTGCCTGACTGAAACCCTCACTCTCCAACCTGCCCCGGAGGGCTCAGGCATGGTATGGCAACATCCAGCTCTGCACAACCCCTGGCACCCTGTAATTTCCTTCCCTGCAGGCTCTTTTGTGACCCTATGACAAGTGCTTATTTACCCCATGCACTTCTCTGTTCTAAAGGCAAGTTCATCACATGAGGAGGAATCATGCCAACATTTACCATTGAACAACTCAGAGAAGAAAAAATGCTGTTTTTTCTCCCCCAGAGCTGCTTTCCAGTAACATTCAGCAGTAATAGCAATAATATTAGCAAAAATCATAAACAGATGAGCAAACCCGATGCATACCTGAGTTTATGCTCTCCCCTGGTGCTTTGTATGTGAATCTCCTCCAGCCCTCCTAACTACCCCATGCAGTAGGTACTACTAGTATAGTGATGGGCCACATCTGTCCTGCTGCCTGTCTTTGTAAGTAAAGTTTTATGGAAATGCAGCCATGATGATTAGTCTATGTATTATCTATGGTTGATTTTGTGTCACAGTAGCAGAGCTGAGTAGTTGTATCCAAACTGCAAAGCCTAAAATATTTACAATCTGGCCCTTTACAGAAAATATTTGTTGACCCCTGATATAAACTCTGAAACAGGATTAGGAAGACCTACTAGCTTTCGCAAGATGGTGGAGGGAATCGAGCAGACATGTCAAGACTGCCAGTCTAACATCAGAGCCCATGCTTGTAGTCAGTCCTTCAGCTGTATTTCTTCCCACCCTAGGCTTGCTCAGTAGACCTCTCTAATCAACATAGCCCCAGCCCTTGACTCTGGATGATATTTGATGCCCACGAGATGCTTAGTACAATGCATCATATAAGGTCGGTGATTCACATGCAGGCTGGCAGCCCAGACCCTTGTCAGATTGTCCCGTATCTAGTAGGTCTCCATTATAACTTTTTTTCCCCTTTCTCTCTTTCTTGAACTCTGTTCCTGATGAACTGTTTTCCTCATTTTTCTCTACATTCTTACCTCGACCCTTTGCTCCCTCCATGCCTCCTACCTAGAATGCCCTTCTTTTTATGTTTTTCATAACCCTAACCACCTTCCGTAAATCTTCCCCAACTGTGGAAACTCACAGGAAATTTTCTTATTTCTGTTGTATCAGCACAGGCTTCTGGTCCTTTCCTTGGCCCTTAGCACACAAAAGTGAGGGAACAATGGCGCCACAGATGTGAGCTGAAGGGAGAGTGACTCCAGCCCCTGCCTTTCATCACTAGAAGACTCCAACCAACTAGACTGGGCTTGATCCTTTGTGCACTAAAAAGAGCCTGCCAAAAGGCCTCTGCCATTCATCTGAGACTTTAGACAAGCCACTTAAATTCCCTGAGCCTGTACTTCCTCATGGCTAATAATACATGACACTGAAGTGGAGCCAGTCCAGGGCTGGCTGCTTTTCATGCATTTTGACATTTAAAAGTGATCCTCCTTGGGGCACTGAGTGGCTTAGTTGATTAAGCATCCAACTCTTGATTTCTGCTCAGTCATGGTCTCAGGGTCATGATATCAAGCCCCATGTCAGGCTCCATGATGGGTGTGGAGGCTGCTTGAGATTCTCTCTCTCCCTCTCCCTCCGCCCCGCTTGTGTATGCTCTCTCTCTCTTAAAAAAAAGGGGGGGGGAGCTTCCTTAAATACGACCTTCAGACCTCATGGAGCTATTTTAAGGACTGGAGGTAGAGAGGTTGGGTGAAGAGCTGGAGTGGAGTGCCCACCCAAAGACTGCCTTGACCTTGGTAACCTTTGCCAATGGCCTCCTTCCCTTCTCCAGGTGGCAGTTTCTTATTTAATGGTAAAATTGAGAAGTGCACTTCATGATATGGATGGACTCATCAGGGCATGTTATTAAAACAGTACAAACCTTTTTAGGTTATAGCCATGAAAAGGGACCCAGCATGGCCCTTTAAAATATTGAAAAAGCCATGAACTGAAGTGGGTGAGATGCTTCTTGATGGTGAAAGTAGGGTGACAGAACACTCTCCGGCTTCACTGTAACAAGATTTGGTGGGACTGTAGATGCGTGCTCACTTTCAAGTCACTTACCTAGTCTGATCTCTGACCGTTACAGCTGTCCCCAGTCCTTACTTTCTGAGGCATCAGCTCATACAAATACGACAAGTATGGATGGGCTTGGGGCTCAGTGTTTCTCCATCTCCCCCTTACCGCTTTCCTCCGTATCGGTGTCATGCCCAGGCAGGCTCTTTCATTGTGTTCGTCTCCAGCAGTCTCAGGCTTACAGCCTTCCATCTTCATGTGGAGCAGACGGACTCCTTGCTAGGGGTTCCAGCAAAGCCTCTGAGTCTCACTGGCTTGGCCTGAGCCTTCATTAATCTTAGTGTCTAGATGATGAAAGATACTGATTAAGAGCTAGGCCTGGGTATTGTGCCCATACCTGGAGCTAAGAAGGCATGGTAAGCTCACCTACATCCCAGAGACGGAGACTAGGGCCAGTGTGATCACCAAAGTATGGAGAAAGGCATGGCAGACAGGCAGAAATGATAGCTGTCCATGACAACGTGCCATTCCCTGAAGATGCATGGCTCTGTCACATACCTCCATGTCTTTGCACACGCTGTGCCCTCCGCTTGAAATGCCATTTCCCTTTGCTCACTCTCTTTTTCTCTCTGTCCTCTCTCCCTCTTTCTCTCTCCAGTGCTTACCATCTACTTTTCTTCCCTGTGCTCTGGGAACTCCCCAAAGGCAGGCATAGTATCCTGATCCGTGTGCACTCCCGTTGTTCCTGACACTGACCCTGAGAAATGACGGGTGTTCCCTAAAGTTTTGCTTAAAATAACAAATTGACTAATTTCAACATTCAGCCTCCTAACGTTGTTATTATTGATTTCCATCTCATATTTTTTCAGTTTGAAAATGAAATCATCCTCAAGCTGGACCATGAGGTGGAAGGGGGCCGAGGGGATGAGCAGTACATGCAGCTGCTGGAGTCGATGTAAGTTCAGCACCCCCTATGCGTGGGAGGAGCCGGGGGGTCAGCTGGAGGCTGGAGGGCTCAGAACCTCAGGGCCTTTGGAGGCTCTATCCTCCCCTGGAGATCTATCTGGTGGCTCTGGTATTGGAGAAACTCCACTTTTGAAAGAAACCTCAAATATCTCTCTAGAGTGGTTGTTTCTTTGATATTCATGGAATGGGGCAGATAAAAAGAAACTTTTCTGTATTAGGAAGAGGAAAACAATCCACCAAACTGTTCGCTTTTGTCACCTCTTTGCTGTGATTTTATAATTCTTGCTAGTTTTTCTTTTTTTCTCTTTTAATCTTAGACAGGTTGATCATGACCAACATACGTAGAGCTCATACAACACATGGATGCGTGCCACATGCTCTCTGCGCACTGCCTCATTTAGCTGCATCTACTCTCTGATCCCATGTCACAGAGCTGGCCCCTGAGCCCCTCGGGAGGGTCTCATCTGAGGAAACTAGAACACGCTAGTTGGGTGAACAGGCTGGGACCCAAACCGGCTCTGCCTGACCTCGGGGCCCAGGCCTGAGTGAGGCAGTGCACAGTGGTCAGCACTGAGTCAGGACACTGTTTTGTTTTAACATCTTACTGAGATATAATTTATATACTATACGGCCCACTAAAAGTGCACAACTCAACGGCTTTTAGTATATTTGCAGAGCTATACAATCGTAACCGCAATCAGTTTTAGAACGTGTTTGTTCTCTCCCAAGAGAAACCCCATGTCCTTTAGCCATCACCCTCCCTCATCCCTGTGGATTTGTCTATTCTGCACATTTCATATAAATGGAATCAATATATGGTCCTCGGTTCCTGGCTTCTTATTTATAACGTGTTTCCAAGGGTCATCCACGCTGTAGCAGGTAGCAACGCTTCATTTGTTTTTGTGGCTGACTGATATTTCACTGTTTAGACACACCCATTTTGTTTCTTCACTTGCCTATTAATGGACATTTAGGCTGTTTCTACTTTTTCACTATAAGGAATGAGGATGCTATGAGCATTCGTGTGTAAGCTTTTGTGTGGACATATGCTTACAGTTCTCTTAGGTATAAAGCTAGGAGTGGAATTGCTGGGTCATTCGGTAACTCTAATTGGCCTTTTGAGGAACCATGAGACTGTTTTCCAAAGTACTGGACCACTTACATTCCTACGAGCTGTATGAGAGTTCCATTTTCTCCACGTTCTCCTCAACACTTGTTAATATCTGTATTACTAATATCTGTATTACTAATTAGAGCCATCCTAGCGTCTGTGAAAGTGATATCATTGCCATTTTGATTTGCGTTTCCTTGATGGCTAATGATGGTGAGCATTGTTTCATGTGCATATTGACCAATTGTATATATTTGGAGAAAGACATTGGTTTTTAACCCTGATCCACCGCCTAGCATCTGTATAACTTTAGGCCAACCACCATCTTTAGCCTCAGTATCTCCATATATAAAATGGGAATAATAAGCCTGTGGTTATTTTAAAGACTGAATAACTATAAATCATCTGCCATATAGCAGGTAAAATCTTGGCAAATATACTTTGCTCAGACACCTGACTCCCAGTTTCTGTCTCCATGTCAATTGTCCCCTTTCCACCAGAAGGACTTCATCCAGGGTTTAGGAAAGTAACTCAGACACCCCAAATTTCTTCTTAGTTGTATATTCTCTGATTTGCATGATTCTTTGATATAACTCTTATTTTGGATTCTTTTCCCAATCCCTTTTGAATATTTAACTTCAGCAACGAAAGCAAAACTAAAGCCCTGCTCTAACCCTCACAGGGACCCTCCTTGCCCTGCTCCGTAGGCAGAGCAGATTCCCAGCAGCACTATCTCGGCAGGCCCTGCCCCCCTACTGTCACTCTGCACAGCCCTCACTAGACACATGGATGGCAAAGGTAGCTCAGCTGGAAGGAGAAACCCACTGTCTGCCCCTCAGGTGGTATCGAGACTGACCGTCCAGGGGAAAAAGTGACATTTTGCCTGAGTCAATGTTTATTTTAAAGTTCTATAAAGGAAAATCTAAATATTGACCATAAGCGAAACCATTTACAGTGCTGGCAATTTCCATTTTTATAAGCGGATGGGGCTCTGTGGCAGTCTTCAGACGATCAGCAGGATTTTCAAATCCTTCCTGAGTGATTATTTATAAAAGGAACCCTTAGAGGTTGAGGAAATTAAAAGCAGCTCATTATTTTTGCTCCTGAGACAGAGGTGTGAATGATTTCTGCAAAACTAATCAAACCAACCAGAGGAGTCAAGGGCCCATTAGTACCAAGGGCCGGGTCCTTGCTTTTTCCTTTGGACTTTCTGAGCCTCAGTTTCCTTATCTGCAAACTGGGGATAAAAATACTACCCAGCTCTTAGAGTTTTTGTTGAGATTATGCAATAGAAGTCATGAAAAGTACTTAGCACAATTTCTGATAACTAGTAAGTAGTCTGAAAATATTAGCTATTATTATTATTATTCTCCAGGTAGGTACTGATGTGGTATTTGAAGCCATGAGCCTACCTGTCACATCTCCCCAGGCTAGTCATCCTCAGTTCCTGTCACATCTCCCCAGGCTAGTCATCCTCAGTTCCTCCAGCCCTTCATTCAGGGCTTCCACTGGTATGTAGGGTCTGCTCTGGGCAAACACAGTGCTGTGGGTACATGGCTTAGGAATATGATGGTGCCTCTGTGAATAAAGCAGGGTTTCCTTTTCTGTGGCAGCTGTAGCCCTGCATTAGGGCACAAGGCTTAGGGCATGGAGTGGGGCTGAATTTCAGCCTTTATGGGCTTTTGCGCAGTACACAAGCTATATAATCTTACAGAACATCCCACTCCTCCCTACCCTCAGAACTGTCCTCATAGCCCGCTCCCATTTGTCCATGACTGTCTTCATGTGAGGGTCCCACATTGAATGGAATAATTAGACACTCTATCCTGCTGTATTCCATCTGCCTGAGAATTTTTCTAGAAATGGCAAGGAAGCTGAAAAGTTGAAGGGGACAGAGAATGTGTGTTCTGGGGCCAAGATCCCACCCAGGCCAGTTCAATACCTGAAAGAGGACCTGTCATATATGGTACCGCATACATCATTTTTAAAGCAATGAGTGAAAACCCAGTTCCATCAGCACTGACAGAGAGTGGGCCTGGGCTCCTCCCTCTGAAGGCCTCCCACACTGAATGCAAATCAATTCCAGGGCAGTGTGAGCTCCCTCCAGGTCCCTCTAGGCAGGAGCATAGACAGGGCGTGGCTGCCACCTCTCCTTCCATTGAGTGAGGAATTACTCACCTGGAGATTCCCAGGACCCGTTCTCATTGTACTTGTCCTCTATTGTGGATTCAAAAGAGAGGAACAGCGGGGTGACCTTTGCAAGACGCATGGGCCTCATGCCTCCTCTATAAATTGATGATGTTAATAATGCCCAACTCAAGGAAATTTTGTAAGTGTTAAACAAGATAACCAATAAAATGGGCTTGTGCAGCATCTGGAGCACAGGAAGTACTCAATGAACCGTAGTATTACGTACTATGGCTAGTTTTTATTTCTGTATCTGCCTCCCCTGCTACGCTGTGATTTCCTGGAAGTCAGTGTCTTAATGGTTTCTGAATCCCTAGTTCCTAGAACAGTATCCGTTGAGTGGATGGATGGATGGATGGATGGATGGAGGATGGTGGAGGATGGTGAACAGCTGGGTAATTCCCAAACAATCTGCCAATCCACCTCACCAATCCTAGACCATATGACCAGCTTTCTTACCCTATGCCTAAACAATAGTGAAACTAAGAAAGAAAAGACTGTGTTCTTCTGAACCCATGCTTCACAAAGGACCAATAGCACTAGCTTCATCCAGGAGCTTTTTAGAAATGCAGAATCTCGGGCCCTAGCCCAGATCTACTGAACCAGAATCTATCAACAGAATCTATTATTCCCCAGGTTATTCCCATGCACATTGACCTTTGCAAAGCACTGGACTAAACGAGTTGTTCTAATGTTGGCTACCTACTGGAATCACCTAGAGAACTTTAAAAATAAAATACTTCTACCCAGTTCTCACTCCCAGAGATACAAAGTCTTTGATTTTAGGGTGGACATTGAGCTTTATAAAATGCTCCCCTGCTGACTCTGACATGCAGTTGGGACTGAGAACCACTAGTCTGGCTGCTCTCAGGCCATGAGATACCTTCTGGGTCTGAACTGCCTGGGAGGCTATGAGGACTCACACTCCAAATGCTGGACAAAGCTTTGTCGCATTGTCATTAGCTTGGGAAACAGGGCTGCAAGTGACTGTCCCAGGAGTCAGGCACAGCTGTGACTGAGCCAGACAGGCCTAAATCACAGGGCAATTTGCATCTCTCATCGAGAGCCAGGGAACAGGTGCTTCTCCCACGGAGAAGATGGATTTGTCTGATCACAGCCACAGTTTGAGATGTCGCCTCCTTGCAGCCTGGTTTGGCTTCTGGGAGGAAATGACCCTCCAACGTCCTTGCCTTTCTCACCTTTCCCTCCTAGGAGCTCTTGGGACCTAAGCCGCCACGGGGAAAGTAGCCAGAAACAAATAGCAGCCTGGGTAATGCTTGTCTACTCAAGATGCCTGAGAACACACCACAATGTTTCTCTGTGGGAAAATAGGGAAGTGTTTGGCTTGATTCCCAAGGTCACCGCTACTACCAGAGTGATTTGGGAAGGTCATTTAACCTTTCTGAGCCTTCATTCTAAAATGAAGGGAATAATTTTTACCAGTCAGAATTATCATGATGATTTCTTAAGAAAAAATGATGAGAAAAAAAATAGAAAAAAAAAAGAAATAAGAAAAAGTGATTAGTACAGTGTCTGGTGCACAATAAGTGATTAATAAAAAGTAGTCATTAATCAAAATTTTAATCCATCTGTCTCCCCTTGCCTAGCCTGTGGGCCTCCTGAAAGTAGACATGATTTTTTTTAATATTTCTTATTTTATCTTTCTCCCCATCCCCACTCCATACAATGCCTATCACAGTGCCTAGCAACTAAGACGCTTAAGGAATGTCACAGTGTTTATTTTTGTTTTTTTTAAATTTAGAATACTAATATTACAACAAATGTAAATTTTTCAAATAACATATGCACATTTAAATTTTTAAAATGAATACTTTCTCCTCTGTCCTCCTACCTAGACCCCTTGTTGGAAGCAACCACCATTAAGAGTTTGGTGTTTATCCTTCCTGACATATTTGTCCCATTTATAAGCACACAGAGATACATAATGGAGACATGCACCTCTGTTCACAAATGCTGGAGCCAGAATGTTGATATTTAACAACTATGTGGCCTTGGACGAGTTAGTTGGCATTGCTGTGTCTTAGTTTCCTCATCTGCAAAGATCCCATCTCATAAGACAATGATGGGAGATTAAATGAGTTATCATTTGTGAGACATTTGGAATGATGCCTGGGACATGGTAGATTCTATATAAGTTGGTTAAATAAAAAACAAATATTGTTCTGAGACTTAACATTTCTCACTGATCTGTATATTTTATAGAGCTTTTTGTGTCAAAGCATATTGATGTTTCATACTTTTTAATGTCTTCATAGAACTACACTTTGTAAATATGCTTTAATTAACCATTTGCCTCTTGATGGACATTTAAGATGGTTTCAACTATTTCACTGTAGACACAATTTGTAAGTATAAATCCTTGCATGCTTCTGGGAATATTTCTGTCAAATAGATTCCCCGAAGTAGAATTGTTGGGTCAGAGGGTATGTCATTTGCAATTTTGATAGATATTGTGAAAATTGCTACTCAAAAGGTTGTACTGATTTCCTCATAATGTGGATGTATACAAGTAACCATTTCCCCACACCATTGCCCACACTGGACACTTTTTTTTTCCCATTCTGATGGTGGGGGAAACATTAAATACTTGCTGAACTATATGGATAAATAAGTGTATAAATGAATATGTGATTGAACAAATGAACAAAATGGGCCAACACATGAACCAGGAGAACTTGGGTTCACTGGTTTATTTGCTCCCCTCCCCCACCAACACACTCTTTCTCCCCTGGCCATGAGCTCACTGCCCTCCCATCTCTGCCCACAGCCTGATGGATTGTGCTGCAGAGCACCCAACTATTTTCAAGTCAGTGGAAAACTTTGTGAACCTGGTGAAAGGCCTCCTGGAGAAGCTGCTCGATTACCGGGGTGTGATGACGGACGAGAGCAAAGACAACCGCATGAGCTGCACCGTGAATCTGCTGGTGTGTGGGGTTGGCCACCTCGCCCCAAGGTCCCACCAGACCAGAGTCTTGGGGGGAGGTCTGGTTTGGGTTTCACTATGCTTTTGATAGGGAGGGAGTGCTAAGGGCTTCACAAACCAGACAAAAGTGGGATTGAATCCCTACTCTGCCATCTGCTAGCTCTGTGTCTTGAGGCCAATAAATTCACCACTCCATGCTCAGTTTCCTCATAGATCAAATGGGAACGAATGTTATCTTTAGTACTTAACACATCATATGGAAGGGAAGTGGCAGTAGAAAGTGGTTAAGAGTATGAGATTTGGAATTACATAGTGCATAGGTTCTTATCCTACCTCTGATACTTAGTAGAATAGACAAGTCAAGGAAGTTTTCTGAAGGTTTAGTTGGGTTCTCTGTTCTATAGAGAAAATAATAGTACCTATTTCTTAGGTTATGCAGTCCAGGGGCATGTTTAAATGCTTACTACGTATTAGTTTCCTTCTCTTATGGAATGGAGTAATCTAATAACCAGAATTTACAGCAAATTAGTATAGGCCAGGCTAACCAGAGCAGCTAATCTCAAGTGCAGTCTCTTAAGCCCCACACCACATGACCTGCCGAGAGCCAACTCCTGAAAAGTCTCCCTTCGTATATCCTGCCATACAGTCATGAGACAGGTTGTAGCAGCCCCAGCACTTCACGCCGTCATGTCAGCCCACCCTAAAGTGGTTTAAATGAATGAAGTTGGCCAAAAGACCATGTGGCATCCATCATATCAATGCCCCCTGCCATGCTCAATGCTCCAGAAATATAAATCCTGTCCTATACTTCCTTTGTGTGGCTTCTGTTTACCCCAAGTGGACTACCTTTTTAATAGCCTAGATATTGCCATTGATTTTCTGAAATGCTAAGGGGAGTTTAAAAATCCTGATTACAGCAGAAAGGAATTCACTGTTAATAACTCCACCAGGTCCAATTTACGTAAAGAGCAGGAAGAGGGGTTTTCCTGGAGTTTAGCAATTTCTCTCTATGGAGAGGCAGAAGTTAGTTGAAGAAAATGACCTTCAACAGTCAGACTGACCAGGGAGAGAGTTTGGGACAGGCAGATCCACAAGCAATTAGACCCTGCTAGCTTTTGGTGTGGTGTAATCATGGCATCAGGAAGGAGGACAGGGAGAGGGTGTCAGGGCGGCTGAGGTCTAGTGTGGCTCTGCCGCCCACTAACTGTGTACCCTGGAACACCTGGAACACATCACCTCCCCCTTTCTGAGCCTCTGGTGTACATTGGGTTAAACCAGGGTTTCTCAATGTATGGCTCATGGGTCAGACCACGACCTCTTGGCTTGGAGTTTTTAAGGACTCAATTATAAATGCATGAGATTAGGATCTCTGGTGGTGGAGCCCAGGACTACTACTAGTCTAAATGACTCCCAAGCTTGAGTCAGGCTTCCTAGGTATTGCCCAGTTTAAGTGTTTTTGCCTGTGGAGTCTCATCATAACTCCCCATACTGCTGTACCAACAGGAGTTATGATCCATTATTCTGCCTGGGGTCCATTACTATTCCTATTACTCTGATTACTGCTGTTACCGTGAGTCCAACCAGCTCTGAATACTAGGTCTGAGCTTGTCAGCATCAAGCTGGGCTGCCTTTTGTTGTAGACTCCGTCAAAGTGGACTGCCTCAATCTTGACAGCCCCCCTTTCAATACAGCAAATAGCTCAACTTCACCCCTAATACATGACGTTTGAGGTACCCCTTCTGTCCCTTTACAGTCTAAGGATAAGGGACTTGACTTTCAAGGCAGAATCTCTTAAGAAGGGTGTTTGATGCATTCAAGAAAGTAAATTTTGTGCTCCCATCTCAGGGCCCCCGAGAGTAAACAGCAATCTTCCTTGCTTCTCATTCACTACACCTTCTACCCCTGCCGCTCTGCAAAGAAAAACACTCATCACTGTTTTTCCTTCACTACCTAGAATTTCTACAAAGATAACAATCGGGAAGAGATGTACATAAGGTAAGATGTTTGTTTTCTAAAACCCAGACCTGCTGTGTCATCCTCCTGCTCAGTATCCATCCATGGCTCCCCACTGCCTTCAGGATAGAATTTAAACTTATCTTCTTAACACTGTGTGTTCTGATTCTTATCCATCTTTCCAGATTCAACTCCTTTCATTCTCCTATAAGCGCCTCCCATACTACTTGGACTTCTGTGACCTGCCATGCTGCTTTGCTGTGTCCACAGACCACGCTTTCCTTAACCCACTTTGTGGATTGAGCTGGTGAATTGCATCTGCATTTGTTGAAGTCTGGCACACGAGGCCCAAGGCCAGGGTTTATGAAGCATGTAGTTAGACCATTGGGCAGCCCAGTTTCAAAGGGAAAAAAAATACCAAAATGCATGATACCTGCTTCCTTGTAGGCATTTAAAAGATATTTATTTGAATATATCATGAAGGGGTTTTGGGGCGGACATTAGCCTGGAGCAAAAAACTGCCTTGCCAATTTTTCTCAGAATCTCATATTTTTTTTTCTCCAAAGTTTTTTAATTGTTATTTTTACTCATTACAAAATAATGCATACTTATTACCAAAACAACAGCAACAAAAAGCTCATAAAATATAGACAAAAGCAAAAGAAATGACATAAACTCCCATAATCCATACATATTCTCAGACCCTTTTATATTTATATATAGATAGAATTCTATGCCTGCATATTTTTTACAAAAATTAGATCATAGTGCTCATACTTTATTCTATGCTTGACAAGAATTCCATGTCAACAGATGAATTTCAACATCATTTTTAATGAAACTATAAAATTCTCTTTCTAGAATATACCGTAATTTATATAGCCAATCCTATATTGTTGAACATTTAGATTGTTTCCAACTTTTTTCTATTGTAAATAGCACACCGACAAAATTCTTGGATGTATGTCTTATGTGTTCAACATATATCTTGCATATATCCTCATGAGACAAGATCCCACAAAGAGAAATTGACCAGAAGATTAACAAGTGTTTTCAAGTCTTTTGATCCATTCTGTCAAAGGCCAGGGACTCCAAGTCTAAACCTACTCTGCTATTATTGCAGATATTTTTAGGTACTTAGTTTAGCATTATTCCAGGAATAGGAACTATAATTTGGATAAAAGATAATTCCATAGGCTGGCCTAAGCTTTAATAGTATTTATAACATCACTAGACAGGACTTACTATAGTAGTGCAAAGCTTTGGAGTCCAAAGGACCTGGGGACTTCACCTTGTCTTCTTGGTGACCCTGGATAAGATCACTCAGTCTCTCTGGGCTGAGGTTTCCCCTTACAGAATGTTTCCATTCTACCTTCTGTTTTGAAGATTAAATGAGATGCTATAGGTAAAGTATCTAGCACATGGATCCATCCCTCCAACCTCTTTTCTCTCCTTCCCATTTTAGAAACACAGATGGCGAGCCCCAGATCTCCATAAGCTCTGGAGATTCGAGTTCTGTTGTAATCTAGGAAAACCGCATTTGCCTAAACCAAACAATGTAACAGGATATAGTCTGGAAACCTGTTCTGTTTGGCAGGCATAGTATTTAAAAACATTTTTAAGTTGGTTGCCAAAATTTGAAAATCTAGAGATTTTATATAAAAATAAAAATTTCCCTCTTCTAAAAAACTCAGAAGGTGTGGCAACACTGGGCCCTCCTCCTGTCCTCACAAAACTGGAGTACTCTGGTCATGACATCGTCTCCATTCCCCATTGAACTTCACCCTGCCTACCTCACTCAAGCTGCCCATCTGGCCTGTGTAGGTGTTTGAGCTTGAATCCTGGTCAGGTCAAGCAGGGTGTTTTCCTTTGGGTTCTATAGTAGATCACCAAATCCTTGAGTTGGCAAAGGAGAGAAGAGGGTGCCTTGGTTGATCAGGGAGCTGAGAGTAGCTGGAAATCTGTTCCTCTGGCTGCTCTCTTAAAGGTTTTTGCAACCAGCCATCTGGGGATTTAAGGGGCCAAGGATGGGCAGGAGGATATAAGGTAGGATTCAGCCTTGCACATAGAAAACCCCTAAAGAAGTCTTTAGAAACCTCTGAAGGAAGAACACAAGCTCAACACTCCCCGCATGCAAGCCGCGTGTAATTTCGCTGATAACTCTGAATGATGAGAAGAAAAATGAAGGACAAGAGTGGAATAGTCATGACTATGGAGGCAGAAATTGCTGATGTTGAAACCCAGTTCTACTGTTTCTTGCTCTGACTACTTTAACATAAATCTCAGTCATCTTATCTATAAAAGGATGATTGGGAGGATGAATTGATATAATACATAAAGTACCCATTTGTTGGATGAATGAAAGAGCAAATCTTTCTACCTGGGATGCTCATTCCTCATTCATCCCCTTACTTTTAGATCCTAGCCTAACTCCCAAGCAATGGAAACTTTTCTAGAAGTCCCTCCTCTCCCCACCTAAATGAACCCTGTTCTCATAGTACCACAGACCTCTCCTTCACAATGTAGATCACAACTGTATTTTTACAATGTAAAGTCATCCCAGGGTTCAGTACTGGAACTTCACATTGCAAAGGGAGAGAAAGTGGGAATGTGGTTATGGTTGAATTATATATTCTCCCTACTGACAGCTCAGGGTCTCTACATGAATATCCAATCTTGAGGCCCTGATCCACTTCCTTTACCAGAAAATGCACTTCTTTTATACCAAGAGAACACTGAAGAGAGGGTAAGAGCTGTCCTTTATAGTGCTGTGGCTTGTTCTTTCTCCTGGAATGGTACGATGTTCAGAGCACAGGCTCAGGAGACAATTAGCCTGGATCACGTTCCAGCTCTGCGAATTATTAGCACAAGACTTCTGATGAAATATTCATTTCCTCTTCCTTAATTTCCCTTACCTGTCATATTGCATTGGCCAGACTCTTCAGTATCAAGTGGCATACTGGCTGGGATGATACTTAAATTCTCCAGGCCATAGTTTTCTTATCTGGAAGTGAAAATTCTCAACAAACCCATCTCCCAGAGTTGCCATGAGGATTAAATGATCTAAGGCTTTCAAAATACTTAGCTTGTTACCTGTCACACACAAAATATCCCACTAACACTAAGGGCTGCTGTCATCACCCGTCACTGATTATTGGAGACGAGGACTCCTTTGTGATCCTAAGTGGTGCCTAGTTGTTCTATGTGACACCCACCTGACCCTCCCTCCTACCTCCTTATCACTGAACCTGGTAACCTAGCATATTTCTCTGCATAGGTACCTGTACAAACTCCGTGATCTTCACTTGGACTGTGACAATTACACGGAGGCTGCCTACACACTCCTTCTCCACACCTGGCTTCTCAAGGTACTGCCCTTCCTGTGAAAGTGATTTGTGCTAGGATCTCTATGGGGCGCTCATAGCAAATAAAAGTTAAGAAAGAAAGAGAGAAAGAGAGAAAGGAAAGAAAGAGGTAGAAAGTGAGGGAGAAAGAGAAAAACAGGAAAGGAAGAGAAAAGGAAAAGAAAGGCAAGGCAAGACAAGGCAAGGAAAAAGAATTAGCCAATAAATTTTGTTTTGCCGTGTCCCCAAACTCTTGACCTGGCACTTTTCTGCACTTCTTTGCCTGATCACATAAGGTTTCAAGTGACTTTCATACTTAGCAACAAAGATAACCCCCCGAGATATGTTTTATGTTTTATATAACATCCAAACCTCAACTATAAATTATTATCATGCCCAGTGAGCAGTTTTCCTTCTCTTGAAAACAGTATTGTAACTGGACAACATCTAAAGGATTTCCTTTCGCTTTTGAAAACCTGGGGCCATGTCTTACAGGGGTTCAGAGAAAATTCCTACCAACCATACACATGAGCCAAGAGAGAGTCAAAGAAGCACCACTTGGCAAAAATCAGGAGGCACTTCCCAAATGGATACTGCAGCCCATCATTTCTCTGGCTGACGACCCATAACCCGGGGTGGTGGGCAAGCTGGCAGAGGTGTTGGCAGGGCTTCCTCTTGCTTCTCATTAGTGAGGAAGACACCTGCCTTTGGCTGCCTCTCAGCCCCGGGTGACTTCATGTGTCTTTTCTCCTCAGTGGTCAGATGAGCAGTGCGCATCGCAGGTCATGCAGACAGGCCAGCAGCACCCCCAGACTCATCGACAGCTGAAGGAGACACTCTATGAGATCATCATAGGCTACTTTGACAAAGGAAAGGTAATTTGTCCCTGTCCTTCTTCTCTCTGTGGTGACCTTACTACGGGGAAGGGTGATTCCTTCCTATACTCTGCACCCCATCTGTCTACATGTCTGGTCAGCTGTCCCTCCCAATTCTAAGTCTGATCACTTGGCTCCACCTTCTCACCACCTCGATTCAGGCCTCATCATTGTTCACTTGGATGCTCAACGGGTTCTAAGCAATCTTCCTGCTTCCTCTGTTGCCTCCAACAGATCATCCTTCATTCAGGAAACGGGGATCACAAAAAATAATATTGGATCTCACCGTTCTCCTGCTTAGAGTCATCTCCATGGGTCCCCCATTCCATTAGAATGATTACGCAATCCTGCTCATGACCTGTGAGGGCCCACATGAGCTGTTCTCTCATTTCATCACTGCCAGCTCCCCCATGCTGTATGCCAAGCTCCTTTCCACACCAGGGTCTTTGCACTTGCTTTTCCCACTGTAGAACATTTTTCCCTCTGTAGCTTTCCATGGCAGGCTCCTTCTCACAGCTCAGAGCTCTGCTCAGATATCATGTCCTCAAGGACACCTTCTGGGACTAACTTCAATAAAATAGCATTTTAGAATGCCATGAACACAGAGACTTGTCTTGTCCACTGCTGAATGCCCAGTGGTTAGCATGGAGCCTGACATGCAGGGCCAAATAAATATATGTTGAATAAGTGAATGAATTGCATGACTGAATGACACTATGATGCCATCATTGATCTTTAAACAGTAAGGACGAAGTGTTTGGTTGGGTCTGGTCAGGAGATTAGACAGACCGACTGCTACCCATCTTCCAGTCTCCTGTGAAGCTTCAGGAAGCACCAACCCAAATGCACCCATTCATCCTATAGGAGATGTGGCATGTGGACTAACTGCTCAGTCCCCGGAGTCAGGCCAGTTTCAAACCTTGCTCCTCTACTACCTACAGTTCCCTTGACCTCTTAGAGACTCCAGTTCCCACCCAAGATAGTGATACTAATAATACATACTTCCTAGTGGTATTGTGAAAATTAGGAGACAGAGTGCATGTCAAACAACTATCATAGGACCTGGTACATCGTCCTATCTTCTTCAATTTTAGCTCTCATCCTTACCCCACTCTGCCTTCAAGGCCCCAGTGAATTGGCCACTTCCTCCACCAAACCCTTCTTGAGTCCTCCAGTTTACCTCCAGCCCTGCCTCTCCTCTGAATTACAAGGTCTCTTACAGCTTATCAGGACATAATTTAGTGGACTTAATTTTGGTTTGTTCTGTCACTGCAGTTCATTGTATCTGTCTTAGCCTGATCTCCCCACCTTCCCTGGAAAGACAAAATGAGGTAATGTCTGTAGAAGGGCTTATAAATTCCCAGGAGTTGAGCAGTTGGAGAACACTGTTTTTATAATTTACAATTATAAGCCTCTTGAGGGCAGAGAGTCTGCCGCTGCTGGAACCTTCTGCCCTGTTGGCATCAAGTTGAGATTACTATTTGTTTATAGCTAGCTGATTCAGTCCATCCCACATCCCCAAAAGGACATGTGGAGCTTTGTCCTCTGCAAAGTATCCAGTTCAACTTGCCCTGTGCTGAGTAGAGAGGAAAAAGACATCATCCCTCATCTCCAGCTGCTTATCATCTAGTTGGCAAAACAGACATGCCGATCATAATCTTTTTTGCATACCACCCTTTGGTGTTGTACAATAACGGAGGATGAGGGAGGGAAAGGTAGTGCCAAGGTACTTTGGGAGCAGAGAGGAGAGAACAGATGGGTATAGCTCACTCTGCTAGCCACTGCTGTGGAAGCTTCCAGAATGAAGCCCAAACTCTTTAGCATCCCTTTACCTTCCTTTCCCCACACCTCCCCTCATGGAGATTTATTGCTCCAGACACACACAATGGCTTTCTACTCTAAAAGTCCACCGGTCAGTACTTGGTGGACTCCTCTACATTCCTCGAAACCCAACTCTCACATCTAATTATGTGTAAGCTTTACCCACTTATGTTTCATGGAAGAGACTGTGTCTTCCCCATATTTATGTCTGTTCCATCACTGTATACCATACCATGCCTAGAAACCAGCAGGTGCTCCATAGGTAATATATGAGATTCCTCAGTTATATACTGAGGATCAGTGACTGTCAGAGGTCAGACTCAGGAGGAAATCCCAAAGTATCTGACTCCCTCCCTGGCCCCTTAGTGGTCTCGTAACACATGGGGAGAACCTTTCTCGAATGTTATGGTGGGAAGTTGGCAAATACCTACACATGAGCCAAACAGACCCCTGACCCAGCCCAGGGACATTACCACCATCTTCTTGTCATGCTGCCGAGAAGGAAAGCCCCCGCCAGTCTGGCCTGTGGAGTTGGTTCCTCCTGGCACATAAAGCATTTTTATGCTGCTCACTAAGTTGTCCACGGATTTAAAGCCGTGGCTCCTCCACTCGGCGCTTGCTTTTATTTATTTTTATGCTTGGATGCAGAGAGAGCATTTTTGCTACAAAGCACACACTACATTTTGGCAATCTCCCCTTTCTCCTTCCCCACCTCCCCTAGCTTCTCCATTTAGATGCATTTTCCATTTTAAACTGAATATGAAATGTGATGGGTGTCCCTTGAGATTGCCAGATCTCCAGCCCACTCTGCATCTCCCCCGCCTCTCTGCAGAGGCTCCCGACCTCCTTCAGTCTAAGATGGAGGGATGATCTATCGGGTTCAGCCTAAGACAGAGCAGAGGAAAAGGAAAATCCCCTATATCCAGGGTTTGTTTTTACAGAATTTTTTTTTTCAAATGGAAAAGACCTATTTACAAAAAGTTTTTTTTTTTTTGTTTTTTTTGTTTTTTTTTTTTTTTTGAGAAAGGGATTCGGGGCCAGAGGGAGAGGAAGAGAGAATTTTAAGCAAGCTTCATGTCCAGTGTGGAACCCAACATGGGACTTGATCTGATGACCCAGAGATCATGACCTGAGCTGAAATCAATAGTCAGACGCTTAACCAGTGAGCCATCCATGTGCCTCTTACAGAAAGTTCTAATCACTCTTTTTTTTTTTAAGAATTTATTTATTTATTTGACAGAGAGAGAGATAGCCAATGAGAGAGGGAACACAAGCAGGGGAAGTGGGAGAGGAAGAAGCAGGCTTCCAGCAGAGCAGAGAGCCCGACACGGGGCTCAATCCCAGGGCCCTGGGATCACGCCCTGAGCTGAAGGCAGACGCTTAACAACTGAGCCACCCAGGCACCCCTAATCACTCTTTTTATACTCTAGTACCAATTCCATTTCCACCTCTATGCAGCCCCCTCCCCACTCATACACTCCAATAACCCCATTAAGAAGTGACAGGTATAAAATTTCAGTTATGCAAAATGAGTAAGTTCTAGAGACCTGCTGTACAACATAGGTCTGTAGGTGACAAACCTCGGGTCACACCCAGGTGTGCGTTCTAGCCCAGCTTTTGGTTGGACATGTGACCTGAGACAGTGTTTCTGCCTGTCTGAACCTACATTTCTCACCTGGGAACTGCAAATGTTACCAGTCACGTCCCAGAGCAGTTGTGAAGACCCGGAGAGCATGCGAATAAAGTATTGAGCCTCATCTCTGGCTGCTCCATTATTTGTCACAAAACAGAGTGAGGGGCAGAGGAAGGGTCGTGCTGCCTGGGAAGTACCTGGCTCCCTGTGCCTGGGGCCAGGCCTGGGTCTGAGTGAGGCTTACAGTGCAGTCCCAGGAGGCAAGCCGCCTCAAGTCTCTTCATCAGCAAGGGTTCTGCAAGCCTGGAGGTGCCTCCTAACCTTTGTGTCCATGACCTTCTTACAGATGTGGGAAGAGGCCATCAGTCTGTGCAAGGAGCTGGCAGAACAGTACGAGATGGAGATCTTCGACTATGAGCTCCTGAGCCAGAACCTGGTAAGGCTGGGTGCCCAGGGCCTTGGGCTCCCCAGAGAGGCTGGGAAGAGGAAGTGGGAGGCCAGGTGGGGTCAAGGCAACAGAAAAGTCCTGGAAGTAGGGCCTGAGTTGAGGAAGGCTGCTGAAAGCCTTCCTTCCAGTTGGGAATATTTCCAGAGGGAGGTATTCTGGGAAAACTCATCAGCGACAGTTTACCGGATGTAGTGGTAAGTACCTGCTTGGCACTGGGGCTGCTGCTGCTGTTGCATACCCAATAAACACTGTGCTGCATTTGCAGTAAAAGCCCCACAAATCACCAAGCCAATTAAATAAAAACGCAAATTTGTGCTTTCTGATTAACAGATAAATCACATTAAAATGCTCCCCATCTGGCCATTCCCCATTAGCTCCTTGGTGCTGGTGATTTGGTGGGGGTAAGTGGAAGGTGGGGGAAGCCGGCCTAGCCCGCTCAGGCTGCAGATGCCACGGCTTGGTGGGGAGGTGGTATCTGCAGGGAAAATGCAGAACACTTGGGCTGTTCCTGCCACTTGTACACCTCCCACCTATTTCCCGGCCACCTCAGAACTAGGACCCCGGCACCCCGTCTTAGCCTATGTTGACAGACCAGTCCAGCTGTGTCCAGAAAACTCTAAAATGAGAGTCAGAATGTGGAGAGATGATTTATTGCTTCTTTGGGGGGGGGGATGGGTACTGAGTTCAGTGTTCTTGTTAAAACCGGCTGAGCTGTTAGCTGTTTGTACTGCGTGTAGGATATGATGCAAACACACGCATGTAGTCACACCAGGAGACACTGATATCAACCCCACACATACATCCACATGGATGTTTAAAGACATGGAGACACACACACCTTCTAAACATGTACATTCACGTGCTTGAACACATACACACACACGGAGTACACATTCATGCACACACATGCGCACTTACATTCAGTACACATTTGTATACACATGTACATGCACAGAATACGCATTCATTTGTACACATGCACACACATATCCCATACATTTATGCACGCACAGCACACAGGCATGCACACACACGCACACATGTATACACCTGCACACATGGCACACATGCATGCACACATGAACACACATGCATGCGCACACATGTGTACACATGCACACATGGCACGCATGCATGCACACACATGCACACATGCATGCACACACCTGCACACATGGCACACCTGCACACATGGCACACATGCATGCACACACATGCACACATATGTACACATGCATGCACACACGTGTATACACCTGCACACATGGCACACATGCACACACATGCACGCACATGTACACATGCATGTATACACGTGTATACACCTGCACACATGACACACATGCATACACACATGTACACATGCATGCACACACGTGTATACACCTGCACACATGGCACACATGCATGCACACACATGCATGCACACGTACACATGCATGCACACACGTGTATACACCTGCACAATTGGCACACATGCATGCACACACACACACATACACCTGCACACATGGCACACATGCATGCACACATGTACACACGTGCATGCGCACACATGTATACACATGCACACATGCACGCACGCACATGCACACACATGTACACATGCATGCATACACACACGTATACACCTGCACACATGGCACACATGCATGCACACACGCACACACATGCACACACGTATACACCTGCACACATGGCATACATGCATGCACACACATGCACATGTGCATGCACACACATGTATACACATGCACACATGCACGCACACACATGCACGCACATGTACACATGCATGCACACATACCTATACACCTCCACACATGGCACACATGCATGCACACACATGCACACGTGCATGCACACACATGTATACACCTGCACACATGGCGCACATGCACGCACACACATGCACACATGCACACCTGCATGCACACACGTTCACACGTGTACGCATGCATGGAAACACACGTGTGTACACGTGCACACACAGCACACATGTGTGCACAGTACACATGTATGTGCTCACATGAACCCATGGTACACATATATGCACATAAGCGTGCACATGGTACACACGTACACATGCACACACATGCACTCACAGTACAGATTCATGCCCCTGCTGATGTGCATGCACATCCATGCTTCGAGGCTTGTGCTACACAGGCTTGTGTCCTTGCACATTTATTTCCTATATTGTATCAAATCTAAGATGCCATCGGTGTGATGTAGTATTTTTTTTATGAATCCTGTCATGATTTCTGTCTAGCTAATAGCAATTGTAAGATGCTATCAGATGTAAAGTAAGACGTAAACTGTTTTCAGAGATGTTAAAATACGAAAAACACACACGTCTTAGAAATGATGAAATATGTTAAGTGTACATACACAGGAAGGCATTTAAATCCAGAGATATTTATGCATCCAGAGAGCCTCATAAACTCATGCCTGGTGTGCATGGAGGAGGGAGCAGTGTGGTGAGGGGGGGCTCTGGACAGCTGGCTGGATTCAGCTCCATACTTTCTAGATGCACTATGAGACACCATTTCTTTCTCTGCAAAACAGAGATATGATACTTGTGAATCGTTACGAGGATGATGCGAGTAAGCAAGCTAGTACAGGAAGAGTGATCAACATGGAACCTGGCAGAGGGTAAATACAGCTATTGCTGTGATGATTATAGACATATCCACAGACACGTAAACATGTGTCCTGGGCATCTTGGTATAATGATCATGTCTCAAGTGTGGCCTTTCTGAGCCGAATGTGCCTTCGATACACATCTATGTTGTTACAAGCTCTGAGTTTTCTCCTTTCAGATTCAGCAGGCAAAATTCTATGAAAACATCATGAAAATCCTCAGGCCCAAGCCAGACTACTTTGCCGTTGGATACTACGGCCAGGGATTTCCCTCCTTTCTGCGGGTGAGTGTGCTGGAGACAGAGACCCAGGCCAGGGGCCTGACGCCTCTCAGCTGTCACTTTGTGCTTCGAGGATCCACTAGTACTGAGACTCTGCCCTCCTCCTTCTGAATGCTGCCTTTCCCCCCAGCACACGCTCAGCCCCCTCCATCATCACCACTCCCAGCCACCCCCTGTTTCTCTAGGTCTGCAGCACCAGAGCTTCCCCAAGAGGCAGTAGCTCCCCGTCCCTTGAGTGGGGCATTCAAGGAGAGCCAGAGGACCTCTGCTGCCCAGCAGGCTCTGCAGAGCACTTGTTCTCAGACGCTTTGGGCTTAGGAATCGCTTTTCTCTCTGAAAAAGTATTGAGGTCCTCCATGAACTTTTGTATTTAGAGACTCTGTCTACATCTCCCATATTCAAAATTAAAACTAAGAAAATTTAAAAATATTTATCAATGTATTTAAAAATAATAATGAACTTCTCATGTGTTCATATAACTTGCATCTTTATGAAAAATAGTGTACATTTTTCCATACTTTCCCATAAAAATGTGTGCAAACCATGAGATTGTTTCATATTTCTGCAAATCTCTTTCATGTTTAGATTAGGAGAGGATAGCTAGGTTCTTATACCTGCTTCTGCATTCAGTCTGTTGTGATAATACATGTCATGCAGGCTCTGGAAAATTCTACCGTACATCTGAGAGAATGAGAGTGAAAAAGGCAAATGCCAGCAGACCATTATTATGAAGAGTGTTTCTTGGTCTTATGAGGTCCTGAAAGGGTCCTGGAGACCCTCAGGGGTCTCCGGAGCATATTTTCTGAACCAATGCTTTCGTGGATTTCCCACTGATCATGTACAGGGTTTGACTAGGTCAGTTATAGGTTTCCCTCCTATAGGACTCCTTCTTGTGAGCCTATGGTTCAGTTCTGAGGTCAGGGAGATACAAAAGAAATAGCCAATCTGATCTCTGACCTTACTTGATTTACGGTCTAGCCGAGGAGATAAGTCTTTCACTGTTACCAGTCTGTGGAGGTCAGAGTGGGCTCATAGGACTGAGCACCATAGCCTGCAGAAGAGGTAGATAGTAAGGCTTTCCTCAATGGGAAGGTGAGGAGAGGTGGCTTCCCAAACCTGATTGTTCATCAGAACCCCTGGGGAGCTTGTTAAAGATACATGTTTCTGGATCCTACTCCCATAGGTCTCATTTCAGCAGGTCTGGGGCAAGGCCTGGGGAGCTGAACGCCCAGAAGTCTCCTAGGCCCATCTGACAATCCTCTAGATATGAAAGCATTCATATGCAGAGGTGACAGATGTGGGTTTGGACTGACAGACTTCTGGGCCTAGAGGTGGCACAGATGGTATGGATACAATCTAGAATAGGGTTTCTCAACCTCAGCTCTAGTGACATTTTAAACCAGATTATTCTTCATTATGGTGGCTGTTCTCTGCATTGAAGGTCTTTTTAGCGTCTGGTCCTCTACCCACTGGGTTCCAGTAGCTCTCCCTCCCCCAAGCTATGACAATGAAAAATACTTCCAGTTATTGCCAGTATCTCCTAGGAGGCAAAATCACCCCCAGTTTGAAAACACCTGATTTAGAGGAGGCTAACACAGCCAAAGAAGTGTAAAGAGTGTATTCTATGGATCTAGAGCCAGGAGCCACCTGATGAAGGACCTGAATGCTGGGACCTTCCATCCTACAGGCCCAGCCCATATGGCCCATGAAAGGCAAGATGGGACATTTTGTGGTCATGTGAACAAAAGTGCAGGTATGATACATTGAAATCCAAGTGAGGAATAATTCTGAAAGCTGTACATAGGACAGTCTGAAGAAGTTCTCAGCATCCATGATCCCCTCTCCTTTTAGAATCAATCTTTTCGAAGAAGTGGTGTGCCCAGCTGGGTCGGTGAGCTGAGCTCCTTGCTGGGGTGGGGAAGCAGGAAGGAGAGAGATCTATAGGAGCTCACCATGGCTCTGTGCTTATGTCACAAACCTCCCAGCTTTGCTTGTATCTCCTTCTCCAAGCCTGGACCCTGAGATCTCTGTTGGGTGTCATTTCTCTGCAGAACAAAGTATTCATCTACCGAGGGAAGGAATATGAGCGGAGAGAAGATTTCCAGATACAGCTGATGAGCCAGTTCCCCAATGCAGAGAAGATGAACACAACCTCTGCCCCTGGGGATGACGTGAAGAATGCCCCAGGCCAGTGTATCCTTGGAGAATGGCCCAACCAGGGGCCAAGCAGAGATAGCTCTGCTGGGACTTTAGCCCACAGAGCCCCACCTTAGAGCTTAGAGCTGCTGCCAGAATCATTGCAGTGGTGCCAATTTTAGTGTCCAGCATGGGATCCAAAGAATCCATCTCGGGAAACCCTAAACGTTGCATTCATTGATCAGTGCACTTATTCATTCACTCTCATAATGAATACTATCGAGCCCTGACTCGGTGCCAATCATTGTGCAAGGTGCTGAAGATCACACTCACAAAGTGGCCCTACCTTCAGGGAGCTTATAGTCTAGCAAGTAAAAGAGACATCAAACAATTGCACCATTAAATGTGTTTATAAAAATGGGATTAATGCCAAGAGAAAGCCATGAAGGACACTGTGACTGGGAAGACAGAGAAGGCTTCCTTGAGGAAGGTAATGTTTAAAGTTAGCAACGAGCCGAAGTTAGTGGGAGGCAGGGAGAATGGCCCAGACAGAGAAAAGGACCATCATGTGCCCAGCCCTCGAGTGGGGAAGGAGCATAGCAGGTTCAAAGAACTGAAACAGTGCCACATTGCTCTTACAATAAGATCAAAACTCCTGGGCAAGTCCAGTAGGCTGTCCACCATCTGACCCCTGCCTGCCTCTCCAATGTCATTGCCCTCCTTCCCCACGATTCCTTCCCTCTCTCGTGACCCTCTGGCCACAGTGGCCTCCTTTCTGTTGCCTAAACACACCTAACTGGTTCCTTCTGGGGCTGTGCATATTCTGTTCCCTCTGCGTGTCATGCCCTTCCCCTAGCTCCTTTCTCACCCATCAGATCCTAACTTGGTGTCACATCCTGGAAAAGCCTCTCCTGGTCACTTATCTAAAGTGGCCTTTTCTGAACTCTTCATGAGCCTCATATCTCAAACCTTGTTTGTTTTCTTTAGAGAATTGATCTCAATCTGTTATCTTTTGTGCCTTTTAAAGGTCCACATAAGCTAGACTGTAAGCCCTGGGAGGCCAGGGGCCTGCACTACCTTGTTCACTGCAGTAACCCCACCCCCACCACCTGCCCCAGTGCACAAAGCTGACACTGAGAAACTCCTTGTTGATGAATAGAAAGACAAGGGAAATGAGAGAAAGCAAAGAGAGATAGACAAATAGCGACAAGAAGGAGGGAAGGACACAGGGAGGGAGCCAGCTCACTGGAGTCCGCGGAGAAGGGCACGGGAAACATGAGGAGATGCCAGTGAGGTTGGGTAGGTGGTGGTGTTTGTAGGGCCAGGAGCTGACACCGGGCAGGAGGCAGGACTCCTGGGGGGGCAGAAAGCATGCAAACTCAAGGATCAGGCAGACAGCTGAGCCACCGTGGCTCTCCACACTGCACCCTGCAGCTCAAATTAAGTTACAGCCTTTAAAACGGGGTTGACAGGTTGCATGGCTGGTCTGCTAAGTCTGCCGAACCTTAATCCAAATATTTTTCCCTTGGGTGATAAATATTCATCTGTAACCTTTCATTATGCTCACCTGCCCTTCATGCCTGCTCTACCATGGTATTTGCGAGAGGAAATGTAACTAGTC
>NC_048220.1:88879068-88913940 GCF_002007445.2 Ailuropoda melanoleuca | reverse complement strand
AGAAAAGGACCATCATGTGCCCAGCCCTCGAGTGGGAAGGAGCATAGCAGGTTCAAAGAACTGAAACAGTGCCACATTGCTCTTACAATAAGATCAAAACTCCTGGGCAAGTCCAGTAGGCTGTCCACCATCTGACCCCTGCCTGCCTCTCCAATGTCATTGCCCTCCTTCCCCACGATTCCTTCCCTCTCTCGTGACCCTCTGGCCACAGTGGCCTCCTTTCTGTTGCCTAAACACACCTAACTGGTTCCTTCTGGGGCTGTGCATATTCTGTTCCCTCTGCGTGTCATTCCCTTCCCCTAGCTCCTTTCTCACCCATCAGATCCTAACTTGGTGTCACATCCTGGAAAAGCCTCTCCTGGTCACTTATCTAAAGTGGCCTTTTCTGAACTCTTCATGAGCCTCATATCTCAAACCTTATTTGTTTTCTTTAGAGAATTGATCTCAATCTGTTATCTTTTGTGCCTTTTAAAGGTCCACATAAGCTAGACTGTAAGCCCTGGGAGGCCAGGGGCCTGCACTACCTTGTTCACTGCAGTAACCCCACCCCCACCACCTGCCCCAGTGCACAAAGCTGACACTGAGAAACTCCTTGTTGATGAATAGAAAGACAAGGGAAATGAGAGAAAGCAAAGAGAGATAGACAAATAGCGACAAGAAGGAGGGAAGGACACAGGGAGGGAGCCAGCTCACTGGAGTCCGCGGAGAAGGGCACGGGAAACATGAGGAGATGCCAGTGAGGTTGGGTAGGTGGTGGTGTTTGTAGGGCCAGGAGCTGACACCGGGCAGGAGGCAGGACTCCTGGGGGGGCAGAAAGCATGCAAACTCAAGGATCAGGCAGACAGCTGAGCCACCGTGGCTCTCCACACTGCACCCTGCAGCTCAAATTAAGTTACAGCCTTTAAAATGGGGTTGACAGGTTGCATGGCTGGTCTGCTAAGTCTGCCGAACCTTAATCCAAATATTTTTCCCTTGGGTGATAAATATTCATCTGTAACCTTTCATTATGCTCACCTGCCCTTCATGCCTGCTCTACCATGGTATTTGCGAGAGGAAATGTAACTAGTCTTGGGGCTGACCGGTTACAAATGTGATTTTGGTTACAGACTAGACAGGAGATTAGTACTAGGGCCCTTCTTAAGTGGACTCCTGGTGTTGAATAGCTCTGTGGTCTTGTAGCTTGGGGCAGAGGGAGAGCATGTGTTACGGAGCCAGCTCATCGTTTGTGGGCCTGATTCAGTGCCAGGAATCAGGTGGAAAAGGAAAAAGGGCTGACATTTGCTAAATGTCCTCTTCATGCCATGCATGAGCTTGAGTGCTTTATAAACTTTATTTCTTTAGCCCCCANGAGATTAGTACTAGGGCCCTTCTTAAGTGGACTCCTGGTGTTGAATAGCTCTGTGGTCTTGTAGCTTGGGGCGGAGGGAGAGCATGTGTTACGGAGCCAGCTCATCGTTTGTGGGCCTGATTCAGTGCCAGGAATCAGATGGAAAAGGAAAAAGGGCTGACATTTGCTAAATGTCCTCTTCATGCCATGCACGAGCTTGAGTGAGTGCTTTATAAACTTTATTTCTTTAGCCCCCTTAAAACACGATAAGATGGATATTATTTTTGTCCTATTTCATAGGGAAAGAATGTATAGGGCAGAGAGGTAAAGTAGTTTTCCTAAGGTCACAAACCTAGTTAGTGATGGAGGTGAGATTTGAACTCCAAGGTCCGTCTCAAAGTCTGTATTCTTTCTATAATGCCATCACTTTCATCAAGATTAATGAAGAGAAAGTGCTTTATTAACTGTTCAGCATGCAACAGGCATTTTTCATGCATTGTTTCATATTATCCTTATAGTAATCCTATGAGTTGGGGATTATTACTCTCTGTATTTTACAAATAAGAAAACCAAGGCTCAAAAAACGTAGGCAGCTTACACAAGGACCTGGGAACTGATAGAGCTAGAATTTGAACTCAGGTCCGACTATCGTCAAAACCTGCACTCTTAATGCTCTGCTCTCTTACTTTTTCTAGTGGAGCGACAAGCAACTTGGAAGGGTGACACATCTCATGTCTTCTCATTTAAGTCTCAAGTGGGGGAAAACATCTGAAGCAAAGGTGTCTTAGCCGCGTGTCTCCTATCTCCCACCATCCCCCTGCACAGAACTTGGGGTCACAGTTCCATGCATAGATTCAACATGTGGTGAGACAGTCTAGCCATGCATCCTCCTGGATGTGATTTGAGGGCTCTGGCGTCACTAGCTTCCCCAGGACAGGTTTGGATTCTCCTCTTGGACCAAGGCCAATTGCTAAGATCAGTAAATATAACCCAGAACCTTCTCTAAAACAAGGGTTAGCAACCTTCTCTGTAAAGGACCAGATAGGAAATATTTTGGTCTTTGTGGGCTGTGTGGTCTCTATGTCATAACTCTTCGACTCTGTTGCTGTAGTGGGAGAGCAGCTACAGATAACACATAAATGGATTAGTGTGGAAACCAAAGTGGTTTCCCTCCCAGAGAAGGCTGTTGGCTATATGGCTTGAGAAAGAAAATGGTTTTCCCGAATATTACAGAAATCCTTCCACTGAGATTTGGCATTGTGTTCTCTCTCTCTCTCTCTCTCTCTCTCTCTCTCTCTCGGTCTCTCTAAGGGACTCTCATTTAATGTGGAAATATTCTCCAGCGGTAAAACAATTAAATCCCCAGCATATTAGTATTGACTGAGTTTATCAGAGGGGAACAATTAAATTTAACTTTGAATTATATTTTAGCCATTTCCATAGCCTCTGCCATCAGAAAAGTCACAGTGTGGTGGGGAGGGTTTGGGAGGAGATGAAGACAGGGAGCTAGAGAGATATAGTCCCTGGAGAGTCAATGGAAAGAAAGGATCTCTGTCTGAGGGTAAATTGAATGCTCACGGAGCCTGTCGTGTTTGACATTTGCCTCAAGCGTTCACAGGGAGAGCAGGTGATGTGAGAAAATATTTCAAGCAAAGGGCATAGAAGAATCTTTTGGGTAGCCAGAGATAATGGTGGGGCATGGGTTGGGGTCATATTAGAGTAACTTTGAATGCCAATAAGAGGAGTTTGTGATTCTTTAGTTGGCAGAAATTTCCAGTTCAGGAGAGAGTTTTTGGGAGTTATTGTGGTCATTGGGTAGAATGAAGACATGAGAGTACTTGGATACCTGAAGAAGAGAGATGAGTAAAGGAGACATGGAAGGTAGAAGGAGGGAAGCAGAAGCCAGGGAATAGGACCAGTGATGACTGGTTTTATTTATTTGGATTGCCATGCTATCAGCTTAAAATGAATAAAGGTCTAGAATAGGCAGATAAAGCTCGCCTCACCTGTGCGGGTGGCAGGCATCACTAATCAATCATAGAACTCTTTCCCACTGAGCCTGGACATGGCCTTACAATCCTGCCATGGGAAGTTACTTTCAAGCTTGCAAAATGATATCTATCTGCATGCTCTAAAGCGGTACTTCTCAAACTTGAGGATGCATATGTACCACCTGAAGATTTTAAGAAACTGCACACACTGATTCAGTAGGTCTGAGGTAGGGCTCGGGACTCACCATCTCTAACAAGCCTCCAGGTGATGTGAGGATGCTATTTAAAGAACCACACTGGAGTCTGGAGGCAAAGAACCTTGAGCAGGGGGTTAACAGGCCCAAATACAAACCTCTGTTCTGTTCTCACAAGCTGTTGGACCTTCAACAATTTGTCTGGCTTCTTTCACCTTGATGTCCTGTCTACGAAAGGGAGATGACTTACATTAATAACACTGCTCAGTGGGATTGGTGAGATGAAGGGAGACCATGGGAAGATGGGCTCTGCGATTGATGGAGAACTATACATTCATTAGATGGTATTACTGTTAATATAGAAATGATGATGATGATGATTAAGGACCACTAAGCAACTGTTAGCAGGGGCTGAGCCCTGGGATAAGGTTGCAAGTGACAGGCAGTTCCGTTAAGGACCAGGGTGACTACTGACTTGTCATTAGGACATTGTTGGCGGCCAGCAAACTGAGGTCAGTCATTCAATAAAACCTGGCCTCAGAAGGGCTGTCCCAGGAGGTCTCACCTGGGACCTGCTATATTTGGAACTGTCCCACAGCGAACCACACACTGTGAGCCCTTGACTGCAGGAATCCCAGACATCCAGTGTTTCACTGTCCAGCCGGTCTTGGATGAACACCCAAGGTTCAAGAATAAGCCAGTGCCTGACCAGATAATAAAGTAAGACCCACAGTTCATTGGAAGGGGGGATGGGGAAGAAAATCCCATGAGGCCTCCAAGCTGAGCTAGTGGCAGGACAGGCCCCGGTGACTTCCAGTTCTTTCTCTGGGTTAGCCAGCGTTTTATCCCTTTGCCTCTTGGGAAAAGANTTTCCTAAGGTCACAAACCTAGTTAGTGATGGAGGTGAGATTTGAACTCCAAGGTCCGTCTCAAAGTCTGTATTCTTTCTATAATGCCATCACTTTCATCAAGATTAATGAAGAGAAAGTGCTTTATTAACTGTTCAGCATGCAACAGGCATTTTTCATGCATTGTTTCATATTATCCTTATAGTAATCCTATGAGTTGGGGATTATTACTCTCTGTATTTTACAAATAAGAAAACCAAGGCTCAAAAAACGTAGGCAGCTTACACAAGGACCTGGGAACTGATAGAGCTAGAATTTGAACTCAGGTCCGACTATCGTCAAAATCTGCACTTTTAATGCTCTGCTCTCTTACTTTTTCTAGTGGAGCGACAAGCAACTTGGAAGGGTGACACACCTCATGTCTTCTCATTTAAGTCTCAAGTGGGGGAAAACATCTGAAGCAAAGGTGTCTTAGCCGCGTGTCTCCTATCTCCCACCATCCCCCTGCACAGAACTTGGGGTCACAGTTCCATGCATAGATTCAACATGTGGTGAGACAGTCTAGCCATGCATCCTCCTGGATGTGATTTGAGGGCTCTGGCGTCACTAGCTTCCCCAGGACAGGTTTGGATTCTCCTCTTGGACCAAGGCCAATTGCTAAGATCAGTAAATATAACCCAGAACCTTCTCTAAAACAAGGGTTAGCAACCTTCTCTGTAAAGGACCAGATAGGAAATATTTTGGTCTTTGTGGGCTGTGTGGTCTCTATGTCATAACTCTTCGACTCTGTTGCTGTAGTGGGAGAGCAGCTACAGATAACACATAAATGGATTAGTGTGGAAACCAAAGTGGTTTCCCTCCCAGAGAAGGCTGTTGGCTATATGGCTTGAGAAAGAAAATGGTTTTCCCGAATATTACAGAAATCCTTCCACTGAGATTTGGCATTGTGTTCTCTCTCTCTCTCTCTCTCTCTCTCTCTCTCTCTCGGTCTCTCTAAGGGACTCTCATTTAATGTGGAAATATTCTCCAGCGGTAAAACAATTAAATCCCCAGCATATTAGTATTGACTGAGTTTATCAGAGGGGAACAATTAAATTTAACTTTGAATTATATTTTAGCCATTTCCATAGCCTCTGCCATCAGAAAAGTCACAGTGTGGTGGGGAGGGTTTGGGAGGAGATGAAGACAGGGAGCTAGAGAGATATAGTCCCTGGAGAGTCAATGGAAAGAAAGGATCTCTGTCTGAGGGTAAATTGAATGCTCACGGAGCCTGTCGTGTTTGACATTTGCCTCAAGCGTTCACAGGGAGAGCAGGTGATGTGAGAAAATATTTCAAGCAAAGGGCATAGAAGAATCTTTTGGGTAGCCAGAGATAATGGTGGGGCATGGGTTGGGGTCATATTAGAGTAACTTTGAATGCCAATAAGAGGAGTTTGTGATTCTTTAGTTGGCAGAAATTTCCAGTTCAGGAGAGAGTTTTTGGGAGTTATTGTGGTCATTGGGTAGAATGAAGACATGAGAGTACTTGGATACCTGAAGAAGAGAGATGAGTAAAGGAGACATGGAAGGTAGAAGGAGGGAAGCAGAAGCCAGGGAATAGGACCAGTGATGACTGGTTTTATTTATTTGGATTGCCATGCTATCAGCTTAAAATGAATAAAGGTCTAGAATAGGCAGATAAAGCTCGCCTCACCTGTGCGGGTGGCAGGCATCACTAATCAATCATAGAACTCTTTCCCACTGAGCCTGGACATGGCCTTACAATCCTGCCATGGGAAGTTACTTTCAAGCTTGCAAAATGATATCTATCTGCATGCTCTAAAGCGGTACTTCTCAAACTTGAGGATGCATATGTACCACCTGAAGATTTTAAGAAACTGCACACACTGATTCAGTAGGTCTGAGGTAGGGCTCGGGACTCACCATCTCTAACAAGCCTCCAGGTGATGTGAGGATGCTATTTAAAGAACCACACTGGAGTCTGGAGGCAAAGAACCTTGAGCAGGGGGTTAACAGGCCCAAATACAAACCTCTGTTCTGTTCTCACAAGCTGTTGGACCTTCAACAATTTGTCTGGCTTCTTTCACCTTGATGTCCTGTCTACGAAAGGGAGATGACTTACATTAATAACACTGCTCAGTGGGATTGGTGAGATGAAGGGAGACCATGGGAAGATGGGCTCTGCGATTGATGGAGAACTATACATTCATTAGATGGTATTACTGTTAATATAGAAATGATGATGATGATGATTAAGGACCACGAAACAACTGTTAGCAGGGGCTGAGCCCTGGGATAAGGTTGCAAGTGACAGGCAGTTCCGTTAAGGACCAGGGTGACTACTGACTTGTCATTAGGACATTGTTGGCGGCCAGCAAACTGAGGTCAGTCATTCAATAAAACCTGGCCTCAGAAGGGCTGTCCCAGGAGGTCTCACCTGGGACCTGCTATATTTGGAACTGTCCCACAGCGAACCACACACTGTGAGCCCTTGACTGCAGGAATCCCAGACATCCAGTGTTTCACTGTCCAGCCGGTCTTGGATGAACACCCAAGGTTCAAGAATAAGCCAGTGCCTGACCAGATAATAAAGTAAGACCCACAGTTCATTGGAAGGGGGGATGGGGAAGAAAATCCCATGAGGCCTCCAAGCTGAGCTAGTGGCAGGACAGGCCCCGGTGACTTCCAGTTCTTTCTCTGGGTTAGCCAGCGTTTTATCCCTTTGCCTCTTGGGAAAAGAATCACCTGCCCCTCATTAGCCATCTGGGCTCTGCCCCTGAAAAGGCTGAAGCCTGAGATGGGAGGAACAAGAACAGCAAATCCTCAGGAAGCAGCAATGACGTGCACTGAACTGTAGGTGACAGAGTGGTTCCAAGGGCTCCCTAGCCAGACTGTGGGCCCGGCAGGCAACAGGCAGGGTGGGGACACAGGGGCAGTGCTCGTCCTGAGCACGTTCTTCCAAAGGGACACCTTGTGAGCGTTTGTTGAGGCTGTGCACTGACAGCGGCTGTGTTCTGACTATGACAAAGGGGCATTAGAAGAAGCAGCCTGAAGGCGGGTCTCCATCCATCCAGAACCAGATCGAAAGGTCAGTGATGAGGCCACGAGACAGGGGGTCTATGGGGCACCCTTCCGGGCTGCCCAGTGTACCCTCCTCAGACCTGGGTGCGCACTATAGCACCTGGAGTGCCTTAGTCAAAGGCCTCTCCTCTGGGAGGACAGTGGGAAACAGGAGGTCTTTGTGAGAAGGGCCTGTCCGCTCAGCGAGAGGCAGCCTGCCCCAGCAGCCTCACGCCAGTGCAGGAAGTCGAGCAGCTCTAACTCAGCTTGGGTCTGAGCCTCCCCTCACCCCTTCAGTCAGGCACTGTGGGCAAGGAATAACAACGATGCAGCTAGCACCGTGCCCTGCTGGCCCCAGCATCAGAAGCTCCCTAGAGATTCAGGAAGCATGATCTGGGGGATGCTTGGGACACCTAAGGAAATCCTTAGAAGACACTCTTGGGACATGAGGCTAGGACCTTAGGCATATCTAGAGCCTTCGTTGAGGTCACAGGTGTGCATTAATGCTAGAATTCCAACTCCTTGGGTACTTTAAGGGGTACTATGTTCTCAGAGGACTTTAGTCTAGCTAGTCTAGCTTCTAAATCACTTTGCAAGGAGCACCTGACTTTAAATGCTACAACAAGGGTACCGCCAGACCTGAAGTTGACTCTGAGGAGCCTCCCTGGACAGCACCAGGCAGCTCGGGCTCCGTGTCGGCAGCCAGGCATGCTACCAGGGCAGCTCGGGCTCCGTGTCGGCAACCGGGCATGCTACAGGGCAGCTCGGGCTCCGCGTCGGCAGCCGGTCATGCTACAGGGCAGCTCGGGCTCCGTGTTGGCAGCCGGCCATGCTACCAGGGCAGCTCGGGCTCCACGTCGGCAGCCGGTCATGCTACAGGGCAGCTCGGGCTCCATGTCGGCAGCCGGGCATGCTACCAGGGCCTCTGCCTCTTCCTGTCTTGCAGCTTTTATAAATCCAACTACGTGCAAAAGTTCCACTACTCCCGGCCTGTGCGCAAAGGGACCGTCGACCCTGAGAATGAGTTTGCCGTGAGTATCTCCCCTCCCCTTCAGCAGCCTTGACCATTCCCCCCGGGGCCACCTTGACCACCCAGAGCAGGTACCTGTCAATGTCAGAATGGGAGGGCATTTGATCCAAAGCAGAAAGAGGTAAAACTAACGNGTGATTCTTTAGTTGGCAGAAATTTCCAGTTCAGGAGAGAGTTTTTGGGAGTTATTGTGGTCATTGGGTAGAATGAAGACATGAGAGTACTTGGATACCTGAAGAAGAGAGATGAGTAAAGGAGACATGGAAGGTAGAAGGAGGGAAGCAGAAGCCAGGGAATAGGACCAGTGATGACTGGTTTTATTTATTTGGATTGCCATGCTATCAGCTTAAAATGAATAAAGGTCTAGAATAGGCAGATAAAGCTCGCCTCACCTGTGCGGGTGGCAGGCATCACTAATCAATCATAGAACTCTTTCCCACTGAGCCTGGACATGGCCTTACAATCCTGCCATGGGAAGTTACTTTCAAGCTTGCAAAATGATATCTATCTGCATGCTCTAAAGCGGTACTTCTCAAACTTGAGGATGCATATGTACCACCTGAAGATTTTAAGAAACTGCACACACTGATTCAGTAGGTCTGAGGTAGGGCTCGGGACTCACCATCTCTAACAAGCCTCCAGGTGATGTGAGGATGCTATTTAAAGAACCACACTGGAGTCTGGAGGCAAAGAACCTTGAGCAGGGGGTTAACAGGCCCAAATACAAACCTCTGTTCTGTTCTCACAAGCTGTTGGACCTTCAACAATTTGTCTGGCTTCTTTCACCTTGATGTCCTGTCTACGAAAGGGAGATGACTTACATTAATAACACTGCTCAGTGGGATTGGTGAGATGAAGGGAGACCATGGGAAGATGGGCTCTGCGATTGATGGAGAACTATACATTCATTAGATGGTATTACTGTTAATATAGAAATGATGATGATGATGATTAAGGACCACTAAGCAACTGTTAGCAGGGGCTGAGCCCTGGGATAAGGTTGCAAGTGACAGGCAGTTCCGTTAAGGACCAGGGTGACTACTGACTTGTCATTAGGACATTGTTGGCGGCCAGCAAACTGAGGTCAGTCATTCAATAAAACCTGGCCTCAGAAGGGCTGTCCCAGGAGGTCTCACCTGGGACCTGCTATATTTGGAACTGTCCCACAGCGAACCACACACTGTGAGCCCTTGACTGCAGGAATCCCAGACATCCAGTGTTTCACTGTCCAGCCGGTCTTGGATGAACACCCAAGGTTCAAGAATAAGCCAGTGCCTGACCAGATAATAAAGTAAGACCCACAGTTCATTGGAAGGGGGGATGGGGAAGAAAATCCCATGAGGCCTCCAAGCTGAGCTAGTGGCAGGACAGGCCCCGGTGACTTCCAGTTCTTTCTCTGGGTTAGCCACCGTTTTATCCCTTTGCCTCTTGGGAAAAGAATCACCTGCCCCTCATTAGCCATCTGGGCTCTGCCCCTGAAAAGGCTGAAGCCTGAGATGGGAGGAACAAGAACAGCAAATCCTCAGGAAGCAGCAATGACGTGCACTGAACTGTAGGTGACAGAGTGGTTCCAAGGGCTCCCTAGCCAGACTGTGGGCCCGGCAGGCAACAGGCAGGGTGGGGACACAGGGGCAGTGCTCGTCCTGAGCACGTTCTTCCAAAGGGACACCTTGTGAGCGTTTGTTGAGGCTGTGCACTGACAGCGGCTGTGTTCTGACTATGACAAAGGGGCATTAGAAGAAGCAGCCTGAAGGCGGGTCTCCATCCATCCAGAACCAGATCGAAAGGTCAGTGATGAGGCCACGAGACAGGGGGTCTATGGGGCACCCTTCCGGGCTGCCCAGTGTACCCTCCTCAGACCTGGGTGCGCACTATAGCACCTGGAGTGCCTTAGTCAAAGGCCTCTCCTCTGGGAGGACAGTGGGAAACAGGAGGTCTTTGTGAGAAGGGCCTGTCCGCTCAGCGAGAGGCAGCCTGCCCCAGCAGCCTCACGCCAGTGCAGGAAGTCGAGCAGCTCTAACTCAGCTTGGGTCTGAGCCTCCCCTCACCCCTTCAGTCAGGCACTGTGGGCAAGGAATAACAACGATGCAGCTAGCACCGTGCCCTGCTGGCCCCAGCATCAGAAGCTCCCTAGAGATTCAGGAAGCATGATCTGGGGGATGCTTGGGACACCTAAGGAAATCCTTAGAAGACACTCTTGGGACATGAGGCTAGGACCTTAGGCATATCTAGAGCCTTCGTTGAGGTCACAGGTGTGCATTAATGCTAGAATGCCAACTCCTTGGGTACTTTAAGGGGTACTATGTTCTCAGAGGACTTTAGTCTAGCTAGTCTAGCTTCTAAATCACTTTGCAAGGAGCACCTGATTTTAAATGCTACAACAAGGGTACCGCCAGACCTGAAGTTGACTCTGAGGAGCCTCCCTGGACAGCACCAGGCAGCTCGGGCTCCGTGTCGGCAGCCGGGCATGCTACCAGGGCCTCTGCCTCTTCCTGTCTTGCAGCTTTTATAAATCCAACTACGTGCAAAAGTTCCACTACTCCCGGCCTGTGCGCAAAGGGACCGTCGACCCTGAGAATGAGTTTGCCGTGAGTATCTCCCCTCCCCTTCAGCAGCCTTGACCATTCCCCCCGGGGCCACCTTGACCACCCAGAGCAGGTACCTGTCAATGTCAGAATGGGAGGGCATTTGATCCAAAGCAGAAAGAGGTAAAACTAACGTCTATCGATATGATGACACCTATTCTCCAGTCTTTTCTATTGGGTTTGTTTTCGTTTCTTGAGCCTCTCCACTTTCGAGCTAGAGTCCAGGCCTTATGTGAGATGCACTTTTCAACCACGGGGCATTCAGGCATTTCCAGAAGGTAGGAACCCTCAGGCTAAGTAGGGTTGTTGATGAAGTCAAACCTTCCAGGAAATAAGAAGCTACAGCTATTTCAGTCCTCAGTATCCCCTGTGTTCTTCCCAGCTAGGGAATTCTGTCTGCTGTTTCCAAGGCTGGAGTGAGGAGGCGGCTCTAAATTTCTCTTAGCTTTTTGCGTTAGACTGTGATTCTTCATATTTTGGGAGTCAATGGCCTTTTAAGAATGTAACACTGTGAACCCTCCCCCCAGAAAATGCAGGTAGATGCATTCAATATTGCTTTAAAATTCTAATGATCCAGAGATTCAGATTAAAATTTACCCGGTCTAAATTCAGGGAAAACATTAGGAAAGAATTCTTAAGGGTAAGGCGGGAGTGTGTTTCTGAGTCTTGCAACATTTATCTGGACTCTGGGTAGATGAGAGGTTTGGGGGCCTGGCTGGGTTCTTGCCAAATTTCTCTGATGGCCAGTTTTCATGAAGTGTGTTGCTTTCCTGCCCTTGCCACCCCCTGCTTATGGGACAGTCGATGTGGATCGAGAGAACCTCCTTCATAACTGCATACAAGCTTCCAGGGATCCTGCGCTGGTTTGAGGTGGTTCAGATGTCCCAGGTGAGTCTCCAGGCCTTCGGGGCATAGCCAGTCTCAGGAGCCCCTTTAAACTATAAGAAGTCAACAAGCATTTGTTCAAAGCCCAGAATTCCAATGCAGGAAGGGACCTGTGGTACCGTCCAGATCACCTGTTTTCAGATTTTTCTTTTAAGCATCAGACAAATGTTTCCCCCCGGCAAATGAAACCTACACAGAATCTTATAATAAAGCTGATGAATGGGAGCTTCTGTGGTTGGGTGCAGCGGGGAGGCAGAGGGCCTAGAACACCATGCCCTCAATCCTACCTTCATCTCTTCCTATCTCAGCAGCACCTTGGGGCTGCTCCGCAGACTCTCACTGTGAACCCATTCTATAGTTGGATAAACGAGACTAAGAGAGAGGAAACCACACAGAGGCAAAGCTCTGGCTAGGCTGCAATTCTTTGAACTCCCCTTGGGGAGATAGCCTGTCTTTTGCTTCTCAACATACTTCAGGGTCTCCACGTCCTTAAGCAGTTAAGGATCTTGCAGCTCCCAGGATGCAAAGGAAAGGCCAGGGTGGTCGCGAGGAAACATGGGGACATACTCAGGGTGTCAATCATTTACTTATTTAATAAATATTTAATGAGTACCTGACACATGTCAAGCACCTAGAGATTTTTCGGTAGAGCTTACAATCTAGCAGGGAAGACATTCTGTAGAGTTGAAATAAGTATAATAATGTCATGGTAATAAGCAGTATGGGGAAAAATAAAGGACAGGGGGTGGTGGAGAGATGCTACATTGAATAGGGTGGCCAGAGAACACCACCCTGCCAGAATGGCTTTTGAGAAATCCCTGGTGGAAGTGAGGGAGTGATCCACACAAATATTACAGAGAAGGACATTCTCGCAGAGGGGCCAGCAAGTGTACAAGCCCTGGGGACGAAACATGCTTGTACTTGCCTCAGAGCAAGTGAGGGTGAGTAGTGGGACCCTGATACCAGATCCTGTAGGACCTCATAGGCCACCATAAGGACTTTAGCTTTTCCACTCACCATGAGCAGAGAAAGGACATGATCTGACTGATGTTGTCAAGCTACTGTATTACCGGCTTGAGACCGTCCTGCTCTAGCCCTTAATGTCCCCCAGCAGCTTGATGGCCCTCTGATCTCCCCTTCATGGGCTTGGCCTAGACCTTAGGGAAAATATCATAATGATGACATCAGCAAACTTCTCTCAAGCACGTGCTGACCTGTTCACATGCATGATCTCATGTAAACCGCTCCACAGTACGACGAAGTAGATATTCGTACCCACTTCACAGATGAGGGCACTGATGTCCTGTGTGAGTTTGTGGGTTATTTAAGCTTAGTGAAAGAAGTGGGGTTTGATTTTCACCTCCTATATCAGACGTCTGGTCCAGATTCACTCTCTCCTTCCTGAACATGTCCCCAGCCCATCCCGACATCAGTGGCACCCTGGAAAGAAATGTGTCATGGGACACGTTAGTACATGATAAGCTTTGACAGGTGTCCCAGGCACAGTATCAAGGGCTTTACAGCGTTATCCCATCTAATGCTCACAAAACCCTGTGATGTATGTACTCTTACTAATCCCATTTTTGAGGTGAGGAATCAGAAACTTTCTGCTAATATGTAGCCTCCAGCCGGTGGCCCTGGCTGTGTCTTATCCTCTGGTGGCACTCTGCTCTAGCTGCCCCTGCTAGGCTGTGGGCAACCTGAGGGAGTCCCTGCTCTACTCCCTGCCCTTCCCATCGCCCCCCAGCCCCTCTATGGTGTTTTTCCTCAAAGCACCCATCACCCCCTAATAGACTCTTAATGTGCTTGCGGGTTTATTTTTAATATCTAGAATTTTAAACATAACATGTTAGAATATAATCTCCACTAGGATATAAGCTCCAGAAAGAGAGATTTTTTTTGTCTGTTTTGTTCCCTACCATATCTCTGAGTGCAAAAATTAGTCTCGGGCACATAATTGGTGCTCAAGATTATTATTTGCTAAGTAAAGCCATCAATCAATTACTCACTTAATAAGCAGAAATCCTTAATATCATGAGCGGGTTATCTTGTTTTGTGAACTCAGGATTGTGAAGTTAGGAAAGAGTCAACCTTTTTGTTTTGCCTTGTTTATCTGGATGCCTTCTGAGAGAAGGGGTTTGGAAAACATCCAAAAAGTTGATCCGAGTGAACTTACCGCTAATAGCGTCTCTTAGTTGAGTTACCAAGAACTTCAGGATGTCTCAGACATAAAAGTTTCATGCCTGCCAAGTGAGTTCATTTTCAAAAATCTGTTTTTGTCCTATGTGTATTGGTATCTTGTCGGCTGTTTCTTGCACAAACTGTCACGACTACAGTACTGTTTGTACAGAGTGGTNAAAAGTTTCATGCCTGCCAAGTGAGTTCATTTTCAAAAATCTGTTTTTGTCCTATGTGTATTGGTATCTTGTTGTCGGCTGTTTCTTGCACAAACTGTCACGACTACAGTACTGTTTGTACAGAGTGGGGTTTTCCGATAGAATTCCAGTGTCAGTTCTGTGAATCGAGGATCCTTTCCTTGTGCTTGGACCTGGGAACACTCAGTCTTCCCAAGGGCTCGGAGAACCACTTTCAACTGGGGCACTAACAAGCTATGTATGTTGACAAATGCTGTATAACTCTGGGCCTTAGTTTTCATCAGCTCTAAGATAGAGATTGAAAAACTATGGAATTTCAGAGCTGAAAGGCACTGCAGTGGTCAGTTGGTCCAAGAGCTACAAATTCAAAAACCTTCCGAACCCAGAAAGATCCTGCAAATACGTGAAATCCTCTCATTAAGACAGCAAGGCATGGCATAAGCTGTGGCAAGCACCCTCCAGTTGAATTAAATCTTTATAACATGAGAACTCGTGCATGGGCTCTATGGTAGGCCTCTCCACGCCCAGTTTGGCCTACAATTGTGCAGTATGCAAACCTGTGCCTGGTTCTTGTCCAGTCCCATTATTGGCTTATAACCACACTGAAGCCCAGAGTGGGACTTGACCTGTTCAAGTGATCAGTGGTAGGAGTAAATTGTAATAATAACTTAGCCTGTCTTGTGCAGCTCACGGGATTCATAAGAGGATTTAGGAGGGTGATATAAGGGAAATGCCTTTGAAGAATATGAAATGCCACTTGATTGCAAGGGATTACCATCACTTCATTTTTTGGCTGATGTTTCTCCCCCTTAAAACTGTTTCCAAAGTATTTGCTCCCTGATAATTTAGTTTCCCCCACAGCCGTTGGGCAAGGGTTACACACCTCTACCTCTGATAAGGAAACCAGACTCAGCTTAGAAAAGGGGCCAGAGATCCAAGGACTTGACTGAGCCCTAACGACCAATAATAAGGCAAGTCTGGTAGCTGGAGTGGGCCTCCTGTGGTGAGAGAAGCTTGCCTTTAGAATCAGGGATCCCTCCCCCCCTGTTTCCTCCCAGCTCTGCTGCCATCTGCCCTGGGGCAAGCGACCCCTGCTGTCTAGGGAACAAAAGGAGAGTGCTTGGGTGTGGTGTAAACCCAACCTGGGCTGACATGTGGGAGGCAATCAGTAAATGGAGCCAGGCCCCATTATCATGATCATTGCTTTTATTCCTGTTATCAGCCCCTAACATCCAGGCCTCCCACCAAATACATAACCCCCGTAACTCTGCTGAGAGCTATAACTCAGGCGTAGGTAAAAAACCGAAAGAATTTTCATTCTCATTCTCTGTTCCTGATGGCTGTAATGAGGTTAAAGACTTAGATTCAAAAATAGCTTCAGAAATGAGGAAAAAAGCCAATCAATAGGACTTTCCATTTTTAATAACTCACCTTAAAGCCTGCGTGTTTCAGACATGCCAGGCTATTGTTGAAATCCAGGTGTGGTGCTGGGTTCAATCCACGTGGTCATGACAGATTTTCCTTAGAACTCAGTCTAGACCTTGGCTCTGTAAAGTCCCTGCGGGGCTGGTCTGTGTGCTTGACAGAAACGAGACCATGGATTATAGCTTGTGGCGTATGGACTGCAGCCCCACCAGCCGGAGCAGCCTTCCCCGGGAGTCCATTTCCCTCCTTGTATGTGTGCACGTGTGTGTGCGAGCGCATGTGTGTGCGTGTTTGAATGTGTTTGTGTGAATGTGGCAGGGGGCAGAAAGAAAGAGAGGTGGAGTCTATTCCCACGGCCTCTGTACTACAGAAAGCAGCCATCCTCAAAAATGTCCAGAAGCAAGGGGTGAGGAGGCTAGGATTCCACAGATCCAAGGAAATGGTTTAAAAAGATGGCTAAGAGCATGGCTATAGAGGCTGGCCTGTCCTTCTCATACAAGCAGTTATAACAACTAACAGGTCCCAGTTTTTAAAGAACTCTGCTGGAGTCAAATGTCATATTATCTCAGACAATCTTTGCTACTTACCCAATGAGGCAGGCACTATATCACCATTATGTCACAGATGGAAATGTGGGTCCTTCTTCCAACACGTCTTCTCCAGTTGCTCGACCCTTCTGTCCAGCCTCTACCCTGCCCTGCCAGCAAGACTTCCCTTCTTAAGGACAGCTGCCGGCCTCTGTCCTAACACCAACAAGAATTAATAACAATGGCTGCCAGCTACTCCCTGAAGCAGGTTTTCTTATCCTCTGTCCTCGTGTTACCAGAGTCAACCCAGGCTCAGAAGCTTTAGAAAATTTTCCCAAGGTCACACAGCTAAAAAAAAAAAATGGCAGAGCTGAGATTTATACTCAGTTTTAATTTGTTTAGTTCAAGGGTCCGCAAACTATGGCTTGTGGGCCGGACCCCACTAGCGCCTATTTTGGTAAGTAGTTCCATTGTAACAACTGGGTTCATTCATTTGCCTACTGCCTGTTGCTGCTTTCTCCCTGCAATTGCAGGCTGTGTCCTTGCCGCAGAGCCTAAAATATTTACTGTCTGGCCCATTCACAGAAAAAGTGTGCAGCCCCCCTTGCTTAGTTTTGTATTCCAGATCCCATCTTTTGAAAACCACACTGTTTTCCCAGTTCCCATTTGATGGCACTCCATTTACATTGCTTTCTAAGAGGTGTTGGAAGGGGGTTTCCTTTGATCTTCTCAACTAAATTGACCTGCCTTGGATCAGTGACCCTTTATACAACAACCGACCTTAGGACCTACTATGGGTCAGGCAGGGTGATCAGATCGCCAGCTGCCCACACACAGCTAGTAGCTCACACATAGTAGGTGCACAACCGGAGAGAATTGAATTGGAACGTGTTTCGCCCCGGTAATAAGAAGAGAACCCCCCCGCAGCATAGCAGGCCTCTGAAACCCCAGCAAGTTCCTAAGACTTCCTGCCTCTTCCTCCCCAGGGAAATGCCTTTCTCACTAAGCAGAAAGTTAGCCTTTCTCTCCCCAGACAGAAGACAGCCCCTAGAGCTCACTAATTATAACAAGAGCCTGTTACAACCCCTTGGGGAGCATTGCCTCATTTGAATTCCAGCCCCAAATGAAATCAACACCAATAATTATATCTGTTTTTAAAGCAACCTGCTAAGGCCCTTTCTTCTTGGTGATCTCATTTTCAACAGACCACAATTAGCCCCCTGGAGAATGCCATCGAAACCATGTCCACGGCCAATGAGAAGATCCTGATGATGGTCAACCAGTACCAGAGTGACGAAAGCCTCCCCATTAACCCGCTCTCCATGCTCCTGAACGGGATCGTGGACCCCGCTGTCATGGGAGGGTTCGCCAAGTACGAGAAGGTGAGGGCTTCTATCCTCCTGCTCCCCGACGCCGCCACCCCACCCCACCCCACCCCCGCTACCCCGTGACCACAATGCAGTGGCGGGAGGGCGGAGGGCCCGGGAGCAGATGTAGCTGCATGTCACTATATTCCTGTGGCTGTCTGTCCCCCAAAGGGACACTTCAGCTTGGTGGGACCTCAAACACCTTCCAGAGTTCCTACAGTGCCTCTCTCATCTCGTTTCTACCCTCAATCCCACATTGTGCTGTGGCAGGAAGGAGCAGGGGTCACAAGTATCCCCTAGTCCATGGGGCACATCCACACACGTCCCACAGGGAAAGCTCTGGGTCTGAGCCCAATCACAGAGGCACAGGAGCCACACATCAAAGTACACGCCACTCGTGTGGACCCATCTCCACAGATGATTGAGACGACCTCTACAAATGGGAAGAAAGGAAAACCCAGAATCTGGGAAAATATAGAAAGGCTAGGAGATCAACTTCAAAATGGGAGTTATAATCTGGGCATCCGGGTCATAAGGTCTCTGCAGAGATGCCCACACATTTTAGCCACAGATTTTATTGTTGAGCCTTCTGTTATCTAATAAGGTGAAATGCCTGTAGTTATACGAGTCACATTTTCCACTGGGCGAAAGTACCAAATTCTCAGTAGAGGGACATAGGTTTTCCCAGCATTGACGTAGAGTACGAAGGTTTATTTGGCTTTTACCTAGTCCATACATTAATGGCACAGAGGGGAAAATGGACTCCTCATTCTAATATCTCATAATGAATTCCCTATTTATCTTTTCTATGCCCTCCCCTGATGTCAAACTAAGAATACAATGCAGAAGTATAATTCAGGGACAGTAATTTCAGTCACCCAAGCTGTCCTTCTAGCTACACTTGGATATCCCATTAGTCATAATCAGTAAGCCTTTGTTCAGCCATGAGGGGTGATAATATATGTCTGTGTATGTGCGTACACACTGAGGACAGAAGTCCAGAAAGAGCTAGGGGCTGCCAGGGGCACGCACAGTAAGGGAGGTGGTGAGGGGAGCTGGAAGACCACAGGTGGATGCCTTCCCTAGTCCTTGTCCCCAGGGCAATGCTCTCAGACTTGATGAGGCCTCAGAATCCCAGGCAGGCCTTCTCCTCCACCCCCACCCCACCCCGAAGTTCTGATTCAGTAGGTCTAGGTGGGACGCAAGAATTTGCATGTCTGGCAAGTTCCCAGTGATGTTGATGCTTCTGCTTCTGGGGGGCTTTGAGAACTGCTTCCCTGGGGTTTGTGGCCCTTGTCCAGTGGGTTCTGATCCGACCCTCCAGGAAGAGGAAACAATGTCCATCCCTACAGGGCCCTGCCCCATCCAAACACATGTGACCTCATGCCTGCCAGTAACAGAGAGATTGGTTGCGGGGTCCACGCCACATGAATAGGAAACCCCAAATGCCTGCCTGTCCTCCCCAGGCCTTTTTCACAGAGGAGTACATGAGGGACCACCCGGAGGACCAGGAAAAACTGAGCCGCCTCAAGGACCTGATTGCGTGGCAGGTAAAGCAGAGCTGGACTGGGGTGGGGTCACCCTGCCCCCTTCCTGTCCCCTCCCTGCTCCCTTCCCCTCTGCTAGCTAGTCTCTGGCCGGCCGGCATGGCCGAGTTTAACCTCTTCTCCTGTCCCTTGACTTTTGGCCCTTCTTCTGGATCCACATCTCCCACGAGCAGGCTTGCCCCGGAACTGGGATTTGGGACACTGCACCCTTGGGGTGCCGCACAGGTACTGGGCAGAGATGCTGTGCTGCATGTTGCTAAGACTGCTCTGTGGAATGCATGTGGAATTCAGAGGAGGTGGCTTTTCCCAGTGGGACTGAAATGCAAGCCAGGCCCCCCACCTGGCACGAGCCAATCAGATAATAGAAGATTTTGGCCCCCACCCCCACCTCCTGAAGCTGACCCAGTTTGTTGCAGATAATGCTCTGATGGATTATCAGGTTTGGAAAATAACTGAGGCCTTCGTTTGGTGGGGTTTTGGTCAAAGAGCCTGCGTTCTGCACCTCCAGAGTCAAGCCAGAAAACTTGGAAGGCGCTGTCCTTCCTGCCACCCTGCTTGTCTTTGTCTCCCCTCTATCCCTTCTCTCCTTGCACCCCGTCCCCTCCCTCCATGCTCCCCTTCTTCAGTCTCTGTCTTCCTGTGCATCTGTCCCTTTCTCCTTCTCTCTTACACCTTCCTTGTTTCTATCCCTCCTCTGTGTTTTGCCTCCCTCTGCCCCTCACATCTTACTCCTCTCTCCACTTCCCTCCCACCTTCTCCCTGTCTTTCTCTGTCTCCCTCTCCTGTGTTTTCTCTCCCTCCTTCTCTCACCCTTCTTCTCTCTCCCCCTCTCCCCTACTCCCTAAAGAAGACATAGTCCACCAGGCCCCCCACCCCCAGAGGCCTTCAAAGGACAAGACTCCCCATCCTTGACCATGAACGTGCTCTGCAGGGACCACTCAGCACCCAGAACACCAGGTGGGCTCCAGAGGGCAGGAGCTAGAGGGAGGCACGGAGCAGGGGGCAGCAGTTTGCAGCTGCCTGTCCTCCCTCCCTCCCTTCTTGCCAGTCACCATGCAAAGAAAAGCAAGCTATTGTGGTAGGGAGTTTTTGTTACTCTAGGGAAATCAGGGAGTGAGAAGCATTGGGTGCAGCCTCTTTTCTTAAAATAAGGATTCCTAAACCAGGTCCTTCTCTGCCTCTGCCAATTTATGCAAAGCGAGGCTTTAAAAATGAAACAGCAAGTGCTACACAGACACGGTTTCCTGAGTGCATTTTGTGTGTCTGGAATTTTCTCTCCTTCTTACCTTGTGCCACCTGTGAAGCCCAAACATCCCCAAGATCCCCAGCTTCCCAAGGTCATCATGCCCTTTAATACTCAAATAATGGTATTCTCCCTCACTACCCCCAACCTGGCAATCAGGAAGGCCTGGCTTTGATTGGGTCCCTTTCTCAGATATTTCTAGGATGTCCCAGGGAGGGCTAGCATGTCACAAACATTTGTTTGGCTGTTGGGTGTCAATTCTTAACCCATATCACTGCCTGGGCCTCTCCACTGGGTCTTATCACCTGGTAATGGATCTTCCATGTTGTGTCCACCACACCCGAAGCATGAACCTCAGCCTCACAGCACACCTAGTGCCAGGCTGTGCCTCCTAAAAGAATTCTATCAAAATCTTGGAGCCAATGGAGGGACACTAAAAAGAAGGGAGAGTTTGAAAGTATATATTAGCTGTTAACAGCTTCTAAGAGCCATTAGCTTGGCCTTTTCAGACAGCGGCCCCTAGTGGCCACCTTCTGGGTAACACATTCCCCTGCCTCTCCCACCCCACCCCACCGACAAGCCACGTTGTTACAGAAGCCCACTCCCCACCCGGTACCCCCAACCAAGGGCGCCATGTCCCTCCCACTCAGAGTCCAGGCACCCTAAGTATGGGCACTTAAAACTCAAAAGATGTTATCCTGCCATGGTGAAGGCAGCCTTGTTATAATATTACATACAGCGAATTAGCTCTCCTTGTCCCTGCTCTCCATTCATTCTTGAACCTTGTATTTATTGAGATCCTACTGTGTGGCCAGCAACAGAAATAGTGCTGGCCAAAATTAGTTCTGCTCCCTGACCTCTTAGAGCTTAATTCTAAATTGGATCCGAGTTTCACAAAGCCAGATACACTTTGGATTTTTCTCAAAGCCCAAGAACTTTCGATGTCAAGGGTGAATCTCCCTGCGCCTAGTCTAGCAACACAACAAAAGCCAAAGCTTTCCAAGTACTTTTTTGTGTTCAGGATTTCACAGATCTCAAGATTGACTGTTTCTTAATTTTTTTTTCTTTGTAAAGATTTTCTCTATATTTATCAGCATGGACAGATGTCTACAGTATATCCATCTTTTGAACGTGTTGTGAGACATTACATACAGAGGCCAGCTTGTGTCTCCAAGCCTCACTTGTAGTCGTTGCTGGTCTGCCCCAAGGCTGACCACTATCCTGCTTTCACAGTAATCATTTCCATGCTTCTTTAAAAATAGTTTTTACCACTCAAGCACTCACTCCTAAACACTGGAATTTACTTTTGCTTATTTTTAGCCTATAATACAAATGAAGCCACGCAGTATGCACTCTTTGGGTCTAACTTCTTTGCTCAATGATATGTTTGTAAAATGCATTCATCTGGCTGTACATAGCTATCATTCATCCATTTTCATTGATGCATAATATAGTCTGTACAGCTGGATTATGTAACTGCGCCGAAACATGCTTCTTTCTTTTTCCACGGATGGAGGCTTGGATTGATTGTAGTTTGGGGCTATTACAAAGAATGCGGTTCTGAACATCTTTATGTGTGTCTTTGGGGCGCATATATGCATAATTTCTGTTGGGTGTGTACCTAGGCACAGAGTTGGTTATAGTATGGACTTTTTTTTTTTTAAGATTTTATTTATTTATTTGACAGAGATAGAGACAGCCAGCGAGAGAGGGAACACGCAGGGGGAGTGGGAGAGGAAGAAGCAGGCTCATAGCGGAGGAGCCTGATGTGGGGCTCGATCCCATAACGTCGGGATTATGCCCTGAGCGGAAGGCAGACGCTTAACCGCTGTGCCACCCAGGCGCCCCTAGTATGGACTTTCTAGCTCTGGTAGATACTGCCAAACTTCGATCAGCATAGATTGGTTTTGCGTGTTCTTGAATTTCGTAGAAATGGAATTACACAGACGTACACAGATGTACACAGACGTACATGCTACACTCAGTGTGTACTACTGTGTGTCTGGCTGCTTCTCAACACAATGCCTCTGAGATTCAACCCGGTGGTTGCATATATCAGAGGTCTACGTTATGCTTTGTTTCCCTCATCCATTATATAATCATACAACATACTAATGACATAATAATTTATTTATCCATTCTCTTGGTGGACATTTGGGTTGCTCTCAGGTTTTGTGTAGTATGAATAAAGTTACAGTGAACGTTCTTGTTCATGTCTTTTGGTGAGCATAAGCGCTCCCTTCCATCAGTATGTATCTAGTACTGGTATTTCAGGCCAGGCATCTTTAGCCTTACTGGAGAAAAAGAAACAGTTTTCCAAACAATCAGCTTTGGTTTCTTCAATTCTCTCTACTGTAAGTTTGTTTCCTTTGTCCTCCATGCCTACTCTCACTTTTATTATGTCCTTCCTTTTACTCTTGTTGGATTTAATTTGCTGTTCTTTTACTAAAATCTAGAGATGGATGCCTAGATAATTGATTTCCTGTCTTTGTTAGTGTGTAAACCTCAAGCTATAAATATACCTCCATTCTTTATATATTATTAGTTTTATATGTGGGATTTCTATTATTATTCCTCTTTTTTAAAATAAAATCCTTGGCTTATTTCATGGTTGGAGGACCTTTTCTGTTTCTATATATTAATGAAACTTTTAAAAATGTTTTCTTAGGCTCTCTTTATTCTCCCTGTTTTTTCCAAGTTAGTTCACTTATTCCTCCCTTCCTTCCTTTTTTTCTTCTTGCCTTTTTGCTTTCCTTTCTATCTGTTGGTTCTGCTCTCTGTCTTTCATACTGGAGAGCCTCCTCCAATGTCTGGTGATCTTCACAGACTGAGGCATGAAAGAGCTAAGTGAAATTCTGTGTACCTGGGTGATGGCTTTGTCAACTAGATGGCATCAGTATTTGGTAACCGAGTGATCCACAAATGTCTGTATAATGGGCCATTTCCTTTCTCCAGCTACATATCTTTCAAACACAGGAAAGATAATCCTGGCCATGATGCTGCTGGAATTTGGGACTTGGGAAGTGAAGGGCTTCCTATCAGTGTGCAGACTTCCCTTTCAACCCCCTGTTTCCAGTCTGGCTCCTCATCCCTGCCCTCCGTTGTGCCTGGTAGCCTTAAGCCCAGAGTTCCTTGTTCTAATTGTTCTAGGGGATAAGCTCCTTCTTCTTAGGGAATGGGAAATATAACACTTGGCCACAAGGTGAAGTGGTGAGGACCTGGAGATCTAATTGCTCCTGTTGCAGAATTTCGACCTATCCTTCTGTGTTCAGCTCCACAAGTCACCCTGACTTTTCTGGGGTAACTGCTGCCTCCAATCCCTAAGCCCCTCATGGGTTCCTAGGACCAGACTAGCCTCTTCTTATCACTAACTCCCTCCTCTGCCCCAGGAGGTCAGTTGCCATCCTCCATCCACTGGACATGGTATAGGTCAGAGAAGATTTCAGTTGCTCATTCGCTTTGTCCTTTCAGGGATGTCTCCCAGAGAAGGAGGTGGCAGTGTCCTTATGTCAGCATCATGGAAATGCTAATTGTTTTTCTTCAAAATAAACTATATTCTGCCTCTTTGCACCCCTAGTCATGTCTCACTGGGACCACACCACTAACTCTCTCAGCATTCCTTCTAGTCGTGGCCACCGTGGCTCAGCTACTCTTCCTCCTGGCTACCGTTGAGGCAGCATCCCACTGACTTCCTTTGTTGATAAGTGAGTTTAACTCCCTCACATTGGTCACCTCATCCTCGTCCATCTTCCCAAGGCTTTTACGTCACCTTTGAAAACTCCCTATTGGCTAGTACCTCAGCGTATTAGCACTTCCCTGTCTATCTTCTGCAGCCGCATGAAGGATCGCTGGATCTCCCATGTTGTGAGACGATTCTGTGTTTTTCCTTTCAGCCCTTCTTTTCTTCTATCCCCCAGCTTCTGACATTCATTCTTTCCCTTTGCATTGCCCAGAGCTTCTTGGCCAAGGCTCCATGTGAGTGCCACAAAGCTTCCTCCCCTCTAGCCCCACACTCTGCCCCTCAGTACATTCGTGAGGGGGAGACTTTCCTAAACATATAGCCTCTAATGGGGGTCCGACCCTCCTAGGGGGCAAAGGTGGCCGGAGATGTTTCTCCCCTTCCAGAGCCAACCCCAGGCTGCAGCTTCCCCATTTCCCAGGGCTCCTGACCCGGTGTGAAGGTCTCAGAGGCCCCAGTGCCCTCGACAAGTTGTGAGCAGGCCAACGTGGCTTCAGCCACCCTTACCGGCCAGGTCCCAGGTTGCAGCGAGAAGGCCAACCTGTGGATTATCATCTACCGTCTTTCTCTCCAGATCCCTTTCCTGGGAGCTGGGATCAAAATCCATGAGAAAAGGGTGTCAGAGAATCTGCGGCCTTTCCACGACCGGATGGAAGAATGTTTCAAGAACCTGAAAGTGAAGGTGGAGAAGGAGTATGGTGTCAGAGAAATGGTATGCTTGGTCCCTGTGGCTGGGAGGGGTGAGACTGGTGGAGCGCGTGTGGGGAGTGGGCAGTGGGGATTGGAGCTGGCAGGGACCCAGCAAAGAAACCTGCCCTGGAGGAGGAGGACCTGATCCAAGGGAACCTTCCTGTAAATGTGGTCCCTCACAGTCACGCTTGGACAAGCACCAGGTGCAAAGTGAGCCCTCCGCACTTAGGGACTGCCGAAGCACCTAGTATGTGCCCAGTCTGACCTCAGCACTTGGCATCTATGACTCATTAAGTCCTTGCAACATGCCTGGGAAGTGGGAATGATTTTCAACTCCTCGCATCTCTTTTGGAGGTTCAGAAGCTTTAAGTAACTTGCCAAAGGCTGCGTAGCAAGTGAATATAGGTCAGAATTTTCACCTGGCTCTTTTGGCCTCCAAAGCCAGTGCTTTTGGCCACTGACAAGCTCTGTGTCATAAAGAGGCCGGTGCTCTGGTACTCACAGGGCCATCTTTACCCGCCTCCCAGGAAGTGGAATCCTGAAATATCAAGGCTGCGAGGTCCCATAGAAGCCATGGGGCTCAAGCCTCTGATTCATAGATTAGAAAACCGAGGCCCAGAGGGGGCACCTGAGTTCCTGAAAGAGTGTAGAGGTCAACCCGGGCCTCTTGTCTTCTGGCCCAAGAGTTTTACCACAAAACTAAGTTGTGTCTTCCAACCATCGCATGACACTGCAATGCAATTCTTTTTTTTTTTTAAGACTTTATTTACTTATTTGACACAGAGAGAGAACAAACAGGGGGAGTGGCAGGCAGAGGGAGAGGGGGAAGCAGACTCCCCACTGAGCAGGGAGTCCAATGTGGGACTCGATCCCAGGACCCTGAGATCATGACTTGAGCCGAAGGCAGACGCTTAACTGACTGAGCCGTCCAGGCGCCCTTGCAATGCAATTCTGTCATTAACTACTCAGCATTACGTCAGATCTCACAGGTTAAGGGCAAAGTCCTCCACAAGACTGCCCTCACTTCAGACACCAGGCTTCCCAAGCCACCTGCACTTCTGACCAACTGGTTACAAATTTGGGGGTTCCCTCAACTCCTTCAGGTTCACAGAATTCCCAGAACTCAAGAAAGCACTATGCTTACAATTACAGTTTTATGACAAAGAATACAAATTAGGACCAGCCAAATGAAGAGATGGAGATGGTGTGATCTGGGAGGGTCCCAAACACACAGCTGATGTGCTCTCAGGACACGTCACCCTACCTGCCCAGCCAGCACATCCATGTACGATTACCCACCAGGAAAGGCACCTTAGCTGGGGTGCTGAAAGTTCTTACTGGGGTTTTAGTACACAGTCATGAGGGGGTGACTCACTGGCCGCATGACCGAAATCCATCCCCAGCCCCTTCCCCTCCCTAGAGGCGGAGCGTCTAAGCCTGACCCTGTGAACCCACCGTTGGTCCCTCCGGCATGGCCTCCAGCCTGAGTCTTCTCATGAGTATCAGGGGCCCCCAGGAAGCATGAAGACACTCCTGTCCCTGGGAAATCTCAGGGGTTAAGAGGTCACCTCCGAGGAACAAGGAATAAAGGCCAGCCCAATTCTTTTCTAAAACAACAACCCCTTCGCTTGAGCCAGCCAGGAATTTTTGTGCGGACGCCCTGCTCTGCCCGGGAGCTCCGCCCTGCGCAGGTGGAGGCGGCAGCGGGAAGAGGAAGGTGGAGGCCATACCAGCCAGGGCCTGGTGCTAACCACCCCGCTCTCCCCGCCCACAGCCCGACTTTGAGGACAGGCGCGTGGGCCGGCCACGGTCGATGCTGCGCTCCTACAGGCAGATGTCCATCATCTCTATGGCTTCCATGAACTCTGACTGCAGCACCCCCAGCAAGACCACCTCTGAGAGGTCAGTGCCTGTCCCGGGAGCCCCCTGCCCTCCTGCCCACCTGTCCCCGACCCCCAGCAAAGCCTTGCTGCTTCTCCTTCTGCCCCAGAGCCCACCTGTCTACCACCTCCCTACCCTTCCGCTTCAAAGCCTTTCCCTAGCTGGTGCCTCACTAAAACCCTCGTGGCCACACTGTGACGCTGGTCTTCTTAGTGCCAGAGAGGGAGTCATTCGAGGTCCAAGCCCAAGGTAGCTTTTCCTGAGGCCCCAGCAGGACTCAGCTGAGGCTGGCATTCTCCCCGCCTGGCAATCTCTGCGGCCAGAGCTCCTCCCCCAGCCTGCTTCAGTCTGGCCTCTCCTCCCCTCTGCTGGGGTGCCGCCCCCAACTCCCCACTGCAGAGCTGCCCCTTCTGCACCCACCCATCCCTCTGCAGGGGAGGAAGGTGCTCCCTTCCCCCAAGACAAGCCTCTCCCCTTCCACTGTCCTGGGGTCTTCCACTCCACCCAGCCCAGCTCCACTACTCTAAGGCCGTGGTAATGTGAGCCGAGCGCTCTCCACATGCACCACTGTGCTCAGGGGCCCTCCGGCCTCATCACGTGGCTGTCCTGCAAGGTCCCTCAGACACCTGCATTTGCTGAAAGGAAAGGATGGCTCAGGGAGGCTGAGTGATTTGCCAAAGGCATTCAGGAAAAGGTGTCAGTGCTGCATTTGAACCCAGAGCCACGTCTAACCAGGTGTCTCTCCTGACTGCCAGTCTCTTGCTTATGGCTCACCTTCAACTTCATTTTACTCTCTATTTTGAATGTTTGCAAATTAAGCAAGCAGCTCCCCAAACTCGGCGCCCTTAGCTGATCTACTCCGGCCCCTGTGGTGACAGCTCAGCCGGCCGGAGTCCCTGCAAGGCAGTTCCCCTGAAGCTCTAACTGCAGTTTCTACTGCTGCCCTTGTGCCCTTCAGCTTTGACCTGGAATTAGCAACTCCTAAGACTCCAAAAGCGGAGCTGGTGGAGACGATCTCCGTGGGGAGCACTCTGCCGGAGGTCAAGCTGCGGAGGTCCAAGAAGAGGGCCAAGAGGAGCAGCGTGGTGTTTGCGGACGAGAAGGCAGCAGCCGAGTCGGACCTGAAGCGGGTGAGCAGGGGGGCAGGATGCCTCTAGCACTGTTAGCACATCTCTGCTGCACACCGGGCATGCCATCCGGGGCCCCCAGACGAGGTCCCGTGGGAGCCTCGCGTTCACAGTGAGGTAGGTGCAACCACAGCGCGTGAGAGCAGGGAGGCGAGGTGCGGCGGGTGTCCACACAGCCTGACGTGCCAGAGCGAGGATTCGAACCCCGGAGGTTAGATTCCAGCTGCGCATGTCTTTCCCATCATGGGGCAGACGGGAGAAGCTGCCTGAGTGTGGCACTCAGAGAGCGGGAGAGCAGCCCTCCCGGTGCTGGGCCACGTGCTCTACGTCTCCACCCGGTGTCCCTCACCCAAGGGCCATTCCAGCGTCAGACATCTCAGACCCTGCTGGACTCCTCCAGCGAACCGGCAGCCCAGCTACAGATGCAGAGATGGACCCTCCCTGCCCTGACTTTGGGTTTTTGTCTTAAAACTAATGACTGTGTAGTAATGAAGCTTGGGGTCATTGGGTTCAAATCTTAGCATCCCCCTGAAAGAGAAGTTTGCTGAAGGAATTCTTAGAGCCTAGGAATGAGGAGGGATTAACCGTACTGGCGAGGGAGGGTGCCAGATGAAAGGGCAAGAGTCTGACTAAGAAGCCTTCCAGTAAAGAAAAATCCTGCACACACTTCCCAGTAGACCTCAGAGGCCACTCCTGCCCGGGGCCAAGACTGGAAATAAGTCTCCATGTTTTACAATTCTAGGGGGTATCATTCACATGATTGTCTAAATGAACATCCCCCCAACCCCTGGAGTTACACAGTATGCAACCTATGCAACCATACATGGCAGGCTAGCATGGAATGATACAAAAGAAACTAAGTACACAGAAGCCTTGCGAAGCCCTTATCACTGACTTTTCAAGGCCGGGAGCTGCCTAATGCTAAGCCTCTATGGTGTGTGTGTGTGTGTGTGTGTGTGTGTGTGTGTGTGTGCGTGCGTGTATGCATGGTGTGTTTATTCAGCTTTCCAGGAAGCATGAGTTCATGAGTGACACCAACCTCTCGGAGCATGCGGCCATTCCCCCCAGGGCATCCATCCTTTCTCAGATGAGTTTTGCCAGTCAGTCCATGCCCACCATCCCAGGTATGCACCCTGCCACCAGCAGCACCAGAAGGTACAGAGATAGCGGGGCCACCAGCCTGGGGGGTGGAGGGCGGGTGGGGACTGTATGTATACAGCAAAGGGGCCAGGCATCCTGGGGCCAAGAGGCCCTTGTCCTCTAAGCTCTCATCACCCCTCCCCCCACCCTTCTGTAGGGGAAGCTGACCTGCAAGCCCTATCTGGGCCTGGGCTGGAGGCCTGTTGTCCCTCTGGTCCTCAGGATTCGCTGGGAATCCACTTGCCACACCAGGTAGCCCTACATTCTCAGTTAGCCAGGCCTCCCCACAGGCCAGAAGCCCTGTGTTTCCTTTTTCAACCTGAAACACTATTTCTGGAACTTGTAGAAATTGCCACCACATCTCCAAGTTGTCAAGTGTTTGATTCATAGATGCTACCTATTTCGGCCACCACTTCCTCATCGTCCAGGGAGGAGCGTAGCAGCACAAAGATGGCCATTCCTACGCCACAGAGGGGGACCCTGCAGCCTTAACGGGGACGGGCACACCCAAGATCGCTGGGTCTGACGTGCTGCTCTCTCCAGTGTCAGCCACTCTGTGCCAGGCTTTCTGCACCCAGAGTGAGGGCAGAGCAGCAGGACAGACCAGCTCTGCACTGTGGAGCTCAGCAGGCAGATCTCAGCAAAGACACCTGCCGTTTCTTGAGTGCTGACCACCACCAGGCCCTGTGCTAAATTCTTCATCTTTGATTTACACCTCAACACATAGCTACGAAGTAGCTGATGCCATTAGCCCCATCGTGTGGATGAGAAAACTGAGGCACTGGGAATGTCAGTCTCCCGCATGTCACCAGCTAGGAAGGGGCAGAGGCTGAGTGTAGGCCAGGCCCTCGGCCCCTGGAACCGTGCCCTTGACCCCTGCCCAGCCACACCAGGCAGAACAACCCCTAAGCTGTGGCATCTGGCCAGACACACAGTCGTGTCACTGTCAGCCTCTCGCACCAACACAATACCTTGGAGGTCTGTGCTCTTGTCCACGTGTTACCAGTGTCAAAACCAAGCATCAAGAGGTAGCTAGCTGATCTGGTAGTTCTGTGCATCTCTGAGCTGGGAGCTGTAGCTGCCAGTTCTCCCCACCAGCTCCTGCCTGGGGAAGATGAGAAATCCAGGCTCCTTGTGTAGAAAGGCGGAGGAAGAGTGAGCTCGCATCGTCTCCCCACCGTGGGGCAAAAGGCCACCTTCCTTGAGGAAATCAGGGCCCCTGCAGCCAGGGGGCTTTCCCCCGGGTCCCCCAGGTTTCTAGCTCAGAAGCCCCAACAAGACTTTATTCGGGCCAGGCGGCAGGTCCCTGCCCAGGGTGTTGGCAAGCCATGTCCAGGAGGACAGCCTCAACAGCCCCCTTCAAGGCAGTAAGCAGGCCTTCCCGCCTCCTGCCTGGCACCACAAAATGTCCTCCCTGGCTTCTGTCTCTGTCCCCCAGCTGGTCTCCTGCCTGCCTCCCCCACGTCACCCTCCTGTCCCTAGGGCACCGCCTGTCCTCCGCCCACCCACTCACTCCTCTCCGCTCTCCTTCCAGCCCTCACGCTCTCAGTGGCAGGCATGCCTGCAATGGATGACGCCAACTCGTCCCCCCGCCTTAGCCAGACCTTCTTCCCTCTCTCGGACGGCGACAAGAAGACGCTCAAACGGAAGAAAGTAAATCAGTTCTTCAAGACGATGGTGAGGACCCAGATGGGTGGAAAGACAAGTGTATGTGGGAGGGGGATGGGAAGAAAGCAACACAGAGAGAGAAGATGGAGGTGGGAGAAGGCAAGAATGTGTGCGCATGCACACGCATGCACATTTGCACACTCCTCGGGGGGCATGGTCAGGGCCTGCAGGGGTTGGGACACTAGCCAGAGATGCTTCCTCTGCAGTTCTCCTCTTGGGCCCTGGTCTCTGAGCAGGACTGACCCCAGCAGGGCTGCAGGAACATGCCAAGGGGAGACACAGGGCCCCTGGAACCTCAACGGGCACCATCCTTTGGCTAAGTTGTCCTTTGGTGCACCTGTCAGCGCCACAGCAGCTGGCTATCTTTGGAAGCCAAAAGTGCTTTTTAATTTTTTTTTTTGGAAGAGCTTTCCTATTCAACTTATATTACAGAATCCTACTAATTAAAAGTTAGTTTCCAAGCCCTGACTTTTCAAGTCCCATCTCCTATTGTTACTTGTCGGTCTGTACTCCAGATAAAAAAAAGTCCCGTTGACACTTCTGTTCCTCGAGATGATATAAGGTAGAGCTCCGCTACTCTAATAATCGCAAGTTTACCCTGAGCGTGCAGTGAGGCAGGCACCGAGCTGAGCACTTCGCAGACCTTGTGCAACGTGACCTGCCTCTGCCCCTCGAGGAGTTCATACGGCTCGCGGAGTGAGGGCAGCGACTGGCCCACGTCCCCACAGTGCAGGAGACCGCAGAGTCTGTGCTGGAACCACAGTGGGGTACTGCCTCTCTGTCCACAGTCAGGGTCCTGCTACCTCACACTCGTGGGTCCTTGGGCAGGGGTCCCTGTGACTGGGACTAGGAAGCCCTGCTTTGGCGCTCATGAGAATCCCATCCTGGGTGTGTGTGTGTGTGTGTGTGTGTGTGTGTGTGTGTGTGTGTTTATTTTCTTCTCCTACAAAGCTGGCCAGCAAATCTGCTGAAGAAAGCAAGCAGATCCCTGACTTCCTGTCCTCGGACCTGTGAGCCGCTGCTGACCAGGGCTGCACAAGGGGAGCCGGAGAGAGGACTTTCCAGAGGAAGAGAGACATGGTGGGACATTGAGGCCTCCAGCAGGGGAGGCATCTCCTTCTAGTCGCCCTCCCTCTGAGGGAACAAGGGCCGATCTGGCCCCCAGGGATCCAGGTGGCAGGTGAGGAGGCCCCCGCCTGGATTCTGGGCTGTGCGAAGGAGGAGCCAGCAAGGACGCTTTCTCCCATCACACTCTCCCCGACATCCTCGGCGCATTTTTTATAACTCGGTTTCTTAGGTATAAGGAGCTGTATTTTATTTCATTTTTTTAAAGTGCTAGCACTTAACAGAAAAGCCTTTTAAATATTCTTTTATTTTATTTTTGGTTAATAGTTTTGTACTTTACATTTTTTAATACAACCAACCAGTCTTTATCCTCGCTGATCTTCTCCAAAGCATTGCTGTTTTCTTACTGACAATAAAAATGGGTGCATGGCTTCATTCAGCCTTGTTGCATAATTCTGTCAGCAGTATCCCTGCAGCCTGGAGAGGGTGGGAAGGCAGGCCACCCAGGCCCTGCCGTGATGTTAAGGGCACCATGGCTCCTGCCTGTCGCTGTTAAGGGCACCATGGCTCCTGCCTGTCGCAGCGCCAGATTTGCCTGCCTCGTCCATGCATCCCCCAGGAGTCTTTCTCCATGATCCCACTTCCTTAGGGGCTGAATGCTGGGGTATAAGGATGCCAGAAAATTCTGCCAAAACCTTCCTCAAGGTGATCTTCATATTACCTCTCTCCCCTTCTGGAAAGGGATGGAAAAACCACCCAACTAAATGCTTAAGAGTTAAGAAAACAGTGGATAAGCGGTCCGGCCTTTGGATTTTGTCACCACATCAGAAGTGGTAGCTTTTCTTGGAGGAATCCCACACTTCTCAGATGTGACCCAAGGAAGGTGAGGAGCTCCTCTGGACAGAGAATAGAGCATGGAAGCAAAGGCTCACCTCCATAGTCCGAGGGAACTGTGCAGGGAGGTCTTGGCAGAGGTTAAGGACTCCATCTGCAAAAGATGTCAGTATTGGGTGACACTAAGTGCACGGTAACATGGGGGCTCTGAGCTAGAGCCATCTAGAGACGTGGAGTGGACACTCAGTCCTTAGAGACAGGGTCCTGGGGTAGTGAGAGATGAGAGAGAAAGATGGTAAGAGCTCAAATTGATTGGACTTGACTATCCCCAGCACAGTGTTACAGACACGACAATAATTAGCTTCCTATATCAAGATTTAAGAGGGGGGTACGATTATTACCCAGATGAAGACACAGAGGCATGAAGTGACCTGAGATCATCCACTTGGTAAGTGGAAAGTCTGGGATTCAAACCCAGGCAGCCAGACGGGAAGCTTGGCTTTTATCCATGACCTTATACTATCTCTCGGACACCTTGGTGCCTGAGTCCCTGTACCCTTTGTCTAACCCGGTCTCTTCCTCGTGGCCTCCAGTTCCCCTCGTCAAGCCCCAGACCTGTTGCTGCTGGTCCACCTTCCCATTTCCTCAACACCCCAAGAAGTCCTGTTATGGTGGCAGTTGGTATTTTGTCTGTGTCTTGGGTTCTCTGAGGTGAGGAGACAGCCCCTGAAGGTTTGGAATAGAAGCGAGGGCCCTCGGGAAGCTGAGGAGCCGGACACCCGTGGGCATCTCCATGCTTGCCATGTAGACACGAGCCCAGGTGGCCCTTATTGTATCTGTCAGTCCTGTTCTGCCCTTTTCCTCTGCAGGTGATAGTCTCAAGCTTCCCAGGCCTGCTATTTCTCAGTCCAAACTATGAGACCCCAATGTTTAACTTTGAAATATCTGCCCTTCCAACTACTAGTGGACAAAATCTCAGCAAAGACAAAAAAACCAAAAAAAGGTCTCCCCTTTTCCCATAGTTGTGGAAGAACAGAAACACCCTTTGCCTTGAAGCCGCAGGGTCATTTCTTACCAAAGGCTTCTTACAAAACACCCAGATTCAGACACTGTTTCTGGGTCCTGGGAAAGTCAGCTCTAACCTCGAAAAATTCCATAACTCTTGTCCTTGCTCAACAGTGTGTGGCCCCGTGAGCTCCATTTCCCGAAAATTGTCAGTATCTATGAGTTTTTATTAAGTCTGAAGGGGTCTTGAGCACTCCTCCTTTTCCCATAGAAGTGGAGCAAACATGAAATTGGTGGATTCTTATTTAAACAGAGTTTGAGCATCAAATCTCATTTCAATTAGGACTGTCATCAGGCTGATGTTAAACTCTTAAGCATTTAGTTGGGTGGTTTTTCCATCCCTTTCCAGAAGGGGAGAGAGGTAATATGAAGATCACCTTGAGGAAGGTTTTGGGCTGGTGCTTTGTCAGGACAATTCCAGATGTTGTGGCTCCATGCCAGTAACATCGATGCCAGGAGTAATAACCATAGCAAACAACAATAATAAAGCTTCCATTTACGAGACACTTACCCTATGCCTCCTCTCCTCACATCCTCACACCAGTCCCACGAGGTTGGCACGAGGACCCCAACCCCACTGATGTGGGAACCCAGGCTTAGGGAGCTGGTAGCGTGCCCTTGTCACCCAGCCAGTAAGGGGCACGGCCAGCTGTGTCCACTTCCAGTCTCATAACCTCAATCCACACGTTCACTTTCCGGCTTTAACCTCAGCTCAACATCAGACTCATTCCCCATGCCCGTTTTGAAGGCCCCCTCCCTCAATGCCAATGCCGACTGCCAGGATAAGTGAGGGTGGGGGCTATGAGTCCAGCACAACTCTCCTTGTGACCCTGGGCGTTCCCTTATTGTAAGCTAAGTCTGTCAAAAACTAGCTAGTGTCGAGGAACGGTGTATGTATGCCTTCAGAGATCGCAGGGAGGGAGGGTAGGGTGCTCGGGCTGGGAGGAAGGATCCACTTGATACATCTTTTCCTTTCCTGGTGGAGAGCTCTTAGGTACCTTTAGAGATCACTTCATCCAAACCTCTCATTTTAAAGTTAAATGACTCCTCCAAGGCCACATAGCTGTGATCAGCAGGACTCCATCTAGAATCAGCCTTGCCTGACTCGCCTGTTTCCTTGTAGGTAATCTCTTCTCCCTGGCACTCCCTCGCCCTCTCTTTAGGCACCCAGAGACCCCTTGCTTTCTGCTGTCCCTTCCTCTGTCCTTGAGACAGAGCTGTATATCTACCATTCACACTTTAGTGTGAGCTAGGGCACC
>NC_048220.1:88841276-88878968 GCF_002007445.2 Ailuropoda melanoleuca | reverse complement strand
ATCTCTAAACAGGGAGTGGAAGCCTTCTTCCTTTCTTCAGACTAATTTGAAGCAGTATTCCCATTTTTTATGTCTAAAAACCCAAAACCAGGGGCGCCCAGGTGACACAGTCGTTAAGCGTCTGCCTTCGGCTCAGGGTGTGATCCCAGCGTTCTGGGATCGAGCCCCACATCAGGCTTCTCNCTCCCACTCCCCCTGCTTGTGTTCCCTCTCTCGCTGGCTCTCTCTCTCTGTCAAATAAATAAATAAAATCTTTACAAAAAATAACGAAAAAATAAATAAATAAATAAATATAAAAACCCAAAACGACTCCTCGATTTTGATCTCTTCTTTAGTGGAAGGAAATGTGAGACACAGCAGCTTGTCATGCATATTCAATGGGATGTCCCAGCATGCATGTCCTGAACCCTGGGAGCCCTAAATATCGGTAACATTCACATCAGTGAGAAGTGGCAGGCCCCTTCTTTATTAATAGCATGGAATAAACCCAAGAAGTCCTGGCATCTCCACCCCTCTCACTGTAGGCCACCATCAGCTCAGTCTTTCAGGAATCATCTTAGGAAACTATTAAAACCAGCTCCAGATATTTTTACTATAACCCTGAATCCTCCGTAAGGCCCAAGTGTCCTATGCCAATGAACGCTCTCCTAGCCAACATTATGTTTTACAACCACCTAAGCCTTGACACCCTCAGATCCATCCCCCTGCCTCTTCCCAGTACCTGTTAGCCAGACGTGCAATCCCTTGCTCTGCTCGTAAGCTGTATCTTCCCGAAGGAGGACGTGCCGTTCCTCTCTCAGGCTGTGCCAGGACCTGGCTCTGGGACCGGGTAGAGGCAGTGACAGGCGGTGGGGGAGGCAGTTCTCCAGAGGAATAAGCTTCGACCTGCAGGGCGTGTGCTGCCGTGAGCTCTCCAAGAGAGGCAAGGCTGTTCTCTTCCGACAAGAGAAAGAGACTACTCTGCCAGTCAGGAGATTTTAAGGGTTGGACACTCTCAGGCTTATACACCCAGTGTCCTAGACATCCTGGGGTCTGCTCTTTTCCTCTCAGGGCCCTGGGGAGGCAAGGACACTTGCTGAGGTTTGCATTAGTAGCTTTGAAACTTCTTCACCCTTGGAATCAGATTCTGACCCGATTTCAGCGCAGTCTGCTCTGCGACTGTGTGAGATAGAGTCTCTTGTAAAACCCCCACGGAGGCTGTAATAATGCCCCCTCCCCCTGCCCCGAGAGGTCCATATCCTAATCCCTGAGCCTGTAAATACGTTAGGTTCCATGGCAAAGGGGAACTAAGGTCCCAGACGGAGTTAAGGTTGCTAATCAGCTCACCTTGAAATAGGGAGATTCTCCTGGATTACCTGGGTGGGCCCGATGTCATCACGTGGGTCTTTAAAAGTGGAAAAGGGAAGCTGGAAAAGAGAGACGGAGGATGAGGCATGAGACGAAGTCATTGTCCATTGCTGGCTCTGAAGGTGGATGAAGAGGCCCTAAGCTAAGGAATGCCGGGAAGCTCTAGAAAGTGGAAAAGGCAAGGAAATGGATGCTCCCCTCAAGCCTCCAGAAGGAACACGGCTCTGCCAACACCTTGATTTTCACCCAGCAAGACCCTATCAGATTTCAGATCCACAGAACTCACGTAGTAAATGTGTGTTGTGTTCAGCCATGAAGCTGTGACAATTTTTACAGTAGGAAGCTAGTAAGGAGGCACTTTGAGAGCAGGCCTGCCGCTGCCCCAGCCCACCACGTTGTGTTTGGAACCCCTCCGGTGCCACGGAAGAGCTGCCCTGCCGTAAGGTTTTGTAATTATTGTCACCCTGGCACTAGCGAAGCATTCGGCTGCTTGCTCCCCCAATGCCATGCTCCCCCTGCACCTCCTCTTGTGGGAGGAAGCACAAGGAATTATACACCCCCCGTTGCTAGGAGCCATTACCACTCCACCTACCATAAGGTCCCTTCAGACACAGGGCCACTGTAATTCCAAAATGCCACCAGGAAAGTTTGCTTCCTCAATCCGGTCCTGGCTGCAATGACGATAGCCTGAGTCCCCTAGACTCTCACTCTTGACAGTGGTCTGCAGACCAGCTTCGCGGCATCACCTGGGAGCTGGCTAGAAATGCAGAGTCTCAGGCTCCACCCAGACCCGCTGAACCCATCTGGCCTTTCAACAAGAGCCCCTGGTGATTCAAAGGCGCACGCAACTTTGAGAAGCGATGACCAAGAAAACACAACCCAAGGATTAGAAGCTGCCACTTTCTTTGGGAGGGCCTGTCCAGGCAGCAGGGGGGAGGGCAAAGAGCAGAGGCAGGGAAGGACAGGAGCAGTTTCAGATGATGCGTCGCTGTGCTGGCCACCGCTTCACGGCAAGCAGCAGACACAGCCGGCTCCCAGATGTGCCCCCTCACGCGCTCGCGCAGCGCTGGGCAGGCTACGTGGAGAAGGTTCCTGTTCCTCCCTGGTCCACGTGAGAACTCCCTAATCCCCTGCACTTCAGGCTACATCCTCCGGCCCCGCTGGCAGCCCTGGGAAGGCAGAGCTCACACCACACCGCATCATGTGACATCTTACTTCAATCGGGATCAGCCAGAAACTCAGGGGCGGTGGCTGGTCAGTCTGGTTGTGTGGTATCAGTAGGCAGTGGTCCAGTTTTCCTGCTCAAACACCTCACTGGCCCCAGGGGTGGAGGGAGTAGGGTTAGCCCACTCCCAGTGGAACACAGGGGATCAGACCAGCCAGACAAGACCTCACCACCCTCTCACACTCTCATTGAACCCTGTGTTTGCTGGGGTCTGGGAAGCCACGTGGACCGCCCCATCACCACAGTAGTTGCTTGCCTGTTTCCAGTTTGTTTTGAGATAGTGAAGGAGAACTCCAACCTGGAGAACGGGTGTGCAGAGGGACTCAGCCCCACATAGAAACTGGCCTAGACAGCACCCTTTCTCCCTGCCCTTCCCCTAGGAAGTTCCCCAGAAATTCCCAAGAATATTTCTCTTTTCTACAGATTTTATTCATTCATTTATTTATTTATTTATTTATTTATTTATTTATTAGAGAGAGAGAGAGAGGGAGAGCATGAATTGGGTAAGGGGCAGAGGGAGAAGCAGTCTCTCCCTGAGCAGGGAGCCCAATGCAGGGCTCCATCTCAGGACCCTGGGATCATGACCTGAGCTGAAAACAGATGCTTAACCAACTGAGCCACCCAAGTGCCCCGAAATTCCCAAGGTTATTAATGAGGGAATGTCACTCCAACGGAATCCATGGTTCCTAGAGAGAGAGATGTAATCAGAGACTATGACCTAGGGAAAGGTGCTTGACTTCCCCAAGCCTTCATTTCCTCATCTATGACAAGGGACAATGCCAGATTGCCATTAAGCCAGCTGGAGGAACTAAGGCCATGGGGCAATGGTGTTCGTCAGTTCTCTGTGAGTCAGCCCCGCAGGCTGAGCAAACTAAGCACACTTGATGAGAGGCTCTTTCAAAAGAGGCAAGAGCGACCTTTGGTGATTACAGGAGACAGCTGAAAGTGGCACCACCCACCTGCCCTCCCTGGTCCCACACCCCCATCCCAAGGAGGTGCCTGCTCGGTGTGGGGGTTGCGGGGGGTTCTCCTGAAGGGTGCACATGGCTGGTGGCAGCTGCATTATCAGTGACACGTGGACCTCTGCTCTAGACCTGCACAGAGTCCCAGCCAAGGCAACTTCCAGGGGCTTGCAAAGAGATCGGCAGTGTCTCAGGCACTAAGCAAACAGGAAGAACGTGGGTGGTCTTCCACAATGCACCCCACCCTCCCACTTCTGCTCCACAGCTCCGCGCCCCAGGCACAACCCCCCCGACACTGACAGGCAGCAAGACAGCACCTACCATTGTCTGGGCCATAGCAGATGTTCGAGATCCAACAGCAGCCATGACAATCACTATCCTCATTCTTAAAGCCAAAGTGAGTGTTCGAAGATCAGTGATCGATTCACTCCCCAGACACGCCCATTAGAGAGGGGCTCCGGGTTGCCATTGGCTTAACTGCTTGACTTTGCTTGAAGAGATGATGTTTACTAACGGTAGGAATTGAAACATTCTTATGAATGGAATTTCTTGACCAATACAAAGTGGCATACTGTCAAGGCCACTGGGTCTGGAATGACTCACTTTCCCTTTTCCAAAGGAAAGCTAATCCAGGAGCAGGGAGCAGAGAGCTCCCCACCCTTGTGCTCATAAATTGTTCTGATACTGGAGGCTAAAGAACAGTGCACCTCCAGCCTAGACCTCCCTCATCAGGGATATTCAGTCTAAGCACCACGAGTTTGATCCCCGAGGTGCAAGCGTCCCTAGAAGGGACACACACCATTGGACCCCTGAGTGATCCACGGAGAAGTTCAAATACTGCTAAGAGTAAGACCTCCGGAGGCTGAGGCCCAGGAGTGGGGTAATGAGGGGTACTCGAAGGGGGAGGGGCCAGCTCCGAAGCCAAATGTTCTCTTCATAGGATTCTTGCCAGAAGAAGGCTCGAGAAGTAAGAGAGGAAGTCAGGTGAAGAATGGAGGCACAGACAGCAAAGGAAACTGTCCCCTTTGAGTGGGTGGGGCAGGGAGTTGAGCGGGGTCTCTCCTGCCCCCTGGGAGTCAGGACTGGCACAGGAAAGGCAAGAGTTGATTCTTCCCAATCCTGTGGAGCAGGTGACATGCTGAAGCCTTCACTAGCGACCTGTAAAACTGTGTTCTATTTCCTGAGAGTCTCATAATAAATAATCCTTGTAAGAATAAGGTCTAATAACCCAAACTCTTATAATAATAAGCACAATTAACCATATTGTTTTTCTTAGACTCAACTCTCAGTGATTCCAACGAGAAAATTCTTAAGGGAGTTGGATCCAGTCATTTATGAATTTTGATGAAATTGAGGGAAAGGGGAGTAGATCATATGAAAAATCTGTCTCTATGACAGAACCCCCAAATTCACACAGATTGTAAGAAGAGTCAAAAATTAAAAATAAATAATATATTTTGTGCTGAATGTTGCAAGAAATCTAATGTGATTTACAAAGTGTTTAAGCTTTTCAAAGTATTAGCTTCCTGGAAAAGGGGCTGCCTGACGTTTCAATGTTAAGCGACCACATTCATGAATGAATCGGTGTGGTTTCCCTTGATCTTAGAAACGGCCTTCAGGGCAAGGCACCTGAAAACCCACTCAGCCGGATGGACCCTAGATAAGCACAGTGACCAATATTTTGGTACACAGAGATGAGACTAGGTGGTCACTGGACCAGACACTTTAGAGGACTCAACTCATTTCTGATTTACAGAGATCCCTGGGATAGTCACCACCATGGCCCCAATTTCCATAGAACAAACCAATGCAAACAGACATCCCACAGCCTGGTCCGCTTCCCTCACAAACGTGCGTAGCCCAGTGCGTGCTGAACATCACCCAAAGCCCTGAGAAAAACCCTATCCGTGCCCTCAAGAGACTGCAGGTCCCATAGTGAAGTCAGGCAATACACTGGTCATGTAGCAAAGGCTGACCCAGTTCTGGGTAGGGAGGGAAACCGCAGGGAGGCAACAGGGGCCTGGACACCAGAAGGAAGGCTTTCCTGGGGAGGTGGCGCTGGGCTAGCACCGGAAGGTAAGTCAGGGTTCTCCGGGTGGGGAAGAAGGGCATTCCAGACAAAGTGGACAGGCACGGAGCTGAGTGATCACGAGAAGCTCACGTGGCCACAACCAAGGAAGGGCCCAGAGAGCACTCAAGAATGCGACAGGAGAGGCTGGCTGAGGCGAGGCGTGGGCCAGATCTGGAATGCCAAGCTGAGACGCAGTCGTTTGAGAGACAACGTGAGAACCTGCTATGTGCCAGGCACTGTTCTTAGCAATTTGCACTTAATAATTTTTGGAAGTTCACAAGCACCCTCTAAAATTTAGATTATTATTAGTCCCAATTTACAGGTGAGGAAGCAGGCCCAGAGAGGTGCATGCATTTGTCCTGGATCATACAGCTTAGAAGTGGTAGAGCAGGGACTCAATGCTTCAGGCTCCAAGGAACAGACCAATGAGTGGCAGCTTTCCAAGGGCTGCCTCTGGGCACGTGGGCTGGATCCCCAGATCACTGGCTCTCTAAGCTGCGTGCGCACTGGAGCAGGGAGGCCCAGGCCCCACCTGCACCTCCCAAGTCAGAATCTCGGGGGCCTGGGCCCAGAAGAGGGCCTCTCAATAAGCTCCATAGATGGGGCCTGTGGGCAGGACCTTGGAAACCACACAGCTTTGCCTCTCATTTGCATATGAGGAAACTGAGGCCCAGAGGGGTCACCTCAGCCCACAAAAGTCACAGAATGAATGAATAAGTGACCGAACCCATAAAGCCACTGCCCCCAACCTGTGTTCTTCACCCAGAGAAGAGGGAGGAGGGGAGGGAAGGAGAAGAAAGGGGGCGAGGGGGCGGGGGAGCTCCGTATTGAGCAGACCATGTTTCCTTAGGTGCAGGACAAAGGCCACCAGCTGCACGGGAGAAGGACTTCAGTGGACAGGTCACAAATTCACCTAACATGGAATCGAACTGTATTGGATTCCCGTTGCTGGTGTAACAAATTATCACAAACCTAGTGGCTTAAAACAAAACAAATTTATTCTCTTCCTGTTCCTAACATCGGAAATCCAACATCAGTCATATGGGTGAAAACCAAGGAGACAGTAGGACTGGTTCCTCACAGAGATGCCAGGGGACGGTGTATTTTCTTGCCTCTTCCAACCTCTACCAGCAGCAAGGCATGTCACATTCCTTGGCTCCTCGCCACGTTGCTCCAATCCCTGCTTCCTTGTCACAGTTCCTCTTCTGCTATCATACCTCCCTCTGTCTCCCTCTGGCAAGGGCCGCTCTGAGTACCGTGGGCCCACCCGGGGAATACAGGCTTGTCACTCCCCGTGGTCTTTAACTTAATCACTTCTGCAAAGTCTCCTTTACCTTGGGAGATGACACATTTGCAGATTCTGCAGATCTGCGTTGACATCTTATGATGGGGAGGTCATTATTCTGCCTACCACACTCATGATGAGAAAAATCTCTCCCTTTTCAATTCTCTTCTGATCTCTTTGCCTTCTCCAAGCAGCGTTTCCTCCTTCCCTAACACTGGCTCCTCTCACCTTCCCGCAGAGAGTGAGCAGGCTCGGGCTTGTGCTGCCTCAGGTTGCTCATCTGTAAAATAGGGATGATTGTGGTAGGGACTGAATGAGAACACAGGTAAGAATTCAGGCTGTGCCCAGTACAGTGTCAGCTCTAGATGAAGGCTACTTTTTCTCATTGTATTTATGGCAAGTGATACTGATTACTGATGATTCATTTCCAGAAGTCATATGGAACTTAGCTTTAAAATAAATTCATTAGGGCTCCTGGGTGGCTCAGTCGGTTGTCTGCCTTCAGCTCAGGTCATGATCCCAGGGTCCTGGGTTCTAGGCCAGCATCGGGCTCCCTGCTCAGCGGGAGTCTGCTTCTCCCTCTGCCGCTCCCCCTGCTTGTGCTCTCTCTCTCCCTCAGTCTCTGTCAAATAAATAAGTAAAAATATCTTTAAAAAATAAATAAATTCATTAAGTAAAAAAAAAAAAGAAGAAAGAAAAGAGAAAAAAAGCCTGAGTCAATTAAAAAATTATTAAGTAAATCAAACGATAGGCACTGCGCCAAGATGACAAGTCAGGAGCGTGAGCCTCAACACTGTGTGGCTGTGACAGGGTCCTGCACCCCCCAGAAGCCCTGCTGTGGAGACAGTGTTTGCCGAGTATGGTGCCAAGCACCATAGCAGAGGCCTTTCCTCTGCTGTCTCATGCAGTCCTGGCAACAGCCCTCTGAGGGGGGTAACCCTGGTTATCCTCGTTTTCCAGAGGAGTGAGCAGAGGCTCAGAGACTAAGCAATGTCAAGGCAGGTCAGAAAACATGACCAGAGGCGTTGGATTCTAATTCCAACCCGTCCAACCATCGCTTCTGACTTCTAAGACATTTTGCCCCATTGACAATCCAGTTCCCACTATTTCCATCTCAGTGGAATGAAAGTGTCCCCCCCCCCCTTCCAGGGGCACCATTCCTCCTTGAAGCTGTTGTTCATTTTGGGAACTTGCCCCTTAAAAGGGCTCAGAAATCCTTGGCCACTGCTCTGAAAGGTCTCAGAATCTCTGCACTCCGCTCCCTGCTTTTAAATAGATGGCCACCAGAGGGCGGTATTTCTCTGTGTTTCTCCAGCTTTGGGAGCCACCAGGAGCCAAAGAGGAGAGGAAAGACCACCAGGATCAGAGGCAGTCTGGCTGACACCTGGACCAAGCTTCCTAAAAGCCCATACTTGGGACAGAGAAGCTGGCCCCCATGGCAAGCCCCAATGTATTCTGAGATGCAGCCCTGGTGCACAGGAAAGGAAGCCCAGATTACAGTCTGTTTCCTTACACACTCCACCCCCTGAAAGTCAAGGCCAGAGGTAGAGGCCCCGGCCAGCCAAGTCTATGGTGCCTATGCACTTTCACCCTTTCTGCAAGCCTTGAGCTGCCTTGGGCTTCTGGAGCCTGCAATGCGTACAGCTGACTGCGGGGACACATACCTACTCCAGAGCAGTTATAGGCCTTCCTTCTTTCCCCAGGCATCACCCCAAATAGCAGACCTGACCCTGTGACCGGGTGTGGGAGAGGCTGTGAACTGCAGCCGCCAGACTCGGGGCCATAGGCTGTACATGGGCCAGGCCTCCTAAGACGGGCCAGGGCCCAGGTGTGGCAGGGAGAATCAAGTGAACTTACTTTTTTTTTTTTTTTTAAAGATTTTATTTATTTATTTGACAGAGATAGACAGTCAGCGAGAGAGGGAACACAAGCAGGGGGAGTGGGAGNTGCGGGGACACATACCTACTCCAGAGCAGTTACAGGCCTTCCTTCTTTCCCCAGGCATCACCCCAAATAGCAGACCTGACCCTGTGACCGGTTGTGGGAGAGGCTGTGAGCTGCAGCCGCCAGACTTGGAGCCATAGGCTGTACATGGGCCAGGCCTCCTAAGACAGGCCGGGGCCCAGGTGTGGCAGGGAGAATCAAGTGAACTTACTTTTTAAAATGCCTCTACAGAAGGAGACCCCAGCAATAGGCAAAGGGTGGATGAGGGGTTTGGGAGACAGGCTCCTGACCAGCTTGGCTGTGAACTTGTCATGTGACTCGAGTGCCTGTCTCCTGACACAGCTGTGGAGTAGACAGCAGGGTGGGGGGTAGGGGTGGGGATTCCCTCCAGCCCGTCCACCTGGCACAGTAAGAGGCCGCCTTCTTCCACCCCAAGGGCCCGTGAGGTCTGGAGAAAGTGAGAGGCAGTTGAACGGGGAGAAGGAAGCAGAGGCAGGAGGGTAGGAGGGAGGCAGTAGCCACAGAAGCCAGCTGCATGAGTCCAGGAAAGGGGCTGGGAGGGGAACCCATCATCAGCTGCACATGATGGGGTCTGGCTGTACGGGTGGATACTGGCACCCAGTATCCCTCTCTCGGCTCCTCCTTTGTGGCCTCACCTGCCCCTCAGCCCCTGCCCGCAGACTGCTAAAAGGGAACAATTAACCCACAAGGGAGCAAACTCAGTGGTGAATTGTATGTATCAAATGTATACTGACTATAGTATGTAATGACTACTATTTATTGAGTCCTTCTCTAAGGCACCATGTGAAATGACTACAATGGTTACATCGATCACTCGCAGCAACCACACGGGTTAAGTGGGATCATTCCCATTTTCACTTGAGAAAACAGGCAGAGATAAGTTAAATCACTTGTTAAGATTTGCAGTTAGCCGCTCAGCTGAGATTCAAACCCAGGTCCTCCTGACCTCAGAGCCTATGTCTGCTATAACTCCACTATATTGCCCCTTGCTGGCCTCCACATTGAATCCCAAAGCAAAGCACCTGTGTGCTTGACTTTACTAATTTAAATCAGCAACTGAAAAACAACAACGAAATCACATCCAATTTTCCATCCAGAAATAATAATTCAGTTTGGTGTTTATAATTATATGTACAAATATATATTTTACCATAAAATGGCATTTTACAGGCTGTTTTGTTAAAGAACGCTATTAGAACATAACATCTTTGCCTATTAGTAAATCTGTTTTTTCATAGCTTCATAATATCTCTTCATTGGGATGGTACCCAATTTAGTCAACCAATTCCCTCCTGTTGGACATTCAGGTTAGTTACAGTTTGTTACAGTTATAAATAATGCTGTGACGAATACCCCTGAAGAGAATTCACTGCTCTGTTTAATTCTGTGGGATGAATGATCCGATGTGGAGCTGCCAGGGTCATTGTCAGGCCTTGGGTCTATATTGGTGGTCTCCAATGCAACTATTTCCTAAAAAGTAGCGGCCCTGCCTTCAGCAAGCCAGGCCTGGCAGAGACACTTTAAACAAAGATGGGGCCCCTTTTGCTTTACTCTCCCGAAAGAAAGTGCAGAGTGGGCTTACCTCGTGCCTCCCCGGGGCAGTCAGGCCCTTTTGGAGTCACTTCATTCACTGTTCCCTGGTGGGGACAGGCAGTCTCTCAGGACCTGGGAGGACCCCTCCCACCCAGTTTCCTGAACATCCTCTGGGCACCAATACACGGCAAATGAGACCCATCCCATGGTGCTTGGGTTTCCAGCGGCCTGTCTCCTGACCCGGCTGTAGAGGAGAGCACTCAGCAGGGTGGGGGACTCCCTGGGAGGCATCCCATCCAGGTGGCACAGTAAGCCACCTCCTTCTCCCACCTCAGGGACACAGGGCTTCTGGAGGAAGTGAGAGGCAGTTGAATGGGGAGAAGGAAGTTGGGGCAGGAGGGCAGGAGGAGGTGCTGGCCACAGAAGCCGGCGGCAACTTCTTCCAGTCTGCTGATCTGAGGCGGAAGTGCTCGGGCAGCCGAGGGCCTGCCTGGGATGAAGGGAGGCTGGGGCAAGTCATCTCCCAGCTTCCGGAGAACGGAGCCCAGACAGGAGAGGGACTGGCGGTGAGCAGGGGGGAGCTGGCGCTCCTGCTTCTAGAGCCTGAGGCAGAGCTGGTGTGAGGGGAATGGCAAGTTGAGGAGTCGGGGCTCTCCTCCAGGCCTCAGCTCTGCAGGGCCCCTGGAAGCTGAAACATGAAAGGACTTTGATCAGTAGGGCCTGGGGGCCTGCGTGACCCCTGCAGCCAGAATGAACCTTGCACAGTGCAAATTCTCTCTCATTGTTCCCTGAGCCCCATTCACATTCTCTTCCTTTTGTTACTATCTTGATGGGCCCTCCAGGAGAATCCCCAGGCCTTGTCCATGGCTCTTGTCAGGGAGCCTGCCGTGTGTGTGTGTGTGTGTGTGTGTGTGTGTGTGTGTGTGTGTACACAGAGGGTGCCTATAACCAACCAGCTGCCCTTTTGAAACTTGGCCATAGGCCAGGCTCCTCTCTGCTCTTCCGATTCTCCAGGGCCAGGTTCTTTCCTGGAAACTCCAAAAAGTGTGTCTTCGCTTCAGACGACCCAAAGATGTGGCTTCTGATAAGGTCCACATCCAGTCTGGATGAGGGGACAGAGAATGAGGGCTCAGGGTGGGCCAGAAGAGGGGGCCAGGGGAGAGAGAAAGAGACACAGAGGAAATGAGAGACAGGAGTGAAAGGGAGTGGGAGAGAAGCAGCGACAGACAGGAGGTGAGCATGAGGGGAGAGAGAAGTAGAAAGAGACAGAAAAAACTAAGAGAGAGAGAAGGGAGGGAGGAAGAAGGGAGGGAGGAAGAAGGGAGGGAGAGGTGGCCAGAGCAGTGCTTAGAAAAGAAACAGTCAGGGGAAGGGGGAGGAAGAGCAGGGAAAGAAAATGTGACAACAAGAAGGCCGGAAAGAGACTGAGATGCACAGAGAGTGGCCAGAGTGACAGAAGGGGGGAGAAAGGGAGAGAGCGGTGAGAAGGAGAGAACTGGAAGAGAGACAGAATGAGGGGGAACCAAGGGGAACCAAGTGAGGAGAAAGGCAGGAGAGGGGGGTGGAAACAGGAAAGAAGAGAGAGGGGGAGAGGGGCGCCCTAGGCACTGTGGACATCAGCTACAGCACCCTTCTGAGCACCCACAGTGGGCCTGGCCCAGGGGCCCCCTCCCTTTGGCTGGCAGGGCTGTTGGAGGAGGGGCCGGTCTGCAGCAGGTGGCCGCCCCTGGGTGGGGCCCGCAGGCAAGCCCGCAGGGGTATAAGTCGGAGGCTGGGCCAGCCCAGCACCTGTCAGGGACAGCTCCCCTGTGCAGGTGCCAGGCAGGTGGCTCTGGCCGAGCCCAGCCCAGCATGAGCTCCTTCGACCTCCCGGCACCCTCCCCACCTCGCTGCAGTCCCCAGTTCCCCAGCATCGGCCAGGAGCCCCCCGAGTTGAGCCTTTACTATGAGAACTTCTTCCACCCACAGGGGGTGCCCAGCCCTCAGAGGCCCCCCTCCTTTGAAGGGGGCGGCGAGTACGGGGCCACCCCCAACCCCTACCTCTGGCTCAACGGGCCGGCCATGACTCCGCCACCCTACCTGCCTGGCACCAACGCCAGCCCCTTCCTGCCCCAGGCCTACGGTGTGCAGAGGCAGCTGCTGCCTGGCATGTCTGGGCTGGGGGGCGGCGACCTGGGCTGGCTGCCCATCCCCTCGCAGGAGGAGCTGATGAAGCTGGTGCGGCCCCCCTATTCCTACTCGGCTCTCATTGCCATGGCCATCCACGGGGCGCCCGACAAGCGCCTCACCCTCAGCCAGATCTACCAGTACGTGGCCGACAACTTCCCTTTCTACAACAAGAGCAAGGCTGGCTGGCAGAACTCCATCCGCCACAACCTGTCTCTCAATGACTGCTTCAAGAAGGTGCCCCGCGATGAGGACGACCCGGGTAAGGGGGCTGCCGGGGCAGCGTGGGGCAGGGGGAGCCAGCCTCCGATGCCCCCAAGGAAGGCCCATGTCATTCCTCCCCAGCACCCCATTCTAGAAAGTCCTTATGTGGCTGTGCCCCCTGAGACAGGGGGCTGAGTGTGGTCAGCAGTGAAGGATCCTGGGAGAGCCCTGGAGGCAGATTCGGGTTTTGATCCTGGCTGGGCCATGGTGTGGTCAGCAACTCCAGGCATTTTAGATCTCTGAGCCTCCGTTCCCCATCTGAAAAATAGGGATGGTAACGGTGGCTCCTTTGCAGGCCCGTGATGGGGGTCATGAGATAATGCATGCAGGCGTTTGGGTGCTAACAAGTGCCCAGTAGTCTACAGTAATTGTCATGATCACTGTGAGTCCCCGGCACCCAGCTCATATGAAGCCCTTGGGGGAGTCCGACTAGGTCACGCCCAAGCGCACAGCCAGACTTCTGGGGAGAGTTCTGACTTGGGGAGAGTTCTGACTTTGTGAGACGCACATGAAGGGCCACATCGTGCTGCCTGCCCTAGTTACATAATCTCCCTTAACCCATCCCTACAGATGGATCTTACTGAGCCCGTTGTCCAGGTGAGGGGAGTAACACTCAGTGGTGAAGCAGCCTGCCCCAGGTGACCCAGAATGGAGGGAGAGCCCTGGAGCCCGAGTATGAGCGGAGGTCTCTCTAACACCAAAGACTGTGAACTCTTCCGTTTCAATGATGAATTTCTAAAATGCAGGGACAGAATTTATTACAGAAAGTAATATATTAAATACTCAGACATGCATTTCCCAGAATTAAAGTCCATTCTTGTTCCCCGACGGGAAGCCAGGGCATGGCTTGGAGCCCCACCTCTTCCACTAGGAGGCCAGCAGGGGCAGGGCTCGTGGGCCCCCCGGAGAGGGCGAGTGTCCAGTGCAATGTCTGGCCTCCCCCACAGGAGCTCAGCTCCCACCGCCGGCTGGCACTTCCTGGTGACAAAGCCCACCTACCCGTCTACTGTCAGCCCCTTCTCATGGTCAGCCTGCGGAAGAAGGGACAGGTACAACTGGCCCACTTTTCAGACTAGGAATCGGAGGCCTGCCCCAAGTCCCTCGGCCAGTGCAGAGCAAAGCCAGGACTCTAGTCTATCCTTGGACTCCCTGCCTCCCACTGTCAGGGAGCTCTGAAGCGTTTCCTGAGTTTTCTATCATGTCAGCCATGGACGAAGGCCCTCCCTCTCCATTCCCCTGGTACCGAACCTCTTCCAGAGGCCTGCACTGTGAGTGCTCTCATGGCTTAGGCCTCGGTGCCCCCAGAGGGTTGAGCTGTGAGGTGGGGGCCGAACTAAAGACATGCGCTGGTGGTGTGTGGTTGCGCCCGCGACTCCTGTCTCTCTGCCCTGCCTTCTCTTCTGTCTTCTAAGTGTGTTTCCTTGGCGCTTAGTTGATGACAACAGAGAGAAACGGGAGCAAAGCGTTTCACCCATCTTTTTGCTTACTTCCCCCTTTTGTGCCAGGCAAAGGGAATTACTGGACCCTGGACCCCAACTGTGAGAAGATGTTCGATAATGGAAATTTCCGCAGGAAGAGGAAGAGAAAATCGGATATTTCCTCCAGCACAGGATCCCTGGCCTCCGAGAAGACGGAGAACAGCCTCCTGGCGGGCAGCCCCAAGACTGCAGAGGCCCAGGACATCTTGGACAGCACGTCCCTGGGGACCACTGGCTCCCCAGAGAAGCAGTCCTCCCCTCCCCCGCCGGGCACGCCCTGCCTCAACAGCTTCCTCTCCACCATGACTGCCTATGTGAGCGGGTCGAGCCCAGTGAGCCGCCCTGTGGCAACACCAGGACTGAGCCCTGAGCCCACTGACAAGATGGGGCAGAACTTGCTCAACTTCAGCTCTTATACCCCACTCACCAACCTCAGCAGCCCCGGGGGTGGCGGCGAGTGGGCCAACCCCATGCCCGGCAATGGTCTTGGCTACGGAGGCTCGGTCCTCAACCAGTTCAGCCCTCATTTCTACAACAGCATCAACACAAACAGCGTCCTCTACCCCAGGGAGGGCACCGAGGTCTAGAACAGAACAGCTCCCAAACCCACTGGACATACACAGGAGAAAAGCGGCCGAGGCCTCCCATGCCAGCATCACTGCGGTCCAAGACCTCTGACCTGCCCAGACATGCACAGAAACTCAGGAATTCAGCCTTTCTAGAACGTGCTGTAAACCTTCTCTTTATCTCACATATGTCCACACACACATTCATCACCTCTGGAGTGGACATACTGGTGCCTGATAACAGTGCTCATGGCGGCCATTTGCTGGGTACCCGCCATGTGCCAGGTGCTGTCCTAGGCTCTTCAAAGGCACAATCACACTTACCTTTATAGTCACCCTGAGAGGTTCCAGTGAACCTCTTCATTTAACAGATGAGGAAACTGAGGCTCCAGGAAGTTAAGTCACTTTCCCAGGATCTCCCAAACTAGTAAGGGGCAGAGCCATGAGTGGAGTCCAGGTCTATAGGGCCCCCGAAGTCTGGGCCAGCAGACGCAGGGATGGAGGGCTGGTTGAGCAGCTAAGGGAGGTCAGTGTGAAAGCTGCTGTGGCAAGCACACCCTCTACCGCCCGGCTGTCCATCAAAATGCAGCCCTAGCCCCGGGCACATCTCCTCCTGGTCTACGGCCTTACTCTGTGGCTCCCAGCTTACCTCTAGGCACTTCTGTGCTTTTGCAGGCACTCGAGGAGGGGAGCCCAGGCCCCTGCAGGACAGCATGTCCCACCCTCCCGCCAGCAGGACATGGCTTCCCCAGCCTCAGAGACTGTGAGCAGGGAGAGGAGAGATGCACGCATTCCCCCGCTCCAGCACTGTCCACCTGCAAAATCTTGTACAGCCCAGCTTCCTGTGTGCACGTCACGGGCCAGTGAGCTGGAAGTGGCTGAGGCTTCCAAGAGAAACAAGGCTGAATGAGCGCTTCCTTTTTTATAGCCTGGGAGAGGTGAATGTCAGAGAAAACAGTGCCTCCAAGAAGGGGGCCGCGGCCCACTGCCCAGGGCCCCACGCCCGCAGCTCCTGAGACTCTCTTCTTGATTTTGTATGTACTTTACATGCCTGTGATGGGTCATCACAGCACACCTGGAGAGCGTTTTTGTTTTCTTATTTTCTTTTGAATTAAAAAATTTTAAAAAGCAGTGTGTGTCCCTTCCTATGAGTTGTCCTGTCTTTTAGCTGCTGGTCGATAAAACATGGAGCCAAATGCTTCCTGGAGCCAAAGACTTTTGGGGCGAGAGGCAGAGAAAAAATGGGTATCAAGGCTTTTGTCTTCTTCCTCACTGGCGTCGAGACAGGGCAAAGGTCCCCAGTGAAAAGAGGGATACTTGCAGGGATGGGGTAGGTGCATGAAGGAACCTGTCTGTATTGAACCTCAAACAGGGACTGGGCATGTCCCAGTCTTTGTAGTTCAGGCCACCCTCATAGCCATGCTGACGATGTAATCCCCCTAACAACCCCGGGACGGGGGTGGTACTGGTCCCATTATACAGAGGAGAAAACTGAGGGTTGGGGGGTGGAACCACTTGCCTGGAGTCCACAGCCAGTCCATGCACAGGGCATCTGGCTGTGGCACCTCGGACATGGCTATGCCCGGTGGCAATGACAATGGGACTGTTGGCTCCGATTCACTGAGGGCTGTGGGCAGGCCCCGGGCCAAGTGCTCTCAGGTGGGAGCTCTTTCATGCTCACAGCACCCCCCGGGTGTGCACACTGCGATTCCCCGGGGCTGCTGGCACAGCGCACACTGGAGGTCTTGTGTGTGGCAGCTGGAGCCTGCTGGCTGGCGTCTCCTCCTGGAGCATGTGTGCAGAGGGCTCACACCAGAGGCCCCTTGCACAAGCCCCCTGAGCCCCACTCAGACTTGGGAAGGGGCGCTCTTTCCCGGAGCAACAGAGGTGGGATGGAAATAGCAACAGTCACTGTAACAACAATGACAATCACAATAACACTCATTGCAGGTTTGCTATGAGTCAGGACTCAGCCTGCTTTATTGCATTGAATCCTCAAAACGAACAAGTACCACCGGTCATATTATCTCCATGTTAGAGGCGAGAAAACTGAGGCCCAGAAAGATTCTGGAACTTGATCCGGGACACACAGCCAGAGTCCAAACTCAGAGCCACTGCTCCCTATGGCGCCGAGAGCTGGGATCCCAGGACTCACCGCGAGAGCAAAGTCAGGAGCTGCCGAGAGAAAGGCAGGCCTCCTTGGAAAGCCCTCAGGTTCTTTGCTGGGGAATCCCTCTCCGCAGGGAGCCAGACTTCTAGTGGCAGAGGCAGTAGCGGTGGTGGCTGAGGGGAGTAGAGGGAAGTGACACAGGGTCAGCCCATAAAAGCCTTAGAAAACTCCCAACAGGCTGAGCCCCTTGTTGCACAGACAGGACCCGTGAGCCTGGGGCTAAAAGGCCCTTCACAGATGTCACCAGGGAGATGGGGCAGAGGCAGAGACCACTTGCAGGTCTCAAAGCCCTGACCGGGTTTTTTGATCACACTAGATCCCACTGCCACCAAGCGTGCCTCAGCTGACCCTGCAATTCCACACTCCATATTGATGATGGCACCCCTACTCCACAGGAGCCAGCCAGCAGGCTGGGGTGGGAAGGGGCCCAGAGATCCCAGCCTGGCTGGGGCAGGGGGGAGGTGATGGCTTGGAATCGAGGCCACAGCACTCAAGTCTCCATTTTTTCTTCAGCCCGGGGTTTAGCGGGGACAGCAGAGAACAGAATGTCTGCAGGGCTGTGACAACACAAAGACCTAGCCAGCTCTGGACTGTGATGCTCGAGGACAGGGAGCTCCCGGTGGCAGGCCAGGAGCTCACAGGAAAGGGCATGCAAGAGGCCCAGGTCAAGGGGAGGACACCTTTGTCAGCTTATACAGGTGGCTTCCTACCCCTCTTTTGGTTCTCTTCCTCTGAGAAGAAACGAGAGCTGGAGAGAGGATGAAGGAGGACTGGTATTCCACCAAGCATTCGAGCCTGTGTGCAGCACTCTGGCTGGACATGGCCCGTAATAAGGGGCCCGCCTGACCGTCTGGCTCTCTGTTGACCACAAGGCCTCCAAGACCAATAAAGGGTCTGAGAAGAGGGCTTGCTGTGTGTTGGACATCCCAGGAAGGCTGCACGAAAGAGGTGAGAGGACAGCCAAGGATGAAAGGACCACCTTCAGTTCCCCCTCCCCATCCTCAAGCTCCCAAGCTCCAAACTGAAAGGTGACCCTAGGGGTGGGTCATGTCTATCGAGCAGCTGTTGTGTGACCAGCACCACTGGGAGATTTAAGAGTGAGCAATACACAGGCCCACCCTAAAGGGGCTCCTGGGCTGGCAGAGAGACAGACGAGCAAACGCCTTAGCCCAGCGACCTGTGGCATGTGCTCACACAGGGGAGGGGTCACGCAGGCTCGCCGGGGTCCACGACACCTGAACTAGGTCTTTAGGGACCTGTAGGGTTTCTCCTCAGGAAAGGGAGGAGGAAGGAGCATTGCAGACAGAGGTAGAACATGGGCAGATTGCAGGTGATGAGAGAGGAGAGGGGCAAGTGCTTCAAGAGTGCAGGAGTGTAACAAGTGAGGGAAGCAGAGCCCGGAGCAGGGGCGGGACCAGAGGGCCCTGGAATCCCTGGGATCCAGCTAAGGACATGACTCTTCGTCCCCAAGGGTCAGGTGGCCTCACAAAGGCGGCAAGCAGGAGAAGGACCACTGAGAGCCACACTGAGGACACTGACGGGTGTACAACCTCCCCTCCTGCTTTATGGGGCAGCCCAAGTCCCCAGAACAGAGCTCAAACAGAGCCCCGCTTTGCGTGACAGCTGACGCCGGGACTATAGAAGACCAGCTTGCAAAGTCGACTATTGACGAGCGGGACCTGCCTGCAATGCGCAGCCCCCAGCCCAGAGCATAAAAGACACACGGAGGGAGCAAGTGCAGAAAACGTGTCACAACCGAACAGCCCTCATATAGGAAGATCTCTGACAAACCAAGACACAGCCTTTCCCAGTAGAAAATCTCTTTTCCCCAGAGAAGAAAAGAGAATAGGTAATACCCATAGGAGAAGATAGCCAGTCTCTCTGATGATTAAAGACGCGTGAACGAAAGTATGATCTGCCCTCCGCAGCACGCACACGTTACCCACGCGAGAGCGGTGGCGCGGCTCATGGGAGGGGACCGTGCCCTCATCTCGCACTCTCGGGGGAAGAACAGGCCACGAGATCATCTTAGGGACCATTTCCAGTGTGTGCATGAAAATGTCTAATGTGCATTTCTTCCGACCTCAGAATTTCTCTCCTGGGAATTTTAGTTTTGAAGCTGAGCATTCACAGATGTATGTGCAAGAACACCCTTCTCAGGGAGGTTCCTAGGAGTGAAGTGGTGGAACAACTTGGATGTTTCTGAACAGAACACGCAGTGAATATGCAGTGGCCCACCGGGATCACAGGACAGCGTGCCTCTGGTAGAAGGAATGAGCTAGAACCTGCAGATACACCTGAGAGAGGGGAGGAGGCAGGGAGCACGAGATGAAGCCAGATGTCAGATACCCTATGTATGCAAATTTATGATCCGGGTGTTTAAACGTACAGAGCAAAATACGCACAAAGAGAAAAGAGGGGAAGAAGATCAAGAGAGCCAGAGAGAAAGAAGGAAAACAAAACAGAAAGGGGAACAGAGAGAAGGAAAGGAGAAGCGAGGGGACTTGGGAAGGTATCCAATCAGGTTAATAATCATCTTGAAATGGATAAACGTTTCCTTTCTTTTTTCTCTTTTTTTCTACAGTCTCCCGTTTCTTTCTCTTTCTCTTTTTTGCTCCCTTGTCCATATTTTCTCATTTTTAAGGTAACAAACATTTGTTGTTATTATAAGACGAAAGACATGAAGCCAACAAAAGTAATCTTTAAAAGAACCGAACTCCTCCCCCTGCTTACCCACCACCCAGCCCCAGGGTCAGCAGGAGGCAGCAGCACGGCCAAGGCTCAGCTCGCCTGCCTGCCCACCCAGGTGCCAGGGCAAGAAAGGGGGATTTGCAATTGTGTGTCCCTTAAATTGCAGGGAGCTCCCAGCCCCTCCTACAGACCTGCAGGAAGCACAACCCAGTGTTCTGCCCTCAAATGGCACAAATGAGGCTAATGGCCACCGGCCACACGCCAGGCCAGGAACTCTCTGAGAAGGCGCAACCATGCACCGCTCCTGGAACCCTCATGGGTGCAAAGCGCACAGTCTTGGGAATCACGCAGCCTGGGTTCAAATCGACCACCCGTGGGACCTCCTCCTGGAGCCCCAGTTTCCTTGCTTGTAAGATGAGAATGATAATAAGCCCACAGAGTTGCCATGAGAATAAATGAAATCAGACTGTAAGGCACCAGGCACTGGGCAATCACTCGATAAACGGTAGCTTTTATGACCAAGTCACATCCTCAGACCCAAATGATGTCATGGAGCCTTCATTCGACTGGCTCACTCCTTTTGTGGCTCAGAAGAACCCGGACACCCCCCCATACTTATTTCTGAGAGCTGTTCTGACAAATTGCCACAAACTGGGCAGTGGAAAACAAGAGAAATGTATTCTCTCGTGGTTCTGAAGGGTAAACCGGAAACCAAGGTGTGGGCTGGGCAGGACTCCCTCCAAAAGCTCTACGGAAGAGTCCTTCCTTGCCTCTTTCTAACTTCGGTCGCCAGCAATCCTCGACGTTTCCTGGCTTGTAGGCACATCACTCCAATCTCTGCCTCCCTCTTCACATGACCTCCTCTGTGTGTCTGTTTATTTCTTTTCTTGCAAGGACAACGGTCTTGTTGGGTTTAGGGTCCAGTATGACCTCATCTTAACTTTACTAATTATATCAATAAATACCCTATTTCCAAATAACATCACATTCTGAGTTTCTGAGTGTACATGAATTTTGGGGGGATGTTACTTAACCCAGTGCACTCCCCGAATGCTTGGCAATATTGGCACTATGGCCAGGGAGCTATCATTCCATAACCTTTGATGATAGGCCAACTGAACATGTCATCCTGCTTTGGGCCCAAGAGTCTGCTTACAGAGGTCAAAGGGCCTTTGTTAGCAAACCCTTGTTACAAGGGTTACAAAACCTCCCCTCTGGCACCAGACACTCTAGTCCTTGAGGTGGCCCATGGTGAGCCTCCTATCTGCAAAGGCTTCTGGTATTGGTGGACAGGTGATGGAAAAGAACTTTAGCCCGTGCTTCCGGAACCTAGAACCCCTGGGGCCCTGGGGGAGAGAGGACTGCTTCTTCTGCCCTGGGTATGTTCACTGCTGGGCTACAGCAGGGTCAAGGAATTCACATTAATTGGGTCTCTGATATGGTGCTTTTTATCTAGGACCCTATTTAACTTGCACAACAAACTATTGAATAATTATCAGCCTAATTTTAAGGACAAGGAACCAAGAATCAGAGAGTGTAACTTGGCCAAGATCGCAGGCTAGTATGGAATGTCAGAATTCACAATCTCAGACACTAATTAGCCATCACCACAGATTCAAGAGTCAAATGAGAATGTGTGAAAATGCCCGGCATACAGGAGGCGGTCGGGAGAGCCTGCCTCTCTGAGTTACCCGCATCTCACTCCCCCACTGCAGTTCCCGCTCTTTAATGGCCCAGTGACGAGGGAATGGATATACAATTTGGGTCATGCTATACAAGTTTGTTCCTTCCTCTCTAATGGCCAGAAGCCACAGACCAGAGGAGCCGGGCAGTGACATGGGGCCCTCCTTACCCAGGCACACTGCCCGCCTTCTGCATCCTTGCTGGGATGGACTGGCTGCCTTTGGAAACCTCATCTGTCTCGCCCGTGAGGAGACGGCAGACTTCTCCCTCACCTCGGGGCTTTGCACAGGTCACTGACCTTCAGCCTATGGTCAGGGCTTCAAAGGACCTATGTTGTCCCCAGCGTGGACCAGTACACTTACCAGCTCTTCCCAGGTCCCCCTGGCTCCTTACGACCCTCCTCCCCAACTACGGCTCCCAGGATCCAGAACAGTCCTCAGAGTTCCCAGCACACAGCACTGGAGAAAACAAATGAGACAGAACCCCTCAATCTCTTAGACCCATGCATGCCACAGATTTCCATTTCCTGTGGCCAACCAGCTGCCAACTTGACCTTGGAGACAAGGCCCAGAAAGAACGAACTGAGGGCTTCAGAGGGGAGGGGGGTGGGGGACTGGGCTAGGCCGGTGATGGGTATTAAGGAGGGCACGTGTTGCATGGTGCACTGGGTGTTATACACAACTAATGAACCATCGAACTTTACATCGGAATCCGGGGATGTACTGTATGGTGACTAACATGATATAATAAAAAAAAATCATTAAAAAAAAAAAAAGAAAGATAGAGTGGGAGAGTCACTGCTTCGGTCCCCTGTGACAGGGNAAACTGAGGGCTTCAGAGGGGAGAGGGGTGGGGGACTGGGCTAGGCCGGTGATGGGTATTAAGGAGGGCACGTATTGCATGGTGCACTGGGTGTTATACACAACTAATGAAGCATCGAACTTTACATCGGAATCCGGGGATGTACTGTATGGTGACTAACATGATATAATAAAAAAAAATCATTAAAAAAAAAAAAAGAAAGATAGAGTGGGAGAGTCACTGCTTCGGTCCCCTGTGACAGGGAGGGTGGGAATGAGTAGGCTCACAGCTGCCCAGATGCACCATTCCCTTCACCCACAGCCATGGCGGCAAGTCCCACTCCTGCCACTTAACACTGCGCATCTCAAAGCACTCCCTCTCCCCCCAAGCTTCAGTTTCCCCTTCTCTAGAACAAGCATGGGTTTGGATATGGGATGTGAACACACTTTAGAAACCTCTAAGTGCTGATGGAGGCAAGGGTCTATGTCAGCAGCTCTTACGGTTTTAGCTCCTGCCGCGAGCCAGATACTAAAATCCCATGAGGGAGGCATTATTCTCCCTATTTAATAGGTAAGGAAAGGTGTCTTAGCGACACTGTTTTGCTCACACTCTCACAGACGGAAGACTTATGCTCAGGTCTGTCTGGCTCACAAGCCCAAGGTCTTTCAACAATACAAATAATAGGGATAACCGTAATAGGACAGCCTCACCGGGACCAGGCCGCTCAGAGCAAATTGCTGGTACAGGCACCCGGGCACGCTGATGGGGGTCCTTCCATCCTGCCGAGTTCTGTGGTCCGGGCCTCCCTCCTGGTGGGGCCCCGCCCAAGGCAGCTGTAATTTAGAACACACCACACATTTTGAAGGAAACTATGGTCAGAAGCAAACGGTGCCCCAAATACAAGACAGCCGTCCTTTTGGCAGAGTTTTGCTGGTGAAGAAGGGCAGGGAGGACACGTTCTTCTGGAGTTTGATGTGACGGGGACACAGGCTGCTCTCCTGGATCCAGGCAGTGGCTCTGCCGTCAGGCACATGGAGCAGGGGAATGGGAGGGGAATGCTAATCCGGGGGTGACCGTGGGAAGAGAGCATAAATAGCCATTTCTCCACCGGGACTGTGGGGCTCCCAGGGAGAGGACACCATCCGAGACACAGGGAGTTTGGACACAGATGGCTTTTTTCAGCTGCTACAAGGAGCGGTCTCACTCTCCAGCAGCTTTGACTTTCAGTGTGGGGGCCTGGAGAAAGCATCGGACTGGGGGACACCCCGCCCTGAGTTCTGGCCGAGCCCTATGGGGTCCAGGCCCTTACGCACCTTGGTTACTCACCTGGAAGAGGAAAGAATGGGACAAAATGAACTCCTAAGCTCCTTTTAGCTTCGACCGTCTGTTTTACATCCACGATCATATTTCGAGGCTGAAAAGAACCCTGAGAGGTGGGTAAGGATGGGTATTCTCCATTTCCCAGACGGGGGACACAGGGACTGAGGCCCTCCTTTAGTGACAGAGCAGGTGTGGGGGACCAGGCTAGGTCTGTGAGCTGCCTGCACTGTCGTGGGGCGTCCATGAGAGCAGATCAGGGATAACGGAGATTTCCAAATCCCCCAGATCTGGTGCTTTGTCAGCTCGGGCTGCCGTGACAAAATACCACAGACTGGATGGCTTAAACAACAGACTTCTTTATCTCCGTCCTGGAGGCTGAAGTCCGAGATCAGGGCACGAGCGTGGCCAAGTTCTAGTGAGAGCTTCCTCTTCCTGGCCTGCGGATGGTCTCACTGTGACCTCAGATGGCAGCCAGAGAGAGGCATTTCTGGTGTCTTCCTCCTCTTATAAGACCACAATCCTATTGGACTAGGGCCCCCTCTTATGACCTCGTTTAACTTTAATTACCTCCTGAAAGCCCTACCTCCAAATACAGTCACATGGGGAGTTAGGGCTTCAACATACGAATGGGGGCTGCGGTCCAATCCAGTCCAGGCTATGTGGGAGAGAACCCACTGACATAAAGAGAGACATGGCATGAACTTGGGGCCCTGAGCCCTGAGACGCAGCTCTTAAATCTAGCTCTTCCATGCTGGGGTCCCAGAAGCTGGACTTGTAAGAGAGAGGACACTGCAGACAAGAAAATCACTGTCCATTTTGGAAAGTGACTGCCTCGGTCCAAACCCTGGCTCCTGCCACCATCCCCGAGGCCCCAAGTTTCTCATCACGTGTATAATGGTGATCCGCTCACCCTCCTCACCATTCACGGACTGGGGTAGCTGGGGGGCGGGGTGGGGAGGGAGAGTCTCTCCAAGCATCAGCGAAGTACAACAGCGTTTCCAAGCACATGGGGTCTGCAGCGCTGGCACACACCGGATGATTTTAGGTGACTCATGGACAAGGCATTAAATGACACCAATCCGTGGGTAAAAGCTTGTCTTTTTCCTGCTCAGGCCTGGTTCCAGCCAAAGAGAAAGCCCCAGCTGGGCGCCTGTCTGTGTTCAGCACCTCCCTAATCTTGCTAATCTCCCTTTTTCCCACAAGCTCACGGCCTTTTGAGTAGAAGATGTCCAACAATAATTGAATAACAGTTTGTTTTATTGTGTTTATTTTTACAGTTACCTTCTCTCTATAGCAAGTGATGCTGGTTCGCTTTCCAAAGTAATGACAGAAAGGTCAAATCTGTTGATTTTAGAACACTGTGAGTCGGTGTCAAGAACACATGTTAAGTGAATGCGAGTACTGGAAATACATGATCACAGCTCAAAACCAAAACAAAACAAAACCAAGCAAAAGTGGTGCCTGAGGGATGAATTTGGGCAACTGCACGGCTGGAGGTAAAGTGTCAGACCTGCTCCTGTCCTGAGGGTTGCTTGAAATGGCAGCTGTCTTCTGGTCCTTTCCTAGAGGGCATGACCCCGTCTGGCCCTGGCTGGAGCAGGTGGGCCTTCCTGTGAGAGCTGCAGGTGCCTGTTTCATCAGGGCTGTGGAGCAATTTGCGTTGTGGAGGGAGTAGGATGGCCGGCACTGGTGAGAGATGCTGCCAGCAGTGATAAAGGCCCGCACCTCGGGCAAGCCTGGTCTCTTGCACCTGCGTGGATCCTCTCCTTGATGTGCTGAAATTTTCTAGACTGCTCTCAGTAACAGGCTACAGGTAAGGCCTTGGCTTCCTGGCCCTGCCCCCAGGCTGGGGCCTCAAGGAGCCTGCAGTGAGCAGCAACCTGTGGAGGTCCCCCCTCACTGGGGGTTGTTTTTGTTTTTGTGTTTAAGAAAGAGGGGGAGAGCGCATGAGCAGGAGGGGGCAGAGGGAGAAGCAGACTCCCCACTAAGCAGGGAGCAGGATGCAGCACTCGATCCTAGGACCCTGGGACCATGACCTGAGCAGAAAGCAGATTAACCGACTGAGCCACTCAGGCATCTCCCCGGCTGCCCCCCCACCACTGTTTTCTAAGGAGCCCATGGAAAGAACACAAGAACACTGTTGATTGGCTGCCTGGGTCACAAAGACAAGGAGCAAGAAAATGTCTTTCAAAAATGACTNGGGGGTTGTTTTTGTTTTTGTGTTTAAGAAAGAGGGGGAGAGCGCATGAGCAGGAGGGGGCAGAGGGAGAAGCAGACTCCCCACTAAGCAGGGAGCAGGATGCAGCACTCGATCCTAGGACCCTGGGACCATGACCTGAGCAGAAAGCAGATTAACCGACTGAGCCACTCAGGCATCTCCCCGCTGCCCCCCCACCACTGTTTTCTAAGGAGCCCATGGAAAGAACACAAGAACACTGTTGATTGGCTGCCTGGGTCACAAAGACAAGGAGCAAGAAAATGTTTTTCAAAAATGACTATATTCCCATGGTCCTACATCAGATCACTTAACACAGTGAGCATGACAACAGTCCCNGTGTTCCCTCTCTCGCTGGCTGTCTCTATCTCTGTCAAATAAATAAATAAAATCTTTAAAAAAAAAATGACTATATTCCCATGGTCCTACATCAGATCACTTAACACAGTGAGCATGACAACAGTCCTCAGTTGCATCTACAGATTCAATGCGATTTCTGCTGGGATCCCTGAGGACCACTTTGTAGAAATTGACAAGCTGATTCTAAAGTTCACACGGACCTAGAAGGAAACCAGAATAGACACAAATAATCCTGAAAAAAAAAAAAAAAGAAGGAAGTAGGAGGACGTCCACCACCTCCTTATCTCAGAAACGACAAAGCAGCAGTAATCAAGACAGTGCAGTAGGGACACAAAGATAGTTGTAGGGACCAATGAGACCGGGTCGAGAGGCCTATACATCTGTTGTCCACTCATTTTGACAAGGGTACAAAGACCGTTTAATGGAAGGGGAAAAAAACATTTTCAACAAATGAGGCTGCAACAGCTGAACAGCGACGTAAGAATGAATTGAGCTGGACCCTTACCTCACATCATATACAAGAATTAACTGAAACAGGATCAAAGACCTAAGTTTAAGAACTAAAAGTGTAGGAATCTAAGTAGAAGAAATAATAAACTTCACAGTCCTGGATTTGGCAATGAATTCTTTGATCTGACCCCAAAAGCAAAAGCAACAAAGAAAAAGATAAATTGGACTTCACCAAAATTAAAGACTGTTCTTCAAAGGACGCCAATGAGAGAGTGCACAGACAGCCCACAGAGTAAGAGAAAATATTTGCAAATCATGGATCTAATCAGGGACTTGCGTCTAGAATACATTAAGAACTCTTACAACTCAATAACAAAAAAGACAAACCATTTTTAAAACAGACAAAGGATTTGAATAGATATTTCTCCAAGGAAGATTTACAAATGGCCAGTAAGAAAGTGAAAAGATGCTTGCAAACATTAGTCATCAGAGAAATTCAAATCAAAACCACAGTAAGATACCCATTCACCCGACAAGGATGGCTAGACTCCNACAGGGAAACAAAGTCCCTGCCCGATAAAGTGGACAAACTCCAGCCCTGCCACTCACAGGTGGGATGAACACGGGTGAGTCACTTCTCTCTGAGCCCCAGTCCCCTCCCCTGGACAGCGGGACTGCCATGCCTCATTTATGGAGTGGTTCATGAGTCATCAAGATTGGGTTTTTTGAAAACACTTCGTTCAGGACCCGATCATTTATTTATTTGTTTGTTTTCCATATCCCTGTCTAGACCGTAGACTGCTCGAGAACAGGGCTCTGCTGTCCNCAGTAAGATACCCATTCACCCGACAAGGATGGCTAGACTCCCTCACACCACACACAGCACAGGTGCTGCCCCTGTGTGTCTTGGAACAAAGGGAAGCTTTTCCTTCTAAACCCCACGGATGGGGTAGCTGAGGGGGAGGGGAAGGGAGAGTCTCTCTAACCTTGTGAATATAAGAAATCAGGAGGATTTTCTTTNAGCAGGATTTTCTTTTTTTTTTTTAAAGATTATTTATTTATTTATTTGACAGAGACAGAGACAGCCAGCGAGAGAGGGAACACAAGCAGGGGGAGTGGGAGAGGAAGAAGCAGGCTCATAGCGGAGGAGCCTGATGTGGGGCTCGATCCCATAACGCCGGGATCACGCCCTGAGCCGAAGGCAGACGCTTAACCGCTGTGCCACCCGGGCGCCCAGCAGCAGGATTTTCTTGAGCACCTACTCTGTGCCAGGGCTGAACTGGGTGTAGGAGCCACAGCAGGGGCCTTCACTTCTGACGGGAGAAACAGCTAATAACATGAGCAGGTCATATAGTTACGTGAACATGTAATCCCGGGCCGGGTGGTGATCGTTGCTCTGGAGTAAACGCAAGCAGGGTCAGGACTCAGATAGTGACATTAGAGCGGGGACTTGGGGACATGAAGGAGCCAGCCACGCAGACAGCTGAATGAAGGCCACGCCAGCAGGGCAGCAGGGCCCTGGAGAGAGAAAGGGCACAGCACATTTGAGGAACAACCATCAGACCGGGGTGGTCCACAAGGTGAAGGAGCAGAAACTAGCGGGACCTCACAGGCCTTGGCAATGGTTTGGATTTCCTTGAAGCTAAAGGGGAGAGTGATGGGGCAAGAGTTCGTGCGGAGGGAGAGCTGGAGGAGAGGAAGCTCAGGATACTGGGAAGGACTCACACCCACTCGGAAGCAACCCGCAGTACCCCTGAATGTGTCTGCCAATTAAAGGGCAGCCAGCAACACTGCAAATTGGCTGGTTTTTTCCAAAATACAGGTGGTGATAACCTGGTTTCCAGGAGGGTGGGGACGACACCTGGTCTGGTTTCGGTAAATCCTTCTTATGCAAAATTCCAGCTCCATCTCAATCACCCAAACCTCTGAGGTCTTGCACACAAACCTCTGGCCACAAGATGTGCCAGGCAAACAGGGAAACAAAGTCCCTGCCCGATAAAGTGGACAAACTCCAGCCCTGCCACTCACAGGTGGGATGAACACGGGTGAGTCACTTCTCTCTGAGCCCCAGTCCCCTCCCCTGGACAGCGGGACTGCCATGCCTCATTTATGGAGTGGTTCATGAGTCATCAAGATTGGGTTTTTTGAAAACACTTCGTTCAGGACCCGATCATTTATTTATTTGTTTGTTTTCCATATCCCTGTCTAGACCGTAGACTGCTCGAGAACAGGGCTCTGCTGTCCGGTTCATCTCAGCCGTCTCAGGGAGAGCACAGAGCCTGCACCCAGGAAACACTCCACAATTATTGGCTCAGGTTATGAATAGCATATGCTTACGAACTCTCTGCAAATAGAATATCGGATGCAACTTTATGATCGTTTTGTTCCTGAAAATTACGAAAGGTTTTCTCTGTTGGATCCAAATGACCACTGCATGGTTTGCATTATAAACTTACTAGTGATGATAATTTCCATGAAGTTTCTCTCCAAATGAGCAGATTTGCCTGTGAATCGGTTAACGCATCCCAATTCCCTTTGGATTTTCTACCCAATCTGTTGATTTGGGTAAAACATATGATATAATCAATGTTCACCCCAATACCTATTGTAGGAAAGGAATTAAATGGTTATCTTTAATTACTGCATTTATTCCCTCGTTCTTTTTCTCAGCAAATACTTGTTGAGAACCTTCAATTGNGCTGAACTGGGTGTAGGAGCCACAGCAGGGGCCTTCACTTCTGACAGGAGAAACAGCTAATAACATGAGCAGGTCATATAGTTACGTGAACATGTAATCCCGGGCCGGGTGGTGATCGTTGCTCTGGAGTAAGCGCAAGCAGGGTCAGGACTCAGATAGTGACATTAGAGTGGGGACTTGGGGACATGAAGGAGCCAGCCACACAGACAGCTGAATGAAGGCCACACCAGCAGGGCAGCAGGGCCCTGGAGAGAGAAAGGGCACAGCACATTTGAGGAACAACCGTCAGACCGGGGTGGTCCACAAGGTGAAGGAGCAGAAACTAGCGGGACCTCGCAGGCCTTGGCAATGGTTTGGATTTCCTCGAAGCTAAAGGGGAGAGTGATGGGGCAAGAGTTCGTGTGGAGGGAGAGCTGGAGGAGAGGAAGCTCAGGATACTGGGAAGGGCTCACACCCACCCGGGAGCAGCCCGCAGCACCCCTGAATGTGTCTGCCAATTAAAGGGCAGCCAGCAACACGGCAAATTGGCTGGTTTTTTCCAAAATACAGGTGGTGATAACCTGGTTTCCAGGAGGGTGGGGACGACACCTGGTCTGGTTTCGGTAAATCCTTCTTATGCAAAATTCCAGCTCCATCTCAATCACCCAAACCTCTGAGGTCTTGCACACAAACCTCTGGCCACAAGATGTGCCAGGCAAACAGGGAAACAAAGTCCCTGCCCGATAAAGTGGACAAACTCCAGCCCTGCCACTCACAGGTGGGATGAACACGGGTGAGTCACTTCTCTCTGAGCCCCAGTCCCCTCCCCTGGACAGCGGGACTGCCATGCCTCATTTATGGAGTGGTTCATGAGTCATCAAGATTGGGTTTTTTGAAAACACTTCGTTCAGGACCCGATCATTTATTTATTTGTTTGTTTTCCATATCCCTGTCTAGACCGTAGACTGCTCGAGAACAGGGCTCTGCTGTCCGGTTCATCTCAGCCGTCTCAGGGAGAGCACAGAGCCTGCACCCAGGAAACACTCCACAATTATTGGCTCAGGTTATGAATAGCATATGCTTACGAACTCTCTGCAAATAGAATATCGGATGCAACTTTATGATCGTTTTGTTCCTGAAAATTACGAAAGGTTTTCTCTGTTGGATCCAAATGACCACTGCATGGTTTGCATTATAAACTTACTAGTGATGATAATTTCCATGAAGTTTCTCTCCAAATGAGCAGATTTGCCTGTGAATCGGTTAACGCATCCCAATTCCCTTTGGATTTTCTACCCAATCTGTTGATTTGGGTAAAACATATGATATAATCAATGTTCACCCCAATACCTATTGTAGGAAAGGAATTAAATGGTTATCTTTAATTACTGCATTTATTCCCTCGTTCTTTTTCTCAGCAAATACTTGTTGAGAACCTTCAATTGGACTGTGGGACTGAGCATGGAGTAGGTCTCTCATAGTCCCTGTGCTCCAGAGGCCTATATTCCAGGAAAGACAGGCATAAATCAACTCCTTAGACAAAGAATTAACTGCAATTGAGATTGGAGCGAAGAAAGCCAAGTCCAGGTGCTGTGAGTACATGCATCGGGGCGCCTGACTTGGAATGAGGTATCAGGGAAGGCTTCTGTGAGGAGGTGAGCTTTGGGCTGAGCCTGAGTGGGGAGAGGAGAGGACAGCTCTGAGCCGGGCAGGACGAGTCACCACAAAGCCCAATCCTGTGAGAGTCTTGCATTTGTTTTAATTTTTTTTAAAGATTTTGTTTATTTATTTGAGTGAGAGAGAGCAAGAGAGCGAGCGCACAAGCAGGGGGAGCGTCAGGCAGAGGGAGAAGCAGGCTCCCCACTGAACAGAGAGCCCAACATAGGGCTCGATCCTAGGACCCTGAGATCATGACCTAAGCTAAAGGCAGATGCTTAATGGCTGAGCCACCCAGGTGCCCCTGAGAGAGAGCCTTGCATTTTTGAGGATCAGAAGGGAGGTCAATGACGGGGAAAGGGACACATGACAATGTTGGGGGTTTGGTGGGGGCACGTCAGGCAGGGCTTCGTGGACCTGCAAAAGGGCTTGGAGTCAATCTAAAAACAAGGCAACACCATCAAAATGGTTGAATTCATGTAAAGATAGAATAAATTTACCTTCTGAAATCACTCTGGCTAATGTTTCTGTGAAATTTTGTGCATTTCAGTGTGTCTTATGCTCGATCTTCACAGCAGTCTTGCAAGGTCAATGGTGTGGTCAGCTCAAACTGCCTTTCACGTTACAGACGAGAAAACTGAGGCGTGGGGACATGGGAGGGCTTGATAAAAGCTTGGCTAGACGGGGCAAAGTGTTTAACTCTGAATTCCAGGGTTAGGGGCAGCCCGAATCCATCAATGAATAAATGGAGTGTGGGAAGGGGTAGTGGATGACGTCTCATGTTCTCTCTCTGCGATTCTCCCTGAGGGTATTGAAAACAGCGAGTCTGCAGTGGTCTGAGTAGGTGTAAGCAGAAAGTCGGCTATTGTCAGACCTCAGAGCAAGTGGTTTAACCATCCTTTCTTCCCAGCGCTGGGGATTTCAGATGAAACCCCCTCTGGGGAAGGACCCCTGGTCCACAGCTTGCCTCCTGTCTGCTCCCACTCAGCGTCCCTTACCTCCTAGCGAAAGCACATTCCCTCAGTTTCAGAATTAACAATGATCATCAGTGTCCATTCGGACAATTGTACTTGTCTGCTTGGCACCTATTCCCCACCTCCTCCTTCTAGTCACAGTGCCTGATTTTCCCCTTGGAAAAGCTGCAGAGTGCTTGCAAACAATTCAGGGCTAGCCCATGGGGCTTAGTGCTGATCTCTCCTTGAACCTGATGGGTAAATGTTTTCTAAATGTAATAAAATGTATTATTTAATGACTGTAATAGGACTCTTCTGGTTGCAAGTGACAGAAAATCCCACCTAAGAAAATTTCATTGACTCACATAACAAGCAATTCCCATGCTAGGGTTGGCTGCTCTCCCACCATGACCAGCAGGCACAGATCTCTAGGGACATGAAGGCAAATGGGCAGAGCCTTGAGCTTGGGGAACAAAGGGTGTGTAGATGGCCTGGACTTGGGGCAGCATTTGGGCATCTTATTTGCAGCCACAGAAACTCTCTTTGTGTATTGATAAGTGGAAAAAGACACAAAGGAAGGCTCTTGAATGACTCTGAGATTCTAAGATCAGGCCCAAGAACCAGGTTCGGGAGAAAGGCGAGGGCTAGGAAGACCCGGTGTAGGAATTGCAGTCTGGGTCAGCCGCTGGGGCCGTGTGTTTAGAATCACAGTGCTGATACCTTGCTACTTCTCCAGGAGTAGTTCTATACCCAGACTGTCCCCCCAAACTCAAAGCCCAAGGGGCAACATGCACTTGATTGAGCTGGGTCCTGCACCCCACCCTGCCTGGGTGGAAGAGGTGGCATCCAGGCCCTGCTTCCTTCCAAGACTCACATAGAATTCTTCCCTAATAAAAAAGAACTTGGATGCAAATCTGTGGGGGAAAGTAACAAATATCCATTTCAAGAGGCGAGCTGAGTAAGAGCCTTGTGGGAGCTCACAATCAGATGCTTCAGAGCCAGCTGAGTGAGCATATGTCCCTGCTAAAGACATCCAAATTCAGCTTGAGAAATTGCACTTTGGGACAGGAAAGCCATGTCAGAGTCAGCTGTGAGCCACCAATATGTAAGGAAACCTAGGCTTCATCCTTCGGGTAATGGGGAGCCATAGAAGGATTTAAGCAGGAGAGGAGAGGCATGTAGCCAGACCTGCACTGAGAAAGGCCCTGTGGTTGCTGTGTGGAGAATGGGCTGCAGGGCAAGAAAGAAGAGTCCCAGGAAACCTAGAGAGAGAGAAAATAGGGCTGTGGAGTTTGGAAAGAGGGGTGGATTTAAGACATTCTTAAGAGAAAAAGGTGGCAAGATTGGGTCACTAAAGCCCCAAGGGCCATTGGGGGTGAGGGAGAGGTAGGAGTCAAGAACCCCCATGACCCTGGCTCAGGAGATCAGAGGTCCTCCAGCACCTCTTCCAGAGTGCCTCATTTCTGTTAGCAAGGCAAGGATATTGTAAAGGCCAAATTACACAACCGAAGAGGAAATCCAAGGCAGAGGGAAGAATAGAAAGGACTGTGGGTTCAACAGTGTGATTCATTATTACTCTTTAAGGTAAGAAAAAGAAAAAAGAATTGATCCTGGATGAAGAAATTGGGCTTGGCCGAGCCTGCGGCTATGGGAGGTGAGTCTGCTCCAGAATCCTTGGGAGCCTGCGGTTGAGGGGTGAGGGGGAAGGAGGGGAGGATGTGGCTGCAAGTGCTTACAGAGACATTTTGTCCAAGACTGGGGATGGGCATGTCTAGGGAACTGGGTTTATTGCTTAGAAGGAAGCAGTACATTGGCAGGACTCCGTGCTAGCCCTGCAAAGGTGCCCACTGCCAACTTCGCTGAAAATAAATCTTTGGGATAGCCTGGTGCGAACTCAGCCTGAGCCCCATCTTGTGCAGCTGAGGAAATGGAGATGGTGAGAAATGGAGCCACTTGAGAAGGTCATACAGGAAGTGGTGGAGTATAAGTGAAATCTCTAAATCTCAGTTCAAGATTCTGGACTCCCAGCAGAATCCATGTCCCTAAGCTACCTGGTCCTGGGGGTTGTGATTTAAGCCAAAGAGGACGTCCCACTGATCTAGTCACTAGCCCCATGTTTGATAAATGTTTACATAAAGGAACTAATTTTCCATTGGTTTGATATCAGTTGATTCATGGAGTGACCAGAATGAATTACATTTCTCCTATGGAGATTAGGAGCAGAGGAGAGGAAAATCAATGAGCCCTTGGTGAGTCAGAGAGGCTTCCTTGAGAGTATCAAGGGGAGTATCAGATATGCCAGGAGGGCAGAAAAGAACCGTCCAGAAGGCCAGGACAAGGGATGCATTTTAATAGGTCTTCCTGTTCATTTCTTATGCCCGCTAAGGGTGGTGAGAACATTTGAACCCAAACTTGACTGTGGTCTGTAAAGGATTGCTAGGCTCTGTGTGGATGCAAGACAACCTAGGATGCAGAGTTGAGCAACCAAAATAATGAAACTTCTGGCACAGTCTAGGTCAAAGGTCAGCAAACTTTTCCTGTAAAGAACCAGATAGCAAACATTTTAGGCTTTGCAAGCCAAGAGGCAAAATTTAGGACACGCTAAAGGTTCAAGAGAGAAAAAAAAAACTCCCAAATTTTTAATAATGAAAAAATATAATCATAATTGAGCCCAAATTTTTGAAATACATTCCACTAACGAAGAAGATGGGATTCTCTCGCGGGAATAATATTTCACTTAATAGGGATTCAAAGTGAGTATCACCTATCATCAAAATCAGTTGCAAATGTTTATCTGTTAATGCTGATCTGCAAATAGATTTTATGCATTTCGCATCTGACCGTGTTGTGCGGCACCCTGAGGTCCGTAGCACGCCCAGCAAAGGTACGAAGCTGTTAGAGCACCAGCAACTACTCAGCTCTGCAGAGCACAAAAGCCACCGTGGAGTGTAGGTACACGAAGTTGTCTTGTTCTGATAAAACTTCATTTATGGACACCGAAATTTGACTTTCATACAATTTTCACATGTGCCAAAATAACCTTCTTTTGATTTTTCAAAATCACTTAAGAATGTAAAAACCATTCTTAACCTGCGGCTAGATGAGAAGAAGCAGTGAGCCACATTTGGCTCACAGACCACATCCAGCATGAAAGATGAAGCTGTTGGTAATCAAGATTGTCAAGGGACATCTCTGATGTTCTACAGGTCACCCTACGATGTGAGTGGCAGGAGAGAAGTACCTGGGAGGAAGGCCTAAGAATTGAGATTATATGGGACTAGAAATAAGGAGTTTTGAGGTTTCCGGGGCCTTGGGAAGACACCAGCCTGAGTTCTGGAATGCGGGTTCTCCAGACTGTTCCTGACTTGGTGGGTTTGGCAGGACTTGACCAAGGCTCTCTTGGCCCAAGACGCCTTCAACTCTGGCCTCCTGATCGTGGATTTCACTTCTGTCTGTGTGGCCATGCCAGGGCCCCAAGGTCTTAAAACAAACACACGGGGTTACCAAAGGATTCAAAGCTGCTTAAAAAGGACAACCTCCCAGACTCCTGAGACCAAGGTAGCAGCTGGGCTGAGGCGCAGAGAGCAGCATTTAGTGCTTCGAAAACCACCTTATCTCTAGCCGCTCAGGTGGAGTGTGCCACCTGTTTATGAGTAAACTAATGGCCTAATCGCAGCTGGAGGCAAAGTAATGGGGCAAGGCAGGTTTGGAGAACACCCAGGCCACACTGCCCAAGGTTTAACCCTTCCTAGGCAACAGCAGATGCATGTATAAGCACCACCCCAACTGAAGGACCCCTCACCTGCGCCCCTGTTTTCAGCTGGTTCTACAGGTGAGGAGAGAGCCCCGCTCCAAACCAGAGCAGTTCAGCCCACCCATGGTCCTGCCAACTCAAAGCTGATTTTGCAGCTTTTAATAACCATGAAACAGTTGAGAAAAGCGCTGAGTCATTTACTCAGGCAACAGATAACCCACTAAGCACCTACTGTATGCCGGGCACTATTGGGGATATAGCATGAATGAGGTAGGCGTCATCCAGCTATGTTCAAACGGAAGGCTTCTCAAATGATTCCTTGGCCCTGCCTCCATGTCAAGGCAGAGAGTGTATTATTGTCCCCATTTCACGAAAGAAAGAGCTGCCATGTGCAGGGTCACCCAGGAAATAAGGGTAGAAAGTGGACGAGAACTTAGACCTCCTTGGTCTGAGCATGAAGTTTCCACTTTGTTAAGACAGACCTATTCCCTCACTTTGCCCTCCTCTGTGATTGTGATCCCGAGCCTGACTCAGTTTGCGGTGCTTGGCATGTGAAGACAAGGGAGCTCATCCCCTTCCCCAAGGAGTCCATGTCTGAGGAGATGACAGGGGTCCTGGGCTCTATTCCCATACAGGGAGCTAACGAGGGAGCACTGGGAGGGGAGTCCTCAGTGAGGAGGCTGAGCCGTATCATGGTTAAGAGATAGACTTTCTTCCACTTACTAGGTCACCTCGGGCAAGCTGCTCTCCTTTCGAAGGCTCCATACAGGGAGCTAACGAGGGAGCACTGGGAGGGGAGTCCTCAGTGAGGAGGCTGAGCCGTATCATGGTTAAGAGATAGACTTTCTTCCACTTACTAGGTCACCTTGGGCAAGCTGCTCTCCTTTCGAAGGCTCCATACAGGGAGCTAACGAGGGAGCACTGGGAGGGGAGTCCTCAGTGAGGAGGCTGAGCCGTATCATGGTTAAGAGATAGACTTTCTTCCACTTACTAGGTCACCTCGGGCAAGCTGCTCTCCTTTCGAAGCCTCAGTCTCCTTGTCTGTTAAATGGCAATGGCAACAACCTCTATTTCACTGGGCGGGTGCGATGAGCTGAATTAAGGGACATGTGAAGGATTTGACACAGTGCCTGACTGGTACACAGTCAGCGCTCAATAAATGGTGATACTACAGGTTCAGGTGAAAAAAACCACATGGGGACAGGCAAAAGGGTCAAAAACTCAGTGTAGAATTCAGCGAAGGGATCTAGAATTCTGTAGGGCAACAGATTTTGTGTGTCTGTGTCCATGTTTTGTCTGAGATTAAACATTTTTGCACAGGGATGAAGTGTATGTACTGGGCACATGCATCTGTGATCTAGTTGGATTCTCAAAGCAACACCTTGAAGTAGGCGTTGTTACTTTCTTTCTATTTTGCAGATGAGGAAACTGAGGGCCAGTGACAGGAAGTTCTCCAAGATCACACCGCAAGGAAGGATGAAAGTGGGGACTTGAGACCCAAATCTGCAAATGCTTGAACCCACACTGGGCTGCCCTCTTATTACATGGAGGGGCGAGTTTGGCTGTTATTTTGCTGTGGGTAGGACAGGAAAACCAAGGTCTAAATGCTGGTGTGAAGGGCTCAGAGGTGATAGGGGATATTCTGACAGGAAGGACAGTTAGACTCTGGAATGGGTGAGACCAACAAAAGGAGAACCCCTCCAGGATGACTTCTCCACCAACAGCAAGCCTTAACTTTTCTGCATGATTCTCTGTGGTCCTCCCTCGAGGCGACAGGAGGGGACTGAGAAAGATGACCCACTACTGCCTTCACTTCCCCAAGCTCCCCACAGGTTTTCTGCCTTCAGGATTATTTCATTCAGCCAATGATAAGCTACTAGTGCGCCATTGCTTCCCACAGCTCACCCACCTCCCCTCAGCCATGGGAGGTAAGTTCTAATGGACTTCTGTGCCATTCAGTACTGAATCATGGCGATAGGGTGATCTGGTGTGTGCTTACACAGAAGCCTCCACCGGAAGACCCGGATGATCTAAGTCAAAGCTGGCTGATTCTCAGCACGCGCCCTGCTGCTCTGCCCTCCCCTGCCCGTCAGACATCAT
>NC_048220.1:88832590-88840112 GCF_002007445.2 Ailuropoda melanoleuca | reverse complement strand
AGAGACAGCCAGCGAGAGAGGGAACACAAGCAGGGGGAATGGGAGAGGAAGAAGCAGGCTCATAGCGGAGGAGCCTGATGTGGGGCTCGATCCCATAACGCCGGGATCACGCCCTGAGCCGAAGGCAGACGCTTAACCGCTGTGCCACCCGGGCGCCCAGCAGCAGGATTTTCTTGAGCACCTACTCTGTGCCAGGGGCTGAACTGGGTGTAGGAGCCACAGCAGGGGCCTTCACTTCTGACAGGAGAAACAGCTAATAACATGAGCAGGTCATATAGTTACGTGAACATGTAATCCCGGGCCGGGTGGTGATCGTTGCTCTGGAGTAAGCGCAAGCAGGGTCAGGACTCAGATAGTGACATTAGAGTGGGGACTTGGGGACATGAAGGAGCCAGCCACGCAGACAGCTGAATGAAGGCCACGCCAGCAGGGCAGCAGGGCCCTGGAGAGAGAAAGGGCACAGCACATTTGAGGAACAACCATCAGACCGGGGTGGTCCACAAGGTGAAGGAGCAGAAACTAGCGGGACCTCGCAGGCCTTGGCAATGGTTTGGATTTCCTTGAAGCTAAAGGGGAGAGTGATGGGGCAAGAGTTCGTGCGGAGGGAGAGCTGGAGGAGAGGAAGCTCAGGATACTGGGAAGGACTCACACCCACTCGGAAGCAACCCGCAGTACCCCTGAATGTGTCTGCCAATTAAAGGGCAGCCAGCAACACGGCAAATTGGCTGGTTTTTTCCAAAATACAGGTGGTGATAACCTGGTTTCCAGGAGGGTGGGGACGACACCTGGTCTGGTTTCGGTAAATCCTTCTTATGCAAAATTCCAGCTCCATCTCAATCACCCAAACCTCTGAGGTCTTGCACACAAACCTCTGGCCACAAGATGTGCCAGGCAAACAGGGAAACAAAGTCCCTGCCCGATAAAGTGGACAAACTCCAGCCCTGCCACTCACAGGTGGGATGAACACGGGTGAGTCACTTCTCTCTGAGCCCCAGTCCCCTCCCCTGGACAGCGGGACTGCCATGCCTCATTTATGGAGTGGTTCATGAGTCATCAAGATTGGGTTTTTTGAAAACACTTCGTTCAGGACCCGATCATTTATTTATTTGTTTGTTTTCCATATCCCTGTCTAGACCGTAGACTGCTCGAGAACAGGGCTCTGCTGTCCGGTTCATCTCAGCCGTCTCAGGGAGAGCACAGAGCCTGCACCCAGGAAACACTCCACAATTATTGGCTCAGGTTATGAATAGCATATGCTTACGAACTCTCTGCAAATAGAATATCGGATGCAACTTTATGATCGTTTTGTTCCTGAAAATTACGAAAGGTTTTCTCTGTTGGATCCAAATGACCACTGCATGGTTTGCATTATAAACTTACTAGTGATGATAATTTCCATGAAGTTTCTCTCCAAATGAGCAGATTTGCCTGTGAATCGGTTAACGCATCCCAATTCCCTTTGGATTTTCTACCCAATCTGTTGATTTGGGTAAAACATATGATATAATCAATGTTCACCCCAATACCTATTGTAGGAAAGGAATTAAATGGTTATCTTTAATTACTGCATTTATTCCCTCGTTCTTTTTCTCAGCAAATACTTGTTGAGAACCTTCAATTGGACTGTGGGACTGAGCATGGAGTAGGTCTCTCATAGTCCCTGTGCTCCAGAGGCCTATATTCCAGGAAAGACAGGCATAAATCAACTCCTTAGACAAAGAATTAACTGCAATTGAGATTGGAGCGAAGAAAGCCAAGTCCAGGTGCTGTGAGTACATGCATCGGGGCGCCTGACTTGGAATGAGGTATCAGGGAAGGCTTCTGTGAGGAGGTGAGCTTTGGGCTGAGCCTGAGTGGGGAGAGGAGAGGACAGCTCTGAGCCGGGCAGGACGAGTCACCACAAAGCCCAATCCTGTGAGAGTCTTGCATTTGTTTTAATTTTTTTTAAAGATTTTGTTTATTTATTTGAGTGAGAGAGAGCAAGAGAGCGAGCGCACAAGCAGGGGGAGCGTCAGGCAGAGGGAGAAGCAGGCTCCCCACTGAACAGAGAGCCCAACATAGGGCTCGATCCTAGGACCCTGAGATCATGACCTAAGCTAAAGGCAGATGCTTAATGGCTGAGCCACCCAGGTGCCCCTGAGAGAGAGCCTTGCATTTTTGAGGATCAGAAGGGAGGTCAATGACGGGGAAAGGGACACATGACAATGTTGGGGGTTTGGTGGGGGCACGTCAGGCAGGGCTTCGTGGACCTGCAAAAGGGCTTGGAGTCAATCTAAAAACAAGGCAACACCATCAAAATGGTTGAATTCATGTAAAGATAGAATAAATTTACCTTCTGAAATCACTCTGGCTAATGTTTCTGTGAAATTTTGTGCATTTCAGTGTGTCTTATGCTCGATCTTCACAGCAGTCTTGCAAGGTCAATGGTGTGGTCAGCTCAAACTGCCTTTCACGTTACAGACGAGAAAACTGAGGCGTGGGGACATGGGAGGGCTTGATAAAAGCTTGGCTAGACGGGGCAAAGTGTTTAACTCTGAATTCCAGGGTTAGGGGCAGCCCGAATCCATCAATGAATAAATGGAGTGTGGGAAGGGGTAGTGGATGACGTCTCATGTTCTCTCTCTGCGATTCTCCCTGAGGGTATTGAAAACAGCGAGTCTGCAGTGGTCTGAGTAGGTGTAAGCAGAAAGTCGGCTATTGTCAGACCTCAGAGCAAGTGGTTTAACCATCCTTTCTTCCCAGCGCTGGGGATTTCAGAATTGAAACCCCCTCTGGGGAAGGACCCCTGGTCCACAGCTTGCCTCCTGTCTGCTCCCACTCAGCGTCCCTTACCTCCTAGCGAAAGCACATTCCCTCAGTTTCAGAATTAACAATGATCATCAGTGTCCATTCGGACAATTGTACTTGTCTGATTGGCACCTATTCCCCACCTCCTCCTTCTAGTCACAGTGCCTGATTTTCCCCTTGGAAAAGCTGCAGGGTGTTTGCAAACAATTCAGGGCTAGCCCATGGGGCCTAGTGCTGATCTCTCCTTGAACCTGATGGGTAAATGTTTTCTAAATGTAATAAAATGTATTATTTAATGACTGTAATAGGACTCTTCTGGTTGCAAGTGACAGAAAATCCCACCTAAGAAAATTTCATTGACTCACATAACAAGCAATTCCCATGCTAGGGTTGGCTGCTATCCCACCATGACCAGCAGGCACAGATCTCTAGGGACATGAAGGCAAATGGGCAGAGCCTTGAGCTTGGGGAACAAAGGGCGTGTAGATGGCCTGGACTTGGGGCAGCATTTGGGCATCTTATTTGCAGCCACAGAAACTCTCTTTGTGTATTGATAAGTGGAAAAAGACACAAAGGAAGGCTCTTGAATGACTCTGAGATTCTAAGATCAGGCCCAAGAACCAGGTTCGGGAGAAAGGCGAGGGCTAGGAAGACCCGGTGTAGGAATTGCAGTCTGGGTCAGCCGCTGGGGCCGTGTGTTTAGAATCACAGTGCTGATACCTTGCTACTTCTCCAGGAGTAGTTCTATACCCAGACTGTCCCCCCAAACTCAAAGCCCAAGGGGCAACATGCACTTGATTGAGCTGGGTCCTGCACCCCACCCTGCCTGGGTGGAAGAGGTGGCATCCAGGCCCTGCTTCCTTCCAAGACTCACATAGAATTCTTCCCTAATAAAAAAGAACTTGGATGCAAATCTGTGGGGGAAAGTAACAAATATCCATTTCAAGAGGCGAGCTGAGTAAGAGCCTTGTGGGAGCTCACAATCAGATGCTTCAGAGCCAGCTGAGTGAGCATATGTCCCTGCTAAAGACATCCAAATTCAGCTTGAGAAATTGCACTTTGGGACAGGAAAGCCATGTCAGAGTCAGCTGTGAGCCACCAATATGTAAGGAAACCTAGGCTTCATCCTTCGGGTAATGGGGAGCCATAGAAGGATTTAAGCAGGAGAGGAGAGGCATGTAGCCAGACCTGCACTGAGAAAGGCCCTGTGGTTGCTGTGTGGAGAATGGGCTGCAGGGCAAGAAAGAAGAGTCCCAGGAAACCTAGAGAGAGAGAAAATAGGGCTGTGGAGTTTGGAAAGAGGGGTGGATTTGAGACATTCTTAAGAGAAAAAGGCGGCAAGATTGGGTCACTAAAGCCCCAAGGGCCATTGGGGGTGAGGGAGAGGTAGGAGTCAAGAACCCCCATGACCCTGGCTCAGGAGATCAGAGGTCCTCCAGCACCTCTTCCAGAGTGCCTCATTTCTGTTAGCAAGGCAAGGATATTGTAAAGGCCAAATTACACAACCGAAGAGGAAATCCAAGGCAGAGGGAAGAATAGAAAGGACTGTGGGTTCAACAGTGTGATTCATTATTACTCTTTAAGGTAAGAAAAAGAAAAAAGAATTGATCCTGGATGAAGAAATTGGGCTTGGCCGAGCCTGCGGCTATGGGAGGTGAGTCTGCTCCAGAATCCTTGGGAGCCTGCGGTTGAGGGGTGAGGGGGAAGGAGGGGAGGATGTGGCTGCAAGTGCTTACAGAGACATTTTGTCCAAGACTGGGGATGGGCATGTCTAGGGAACTGGGTTTATTGCTTAGAAGGAAGCAGTACATTGGCAGGACTCCGTGCTAGCCCTGCAAAGGTGCCCACTGCCAACTTCGCTGAAAATAAATCTTTGGGATAGCCTGGTGCGAACTCAGCCTGAGCCCCATCTTGTGCAGCTGAGGAAATGGAGATGGTGAGAAATGGAGCCACTTGAGAAGGTCATACAGGAAGTGGTGGAGTATAAGTGAAATCTCTAAATCTCAGTTCAAGATTCTGGACTCCCAGCAGAATCCATGTCCCTAAGCTACCTGGTCCTGGGGGTTGTGATTTAAGCCAAAGAGGACGTCCCACTGATCTAGTCACTAGCCCCATGTTTGATAAATGTTTACATAAAGGAACTAATTTTCCATTGGTTTGATATCAGTTGATTCATGGAGTGACCAGAATGAATTACATTTCTCCTATGGAGATTAGGAGCAGAGGAGAGGAAAATCAATGAGCCCTTGGTGAGTCAGAGAGGCTTCCTTGAGAGTATCAAGGGGAGTATCAGATATGCCAGGAGGGCAGAAAAGAACCGTCCAGAAGGCCAGGACAAGGGATGCATTTTAATAGGTCTTCCTGTTCATTTCTTATGCCCGCTAAGGGTGGTGAGAACATTTGAACCCAAACTTGACTGTGGTCTGTAAAGGATTGCTAGGCTCTGTGTGGATGCAAGACAACCTAGGATGCAGAGTTGAGCAACCAAAATAATGAAACTTCTGGCACAGTCTAGGTCAAAGGTCAGCAAACTTTTCCTGTAAAGAACCAGATAGCAAACATTTTAGGCTTTGCAAGCCAAGAGGCAAAATTTAGGACACGCTAAAGGTTCAAGAGAGAAAAAAAAAACTCCCAAATTTTTAATAATGAAAAAATATAATCATAATTGAGCCCAAATTTTTGAAATACATTCCACTAACGAAGAAGATGGGATTCTCTCGCGGGAATAATATTTCACTTAATAGGGATTCAAAGTGAGTATCACCTATCATCAAAATCAGTTGCAAATGTTTATCTGTTAATGCTGATCTGCAAATAGATTTTATGCATTTCGCATCTGACCGTGTTGTGCGGCACCCTGAGGTCCGTAGCACGCCCAGCAAAGGTACGAAGCTGTTAGAGCACCAGCAACTACTCAGCTCTGCAGAGCACAAAAGCCACCGTGGAGTGTAGGTACACGAAGTTGTCTTGTTCTGATAAAACTTCATTTATGGACACCGAAATTTGACTTTCATACAATTTTCACATGTGCCAAAATAACCTTCTTTTGATTTTTCAAAATCACTTAAGAATGTAAAAACCATTCTTAACCTGCGGCTAGATGAGAAGAAGCAGTGAGCCACATTTGGCTCACAGACCACATCCAGCATGAAAGATGAAGCTGTTGGTAATCAAGATTGTCAAGGGACATCTCTGATGTTCTACAGGTCACCCTACGATGTGAGTGGCAGGAGAGAAGTACCTGGGAGGAAGGCCTAAGAATTGAGATTATATGGGACTAGAAATAAGGAGTTTTGAGGTTTCCGGGGCCTTGGGAAGACACCAGCCTGAGTTCTGGAATGCGGGTTCTCCAGACTGTTCCTGACTTGGTGGGTTTGGCAGGACTTGACCAAGGCTCTCTTGGCCCAAGACGCCTTCAACTCTGGCCTCCTGATCGTGGATTTCACTTCTGTCTGTGTGGCCATGCCAGGGCCCCAAGGTCTTAAAACAAACACACGGGGTTACCAAAGGATTCAAAGCTGCTTAAAAAGGACAACCTCCCAGACTCCTGAGACCAAGGTAGCAGCTGGGCTGAGGCGCAGAGAGCAGCATTTAGTGCTTCGAAAACCACCTTATCTCTAGCCGCTCAGGTGGAGTGTGCCACCTGTTTATGAGTAAACTAATGGCCTAATCGCAGCTGGAGGCAAAGTAATGGGGCAAGGCAGGTTTGGAGAACACCCAGGCCACACTGCCCAAGGTTTAACCCTTCCTAGGCAACAGCAGATGCATGTATAAGCACCACCCCAACTGAAGGACCCCTCACCTGCGCCCCTGTTTTCAGCTGGTTCTACAGGTGAGGAGAGAGCCCCGCTCCAAACCAGAGCAGTTCAGCCCACCCATGGTCCTGCCAACTCAAAGCTGATTTTGCAGCTTTTAATAACCATGAAACAGNTCGGGCAAGCTGCTCTCCTTTCGAAGGCTCCATACAGGGAGCTAACGAGGGAGCACTGGGAGGGGAGTCCTCAGTGAGGAGGCTGAGCCGTATCATGGTTAAGAGATAGACTTTCTTCCACTTACTAGGTCACCTCGGGCAAGCTGCTCTCCTTTCGAAGGCTCCATACAGGGAGCTAACGAGGGAGCACTGGGAGGGGAGTCCTCAGTGAGGAGGCTGAGCCGTATCATGGTTAAGAGATAGACTTTCTTCCACTTACTAGGTCACCTCGGGCAAGCTGCTCTCCTTTCGAAGGCTCCATACAGGGAGCTAACGAGGGAGCACTGGGAGGGGAGTCCTCAGTGAGGAGGCTGAGCCGTATCATGGTTAAGAGATAGACTTTCTTCCACTTACTAGGTCACCTCGGGCAAGCTGCTCTCCTTTCGAAGGCTCCATACAGGGAGCTAACGAGGGAGCACTGGGAGGGGAGTCCTCAGTGAGGAGGCTGAGCCGTATCATGGTTAAGAGATAGACTTTCTTCCACTTACTAGGTCACCTCGGGCAAGCTGCTCTCCTTTCGAAGCCTCAGTCTCCTTGTCGGTTAAATGGCAATGGCAACAACCTCTATTTCACTGGGCGGGTGCGATGAGCTGAATTAAGGGACATGTGAAGGATCTGACACAGTGCCTGACTGGTACACAGTCAGCGCTCAATAAATGGCGATACTACAGGTTCAGGTGAAAAAAACCACATGGGGACAGGCAAAAGGGTCAAAAACTCAGTGTAGAATTCAGCGAAGGGATCTAGAATTCTGTAGGGCAACAG
>NC_048220.1:88641267-88832490 GCF_002007445.2 Ailuropoda melanoleuca | reverse complement strand
TCATCTGTCATGGCGCCCCTTCCCTCTCAGCTTTCAGAAGGCCACCATATCAGTTTCCTAGCACTGCTTTAACAAATCACCACAAACCACATGGCTGATTTAAAATGGCTGACATTTATTCCCTCGGAGACCCAGAGTTCAGAAAACCAAGGTGTCAACAAGGCCACACTCCCTCCAAAGGCTTCAAGGGAGAATCATTCCTCATCCCTTCCAGTTTCTAGCATATCCGGGCATTCCTTGCCAGTGGCTGCTTGCCTGTAATCTGTCCCTGTGCTCACATGGCCTTCTCCTCTTCTTGGTGTGTCTTCTCCTCTGCTTCCTGTAAGGATGCTTGTCAATGATCTTAGGACCCACCCCAGTAATCCAGGATATGCTCATCTCCAGACCCTTAACTTAATTACCTCTGAAGACTTAATTTTCCAAATTTTCCAACATTTATTTTCCAATAAGACCCCATTCATGGGCTCCAAGGGTTAGGATGTGGGCCCAGCATTTGGGGGGCCTCCCATGTAGTGCAGTACAGCCACAGTCTTCCTCAGTGTAGCGTTTGAATTCATTGACCCATACAAGGAGATGCTGGCCCATGAAATGAAATCCTTTTACAATCTCTGGTCTACATCAAACCTAGTGATTCGATCTAATTACAAATGTCTGCGGAGCGCCGGTTACGGAAGAGCCTCAGGGCCTTCAACTGTGCAAGGGGCCGTGGGGAAAAGTACGAGAGAAAGCCGTTCANGATCTAATTACAAATGTCTGCGGAGCGCCGGTTACGGAAGAGCCTCAGGGCCTTCAACTGTGCAAGGGGCCGCGGGGAAAAGTACGAGAGAAAGCCCGTTCGAGAGTGGCCGAAGCAGCAGCTGCCACATGGTGGTCATTTAGTGAATGTTCATCACCTTCCAGGCCCTTTGCTGGGTCCCCTAAGACACAGCCCCTGCCCTGAAGGAGAACTGGTAAGACCACTGATAAGCACCAAATCTCAGGAGACCCTAAAGGCAGCAGCCTTTCCTGGTTTGCTTTGCAGAAGGAACATTCCTCCCACTTGCAATCCCATGTTCAATATCTGTCTCCCCAGTCCTTTCATTAATTCAACAAATCGGTTTCAGCCACTACTCTGGGTTGGTTCTGTGCCAGACTCAGAGATAAAATGGCTGATGAGTCTTCACCTGACTGGAATGTGATTGTCTAACTCCATTTTACAGATGGGAACAGCAAGGGAAAACACCTAAGTTTGCATTTGACAGGGTGGATTTCTGTGGATTAGGGCGCCTGGCAGCCGCAGACAGCCAGCTTGCTAAGATTGTCCTGCTGTCCTTCCTGGCTCCCTCAGCCACCCTACCAGTCCCTGCCCATGGGTTCAGCCTCCCCGAAGGAGATCTGTGCCAAGACTCGGGGGCGGGGAGACAGAGGGAGGGAGGGAGTTCTCACCGTAGCCTGGCACAAGGTGAATTCTTTATGGCAAGAACCAGAGGAGCAGGTGGCCTGCATGCTGAAAAGCCTGGGGAAGAAACATAACCCACTTCCCGGCAGGAGTGCCAAGGAATTGCTCTATTGGGAAATCTCTCCCTGCAGCACACTGGGCTCCAGGGCTGCCCTGGCCAGACTGTTTTCCTGGTTTTCCTTCTCCCTGCCAGACCTCACTCTGCTCTCCACCTTGAGACTCTTACATGTTAGTCAGGCTCAGCTCTGCTCTCCCATCCAGCAGAAGCCAGATGCCCTCCTTCCAAATGGCTTAGGTGTCCCTCCCCATGCTCCCTTAATCCCCTGTGCTTACCTCTCCCATCACTGCCCTCAAGATACATTGTTTTATTATTATTTTTTGTGTGTGTGAAGGGCACCCCTGCCCGGATGGTGACCTTGTCAAGATCAGGGATCATAGCTAGTCTCTATTGTGTGAATCCAGCACCCGAATCTGGCTTACCTAGGTATCCAATGAAAGTTTAGTGAATAGTCAGGTGAAGGAAAAAAAGAATGAATGAAAGAATCAATTGATCAATTCATCAAACCTTATTTATATCCAGGCTGCGTGTGAGTGTCAAAACCACGATTCAGCCCCAGGCCTGCTTCACACCATACGCCACGGCCTGTAAACACCTCTATCCTGCAGGTGGGCTCTGGAGTGGCCAGTAGGTCCAGAGGGGGAGGACGGTGAAGGATGGTGAGAAACACGCACGACGAGGCATGGGTTCTGGATGGAAATTCACGAGTTCTTTCATATTTATTCAGCACCTCCTGGGTACCCGGCATTGTGTTAATGCAGTGAGCCCTGACACAAGGCGCAGCCTCTGCCTTCGAGAAGTCTACAGTTCAGACTGGACAGATACACTGATGAGTTCGGGGGGGGGCAGTGCAGGTCAAGTTCTGATGCAGGAGGAGAAGACAAGCCCAGACCAAGGTCAGAAACTGTCCCACAGTTCAGGGGCATGGCCTTCCCTAGATCCCCCAGCGGCCTCTGGGCGCACATCATAGTATACTGGTGATGTCTCCCTGCCCCAAGACTGCAACATCAACTCCTGCCCGAGCTTCCAGCCCGTTGGGCTGCCCTACAGAGTTCAGACTTGCCAGCCCCCCTGATCATGTGAGCCAAGTCCTTGAAAGAAATCGTTCTTTCTCTCTCTCTTTATATACATATAAATCTTAAGGTATAGACATCTACATACACGCACAGACATATATACACGTACTTCCAATTGGTTCTATTTCTCTGAAGAACTGATACAGATTTTGGCATGTACCTCCACACTGCATCAGAGATCTTTCTAGAGCACTAGTTGAATCATGCCCCACTCAACCCTCCTGCTTAAACCTACCTTTAATTCTCGATATTCCTCGGATAAAATCTAAACCCTCCAAGGTGACTTCTAAGAGTGGCACCCTGGTTGATTCTCAGCCTCAGTTTCCCCAGCTCCCTGGGACTTCCCTTTCCTCTCCCCATCCTGGCCCCTATTCTTCAGCTGGCCTGAGCGGTGAGGAGATACTGTGAGGAGCCTAAATTAAGACACTCAGAAGCTGACATCTCTCTCCAGCCCTGCAGTTCCTCTACCCACCACCCTGCACAGAACTTTCTAGGAAAGAGCTGCAAGGAGGGTCTGGTTCTAGGCCCTCTATATCTAGTCTTAGGTCCCTGGGCGCTAGTGTCTAGAGCTCAGAGGGAACCCTGTTTTCAGCAATTCCTCCCTGTGGACAGAGTTGGAGCCAGGCTGGGCAGACCTCTTGGCTTGGCTTCCCTGGCTGCTGTAGGTGGAAGGCCCCAAGCAATTGTGGTTCTTTCTGGGTATGTCGGCCAAACCGGAACCCCAGGCCCAGTCCCAGCACCGGATGGGCACCCACTGGTAGTGATTGTGAAAAAGTAAAACACTGTGACGTTACCCAGAGCCCAGGCTGGGACGGGTGCGAGCCCTGCACTGCCGCGTTGTCGTGCCTGGGAGTGTGGAGACTGGTGACCAACAGAAGGAAACCCCAATCCCACTGAAGTCCAGATTCCCACCACAGCCTTGGGACTGCAGAGCTTCCCAGAGAATGTGGATGGGGCCACCAAGTTCACCCCCAGGCCGGTGTTTGGGTAGCATCCTGCTGGAGCACACGGGGTTGGCAATGAGTCCCTGCAGTGTGAGACACACTTCCCAAGAAAAGCCTTTCCCTCTGGAGTCTTCTGCCTGGAGGGATGCTCGCCCGTGGGCATGCATAGAAGAGTGCAGTGCGGTGTAGTGGTGAGGGGCCAGGCATGGGGATGAAGACCGATTTCAAATTCTAGCACTTTCTTTTACTTAACTAGGGGACCTTGCAGATGCCCTTTCACCTTCATAAGCCTGGCTGTATTGACCTGTAAAATAGGAATGATGACGATACCTACACGTGATCCCTCTGTGAGCTTCCTGTCTGCTCCCTTTTCAAACCAGGTGCTGCCACTGAGGTAACATGACATTCAGTCAGTCCAGAGTGGGCTCGAATACAGCCTGAGCTGGGTTTTGAAAGGACAGTCCCTCTGCTTCTTGTTGCAGACATTCAAAGGTGAGACTCATGGGTCACAAGAACATTAATATTTCTTGAAAGACACTGAACTCTCACCATATTCCAGGCAATGTGCTTGGCACTTTAAAATCTTGGTTAATTCTCCTATTGACCCTAGGAATACTACAATTTTTTTAAAAGACTTTTATTATTTGTTTATTTGACACCGAGAAAGGCAGTGAAAGAGGGAACACAAGCAGGGGGAGTGGGAGAGAGAGAAGCATACTCCCCGCTGAGCAGGGAGCCCAATGCAGGGCTGGATCCCAGAACGATGGGATCATGACCTGAGCCAAAGGCAGATGCTTAATGACTGAGCCACCCAGGTGCCCCTAGGAATACTACTATTAACCCCTTTTACAAACGAGGAAAATGGGTATCAGAGACAGGAAGTGATTTGCCCAGTGGTGGCAGAGGCTGCTATCTGTCCCTCAACACATGATAGTCCCTAGTTCCTTCGGTCTGTATTCTGGTTCTTATCATGGACAACCAGAGTAATGATGTTCCCAACCTCCTTTATGTCTAGATGTGGCTGTGTGACTACGGCTGGCCAATGGGATTTAAGTTGAGGTAGTGTGTGCAATGCATCCTTAAAAGGAGGTTGGGGTGGTGGGGGGGGTGCTTCCCTGTCTCCTTCCTTGCTTCTTCTTGTCAGCCAGATTGTGGGCATGATGGCAGGAGCTTTAGTATCTCTCTTGGCCTCCGGGGGTTTTGGGAGGATTTATGCATAGCAGAGCCTAGGTCCTCAGCACCAGGGACTGCAGTATCAACCATGGACTGTTGATTTTTGGACTTTTACTTCTATCTTATTTAGCTGCTATTATTTATTGTTAATTTGCCCATGAACTTAATTAATCTCAATCAACATTACAAAGTCAGGTGGTAAGTAAGGAGCAAGATTGGGATTTGAATATAGCCTCTTTCTCCAAGGGGATCCGCAAGCATCTCCCTAATTAACCTGCACAGGTATTTGATTTGACTGTGTGCCCAGCACCTGGGAGTCTTAGCACCATCCATTATTTGATATTTACTACATGTCTGGAATGCGGAAGCCCATGGGGGGCCTACCTTCTCCTTCCACTGCTGGATCCTTGAAGACAGCTGCTCAGCCCTGGGCCCACCTGCCAGCCCAAGGAAGACCCTGGTGTTAGTTCAGACACCTGAATCTCTCTCCTCAAGCCAGTGATTTCGGAGAGGGCTTGTCTGGGAACAGGCGAGTAGAGAGGGAGGGATGACCAGCCCCTCTAGTCTTAACATTATTCTAAGGAAAGTTGTTCAGAGAGCTTCTTTCAAAATTAGAAGCATTTGATTGGGTCCTGGCTTCTGGAGCTATCTAGATCTCCCCATCCTTATCATATCAGGTTGTATTTTCAAATTAAACATCTCATTCCAGTGTGTGAGCGGCCCTGCCCATGCTGGAGATGCTGTGAATGTTTCTCAAGTCATGGTTGGCATAGATGGTGGGGTGGGCACAGTAGTGGGTGCCTCTCTCCATGAGTCATGTGTCACCATAGTCGCTGAAGAGAAGACTCGAGCTTATCCCTGAATGATCTGAGGAGTATATACCCTTCTCTTGGACTAGTTTACAGATTAATATCAGCTTCGGAAAAACCCCAGCCTTCAGCACCAGGCACAAGACAGAGATTCTCTTCTGTTGTCAGTGGCAGCAGGAAGACCAAGACCAGACAAGGACATCTTCCTTTCCTATGAAGGGCTCACTATGAACATTAGCTTATTGAATCTTCTGCGCAATCCTTGGAACTAGGTAACTGTTTGGGGGAATGGGGAAACAGAGTCTCATAGGGGTTAACTCTCTTGCCTAAGATCATACAATAAACAGGCAGCAAGCCAGGATTTGACCCCAAGTCTGTCTAAACCCCATAGACTGTAAATATCTCTTTGTGCTACTGGGGTGGAGTGGGATGGGCAATGGGTGAGCATGTGGAGTGCTGAATGAGTCTAGAGAGGGGATGCTGGGGCAAGGGATGGCTGGGTGGCCGGGGCTGGTGGTAAGAGGTACATGTGAGATGGGAATCCATTCATTCAGTCAGCTCTTCCTGAGAACCTACTATATCCAGGCACTATGGATCCCAAAATAAAAAGTAGCACCTTTCCAGAAATAGGACTTCTAAGACAGACCCTGGTGCTCCAGGCTCTCTATACATGGCACTGTGGTGCTCACAGGAGACCCACCTGCTGCAGTTTTCAGAGAACCCCAATGCCTCTGGGGACTAACCACATGCCACATCTGTGCTGTCTCCAATTCGCCTCACCCACTGCCCAGGGGGGTCCTTCTGAAGCATCGTTTTCTGGATAAATGCAAATTCCTTTGGTGTCCACTAAGGACTGGTTTGTGGACACCATTTCTGCCTCATCACCCACACTTCCCACCCCACTCCTCATTTTCCACCAGGCTTCGGCCGGGTAGTGCTTTAGGGGACAGAAGCTCTTGCTTTGTACCGCAGAGCCCTTGGACACGTAGTATCTTACCTGGAATGCCCTTTCCCTGACTTGCCTCCCTGGCAGTCAGAAGTTACTCCCTTGTGAAGCCTTGTCTGACTCTCGACCACAACATCAATACCCCTACATGGGATGGATCTGTACATGGAAGCAACGCCCAGCTTGCTGTCCTGTCTTGGTCAATGCCCAAGACTGTTACCCACGTCTTACCAGTTACAATGGCCACCTCAGACAACAGCTCTTGGCCCTCTCAGGGATTTCACACTTTCTGTTCTCTCTGCCTGTAATGTTTTCCCCTGGGGACCACCAGCTTTCATTGTTCAGGCTTCAGCTGCCCATAGGAGAGAGTCCTCTCCCCCCATCCAAAATGGAGACTCTTCCTCTTTCTTTTCATCTTCTCACACCACTTGGTTTTCTCATAATACAAGCACAATTGCAATAGTTTCGTGGAGTTCTTGGTCTACTTAGTTATCATTTTCCTGTCTGCTGGACTTTGCATTCCATGGAGGGAGGACCTTGCCAATGACGTTCATCACTGTATTCCTAGCCTTCAAAATGTAATCAATATTCATTGAAGAGATGGTGGTTATGGGGTGTGTACATAGGAAGGGGTTAACTTAATATGTGCACATTTTACCATCTGTAAATTACACTTTAATAAAAAAATATATATAATGCGTTGAATACTTAGAAGAAGAGATAAATGTATGATTTGCCTCTATGCCTTATTATTTGTATTTACATCGTGAGTATGTAACACAGAGCCTGGCCCAATATTTCCTCTGTCCTAAGATGCTCAAAGTCCCACAATGTAAAGTGGAAAAATTGAGGCACATTACATTAATGTGCCCTTCCTTTATTTCCTCTCCAAAGGTCATCATTAAACCAATGGGGCATCTTAAAATAGATATGTGTCAGAACATTGAATAGTGAAAACACAGTTTACAGAAGTCACTCCCTACATGTTGAACTGACTTGACTTCAGATGCAGTGGGATAAATTGTTAAGGAGCTTGGAGAGGAGGTTTATAGATGCTCACCTTAAAAGAAACAGGCCTCTGGAAGGGCTGCAGAGAGTGTATTCTACTTAAGGCCTTCAGATTGGATCACCTGTAACTGAATCCTGGTCCTACCATGTACCAGCTGTGTGACCCTGAGCTAAGCACTTAACCTCTGAACTTTCGTTTCCTCATGAAACAGGGAACACAATCCCTATGTCACAGAGCCCTGGTAAGGATGAAATGAGACAATGCCTGGGAAGCGGTTAGCTTGGTGCCTGGTATGCAGCAAGCCCTTGCTAGATACCGGCTATTAGTGTTGTGCTCCAGCCCAGTCCATCCTAGGTCCGTGATGCCCATAATCAGCCCACATTCAGCCACATGATGGTGTGCCCGGAGGAGGAACCAGGGCGCAAGGGAGGAGGAGGAGGCACCTGCCCCTGGGGCCTCGCACCCTGCAAATTTTCCTGGCCTAGCTATGCTCTTCACTTCACCGTGCAGATCGTCACTCCTCTGGGAACCCAGCTCCAGGCCCCAGGGGTGCTGGGGACAAAGCATAGAATCAACAACCATTTCAGTTGTGTCACTGTCTCTGGTAGCTCCAAGTCCCTGGACTCCAGAAGCTGGCTCAAAACTGGAGCCAACCCGCCTTGTAGCTTGAACTCTTGTGAGTGCTCTCCCTGTATCCCTCCCTGGGCAGGGAACTCTGAACCAGCCCGTGCGGTTCCCATCTCTGAGCTTCTGCACGTGTGTCCCCATCACCCAACGCTCCCAGTCTCCTGCAATGGGACTTCATTATTTCCCTTACTTTACGGTGAGCCAGCTGAGTCCCAGAAAGGTTTGGCCACCTGCCTCAGTGCCCAAGGTCTCTAGATGATGCCCTACCTCTTCCGCCAAAATAGTAATCAAGCAACTCTAGAGAGCCCCAACATGCCGGGCCTCCCATTCGCTTCCACCTGAAATGTCACAACTCTGTGAAGTTGGTTTCATAGATGAAATGCCTGTGTGTTCAGTAACTTGCCTGAGAGCACACAGTATCAGGTAGCAGACATGGCCCTGCAACCCTACCCCTTCAGGACCCAAGCCTGTACCCTACACAGCCTCCCTATACTTGGGGAATGCCATCGACGGGCATCCTGAATTGGGGGCATGCTCTTTTGGAGTAAAACATGAAAGAATTAGGATCTCAGGAGGAACCGCTAAGGTGGGCTTCCCTGGCCAGTCTGGACAAGAGCCCTTCCTCCCCATCAACCCTTCTGTTGTCTTTTATGGAGTGTAGTAAGGTTCCCAGAGCCAGGGAGACGTGAGCGACCAGAGTTCTCATGGTCTCCTGTGTTGCTCATCACCATCCCAGCCACCCAGGGAGGGTACCCTCAATGCCAAGGGCTCCTGGACCCAGGGATCAGCCCCATGCAGCCCAGACCACCTGGTCACCTGGCAGAGGAAGCTCAGTTCCTGAGATGCACCAGCTCTGGAAAGAACTGTCTTGAGTTCACATCACAGCAACATTACTTGTCAGCTGTGAGCCCTTGGGCAAGTGACTTAACCTCTCTCTGCTTCAACTTCTGGCTCTGCAAAGTAGAAATAATAAGCGTATCATTGTTGTGATAGTATGTGAGAAAGTAAAGAATCAAAAAATGTTAGTGTGGAGGGAGGTGTGCCGTGTTCGGTTTCTCCCAACAGGAAGCCACGCATGTATAAGGATGCTCTCTTTCTAAAGGAAGCAGAGACTCAGCTGGGCAGCTGGAAGAAGGGAAGTAGAAACAGGACCAGAGCTGAGAGGGGACAGCCGGTTTCAGCAAGTGCCCCTGCTGAGCAGAGGAGGGCCAGCTCCAGACCTGGAGGATGCCTGTCCGGGCCCCTGTGCCAGTCCAGGGAGTGGGCCCCTCTGGGCCAGGTGCCTATTTTTATTATCAAGGCCACATTCCTGGGATTCCTTGGTGACCAGGTGCTTATTACAAGAGAATCAAAGCACCAAAGGAAAATACTCATTTGAGGCCAAGACCTGGATTTTTCATTTTCATAATTGGACGTTGGGTCGGCTGTCCTGGGGGTGCAGGCGGAAGAGCGCTGCTGGACAAGGTCTCTCTATGGCAGCCCAGTAGCCCATGGGAGAGGGTGGGGCGGGCACCCGCCCAGATCAGCAGGACGGCCCACAAGGCCCTCCAGAGGTCATGGTGTCCTCCCCCTCGCTGCTTAGCCTGACTCATCAGCACCTAAGCAAGAGGGACAGGTATGTGCTGGAGTGCTGAAAATCATTGCAGAGGGGCTAGGATCCCTTGTAAAATCCCCTCCACATCTTCACAAGATAGCCATCTGTCTAACCCAGCAGTTCTCCGCTAGGAGTTCTCAACTTGTGCCCCCCAGGGGACATGCGGAAATATCTAGAGACATTTTTGGTTGTCACAACTGGGGGTGGAGAAGAAGGAATGGGTGCTAGTAGTCAAAGATGCTTTCAAACATCCTGCAAGGCACAGGAAAGCCCCAAGCAACAAAAAATGATCCAGCCCAAAATGACAGTAGTGTCAAGGTTGAGAAGCCTGTCTCTGGCCCAAATCCCTTACTCTGCTGCTCTTGCCCACTTTTTCCCAATTAGAGTTGGTGGAGATGTAGTAAGGAGACGAGGGGCAGACGCCCCCGGTGTGTCCTTTGGGAAGGGGAGAAGTGTGGGACAGGGAATGAAGGTCACTATACACAACTCTACCCGTTGAGTGCAAGGTGGAAATAATGGGATTTTGGAGTCCAGCAGACCCGGGTCCGAGTGTGGGCTCCAGCCCATGGCTGGGCAGCCCTGGACAAGCCATTTTCATGGATCTGAGCTTGATCTGTGAAATGAGATCATCATTCACACCACAGAGGGTGGGGTGAGAATGAGAAGTTAGCATGTCTTCAGGGTGCCTAGTGTACACGTGCTGTGTGGAAGGTTCTCTGCACGTGCTGGCCTCCTCCCTGCTCCCCACGCTCCTCTTTACACAATCTTCCCCTCTGTACCCTCCTGCCCCATGACCTCCTGAGACCGTGCTCTGCCCCAGCCAGGGCGGTACCTCACTGCACCCCCTGTTCAGCCAGCCCCTCCGTGGTGCCCTCCGGCTCCTGCCTCTGCCTGTCCAGACCCCCCCCCCAGCACTGGGCTGCTCTCCCAGTGGAAGAACACCCACCAAGGAACACCCGCCACCCCCGCCCTCTGGCCACCCTTCCAGCCCAGCACGGACGGCTGCCTTAGCCACTCTGTGGCTTCTGCAGGTGGCTCTCGGTTTTAGGGGTGTGGGGGTGTATTGGAGAGGTGGTGGCGTGTGTGAGGGGCACACATCTACGGTTTGGGCATGTCTGTGTGTAGGTGTGTGAGTGTGTGTTTCTGTATCTTGTGTGCGTGTGGCCTGAGACTTGCCTCCATTTTCTCGTGTTTTCTCCCAGCCACCGCAGGGCACTTTATAATATGCTGGACTCGTTCCCACAGAGGGTCCTTTGGGGAGAGCTGGAGAACGTGGATATCTCCTGACTTCAGAGTAGGCTCCTTATTCCCTCTCCCCCGAGAAGGATGCCCAGAAACTCAGCTACCACAGACCATGCCCCCTTCCTTTCTTGTCTTCTGAGCACTGACTCTGGACCAACCCCTGTCCCAGGCACCTGGACAGAGAGACAGATCACACAAGTCTCCTGCTAAAAGTCAGCGGGGAGCTCTCAGGGCGACAGCTCAGCCAGGATGCACAGGACAGCAGTACACACTTTCGAAGGTTGAAATACTCATTAACAGTTGGTAAACACACTTTGCCCTGGGCTCCTAAGGCCCTCTGATTCCCATGATCCAGAAAGCGAAGGGTTAACCCCAGGTCCCCTAAAGGGTCTTCTGGGACCTTGCTCCTTGGTTGCGTCTGGCCTCCTTCAATCAACTCTCATGGGTTGGTGCTTCTGCTTACCAACTGTTAAATATTTTTAAACACTCCTGGGAGACAAAAGCACTACCATGCTGCTGTTCACTAAGAGCTCCAATGGAATGGTCAGGGGGCTCTGGAAGCACTGAGGATGGGGCTGCCTCTGCCTATAGGATTTTAAAGACATCTTCATGGGGGAAAATAAAGGATTCTTCTTCAGGGTTTTGAAGGATGAATCGGAGTCCTCAAGAAGATGAGGAAAGGGAAAGGTTTAATAGGCACAAGGAACATGAAAAGCAAAGGCGAGGTGGTGTGCGACAAAATCTTTGGCTGAAGGCAACAGGGAGAGTGGAGAACCGATCATTGGAAAGGATTTTGGATGCCGAGTGGAGGAGCTGTAGCTCTCTGGGCAGTCCCCCGGACCCCATGCTCTCACCCAAGCCCAGGACCGGCTACATAGTTTGTTGGGCACAGTGCAAGCTGATCACGGAGGAACCTTGTTCAAAAAGTATTAGGGCCGTCGACACAGTGACAGCAGAGCAGTAAACAAAGGTTGGGGTCCCTGCAACCCCCCCGTGGGACGGCACAGGCTGCAAGCCCGTGAAGCTGGTCCTGCCCAAGGCCCCTGGTCTGAACTCGCATGCAGTCTGGGACTCAGGAGATGATTGCCTGAGCCCACCCAGCCGGGTGAGGAAGCAGGAAATGCCTCTGCAAAAATTGTCCTGGCCTCCCCGGAGATTAGCCCCTTCCCTCGGCAGCATATCGGGTTACCACCCCAGATGCACTGTGTTCAGAGCTTTCATTAATCAGTGGCGTTTGTGCAGCGCTGTTCTCTTTGTGCGCTAATTCCTCAACTGCTGACCCTGCGCTGTATAAACAGCTGGGCAGGTGCCCGGAGGACCCGAATGTCTGCTTCTGGTAAGTGCTGGCTCCAGCCCCTGCCAGTGGCTTGGGATGGTGCCCCGAGCCCTCCCAGGCTTCATCTCACACAAGGGCCGGCTGGAGAGTTCAGGGGCCTCAGGGCCACTGCACAAGGAGCCAAGGAGCCCAAGAGCCCTGTGACTTTGGGAAAGTCACCAGGTCACAGTGCTAATTGCACCTTCCCAGAGATGAGATAAGGCGCCAGATGGGGAAAGGAATGGGCAGGGGTCTAACTGTCCTTTCAATGCAAATAGAGGCTGAAATCAGAAGCTCCTCTTCTTGAGGTTAATAGATTCATTTGGTTAAAAGTTTAGAAGCATTTCACCACAACCTCTGTCCCCAGCAACCTGCCTCCAGTATTTGCATACGTTTTGAATGCAAATTGTCAGGACCATGCAAACTAGACAGCTAAAATGCATCTTATCAGATGGCTGTCGGAGAATCTTGGGAGAACAGGCTAGAAACACGAGTGCGGCTGAGGCCTTTGTGTGGGTCTGGACCTGTGATAGCATCTGCCCTTGCGCGGGCTGATAAGCCACCTTCTCCATTTCACGGAACCACCTGCTTGTGGTGGTTCCTGGGGGAAAGATAAGAGACTCACTTTATGCCCCTCTTGGTGCCATTGGGGTCAAGACTAAGGAGGCTTCCCCTAAAGAGGGTTTCCATCCGTCGATCCATTACTCTATTAATGGGAAATTACTCCCTTCAATTATTTCATCCTTCACTCCATGAACCTTTCAACTGAATTGACAGATAATTCCTCTATTTAGGGAAAAAATCTGAAAGAAAATACATTAATTTTTATTGATCGTATTATATGTATCGCCTCAGTTCTTTTGCAGGAAAAAATATAAAATATAGATGTACAAAGTGAAAGGAAGGAAGGAAGAAGGAGGAGGAGGAGGAGGAGAAGAAGAAGAAGAAAAAGAAAGAAAGAAAGAAAGAAAGGAGGAGAGGAAGAAAGGAAGGACACATGACCCTAAAGTCCCATCATTCTGTAGCCCAGAGAGTTATCTCCATTAGCTTTCAGGCTGTGTTCTTGCAGACCCACTCTGTGCATTCACGTACACAGAACTCCGTGTTCCCAGCCTTTAGGGGAGCAGACTATTCCTCGCATTCCCTAGCTCTTGCCCACGGATTGCCAGTGTCCCACTTAGTCTCTTAGGACTACCAGAAGCTCCCCTGCTCCCAGCTTTTCTGCACACATCCTGGGCAGAGGAAGTTGGCAGAACCTTAGCCATGTGCCTCCCTCCCGCCAGACGCTGTGGTAGACCCAGGGTGGGAGATGAGCAAGTGCCACTGAGAGCCAAATCAGCCCCACGTCACAGCCTCCTGGGGTTTGGCGCAGAAAGCAGCCGCCCTCCAACCCTCCAGTTTCCAGGCTGGGGTTTGCATGTTGCTTTCCAAAGACTCCTGTACCACTTAGTATTGTCGGCTGCCTTTCCAGAGCTTACTTCTTTCAGCTACCTATAGTTCCCAAGTTCATTGCAACAAGCTTAAAATACTGTTGTAAAATGGGGAAACACGGGAAACTTGTTTTCTACAAAAGGTGTAGCAGGTTTTATCTGCCCAGCGCTGGGACAAGCATTACGGGTGAGCTAATAGATGCAGAAGAAAAATCTTCAAATCTACTTACCCGGAAAGACAATCTGCTTTCTTTCCAAACTGCTTAATACATCCAAGGGTTAGAACATAAGGACACGAGAGGCTATGCGTGTGCTAGAGGACAGATCTCCAGGGGCAAGACTGTTGAGGATTCTTGCGTGATTAGGGGAGGCTTCCCAGGGCTTCAGGAGTGTGACTCAGAGGAGCTGCCTCCTGCCCCAGCCTGTGAGGTGTGCACATCGCCTGTGATGAAAACGATAACACGAACGGCGTTATTTCACATTCTAGGGGCTTATGCACATCGTGACGACAATGATGGAGGCAGGAATGTGGTCACAATGAGCCTCAGTGAGATGAGCCGTGCCTGACGTGCAGCAAGCAGGCTGTGATATTTCTCTCCTTCCCCCAACAGCCCTTCCCCAGGTACGACAGCCCCAGGAGAGCCCTAAGCTCAGGGAGGTTCCCACCCTGCCATAGATCACAGCAGCTAGCAGTAGCGGCGGGGCTGAGATTTGAGCCAAGTCCCCTGAAAGCTATGATGGGTTGACCTTGTAGATTTGCTGGAGTGTCTTGGCTAAACTAGGCAAGAGGACATTAAATCAGCTTCTTTTTAATTTCTAAGTTGTTTTGATACATTTGTCTCTACAGGCTGTTCATTACTGAGCATTTGCTGGAAAGTGTCTTACGTCGGATTGCTTTCACAGCACCCCCGCCCCCTCCACACCCGACCCTTGCTTTGGTTTGAGAGGGAATTCTCAGAACATGATTCTTTCCTATCTAGCTTCAGTGCAGCCCTAAACACGCTCAGGCCTGCTAGCTTGCACTCAACTCTTTTTCCCAAGTACTTTCTGTTCCCAACTAGATCAAAGCCTAGTTTGTAGCCGAAATATTGAAATATGTCACCTGGCTGTATCCAGGATTGCTCAATTTGTCTCAACCGACGTCTCTGAATATTAGTTTGAGAACAACTAAAAAGCCAATGTTTGTTTAGGTCTGAAGGCTCCTCACCTGTTGGGACCATCTTAACCTTCAACAGCTTTCATTTCTCTCTCCAGCATAATTCAGAGGTCTCTCCTAGTTTTCAGAAGAAGCACACACAGACATGATGATGGCCCCTGACTGTATTTGACCCTCACGGGCTTTTATATTTATTGAATGAATTGTCATCATTCAAAAAACTGAGGGATTTCACATAACAATACCCATTTCCTGCTTCGGTTTGAAAAAAATCTGGAAAGATCTGGAAGATCTGGAAACATGAGGCTGGCATTTTGAGCCCCTGAGTAACAGCTGCTTCCTAGAAACAGACAGGTGTTTCCCACCAGGTTCACTTATCTCCTACGCGTTACCCACCAGGCCTACCTGTAGTCCTGGGTCTGGCTCCACCACCTGCCTTGCCATGTTACTTAGGACAAGTCGGTCAAGCTCCTTGAGCCTTGGACACCTCACGTGATGCCTCATAGTCACCTGAGTCGGGTTATGCTTTCCAGCTTCCAACTACTTGCATTGTACTCCTCCTCCAGCTCTCCCTGGGCCGGAATGCAGTGCCCAGAGACCAGACACATCTCTCCTGTGACAGTCCTCTGGGGTGGGGAGGGGAACCATCCGTGACCACTACGGTGCCTGGATGCATACTTCCAGGCTTATTTCTTCCTCCGAGGTAGGAACCCTCATTTTCTTAGTTGAAAATCTGCCAGGCCCCAGCTCTTCTGGAGGTCGCCGCAGGCTAGGAAGGGTTATAGGGTTCTCCCCTTGCCTCCAGGCAGGCCATCAGCCTGCTTTCAGAAAAGACTTTTGGTTTTGCTCCTACAAAAAAAGAAGGAAGGAAGGGAGAGAGAAAGAAAGGGACCATTTTGATTAAAAACACATTTTCTGCANCCACCTGCCTTGCCATGTTACTTAGGACAAGTCGGTCAAGCTCCTTGAGCCTTGGACACCTCACGTGATGCCTCATAGTCACCTGAGTCGGGTTATGCTTTCCAGCTTCCAACTACTTGCATTGTACTCCTCCTCCAGCTCTCCCTGGGCCGGAATGCAGTGCCCAGAGACCAGACACATCTCTCCTGTGACAGTCCTCTGGGGTGGGGAGGGGAACCATCCATGACCACTACGGTGCCTGGATGCATACTTCCAGGCTTATTTCTTCCTCCGAGGTAGGAACCCTCATTTTCTTAGTTGAAAATCTGCCAGGCCCCAGCTCTTCTGGAGGTCGCCGCAGGCTAGGAAGGGTTATAGGGTTCTCCCCTTGCCTCCAGGCAGGCCATCAGCCTGCTTTCAGAAAAGACTTTTGGTTTTGCTCCTACAAAAAAAGAAGGAAGGAAGGGAGAGAGAAAGAAAGGGACCATTTTGATTAAAAACACATTTTCTGCAAAATTAACTATCTCAACAACCACAAAAAGGCTTACTTACAATTCCAACACAACAGGAAATAAACTCTCTTTCATCTTTGTTCATAGGCACATTAGACATTTTACCATCATTAAAAAAAAAATTTACCATGAAAATAGTTAACATGTGGCAAAAGCCTATTAAACGGACTGGGACTTTGGTGTTGTAGCTGAAGTCATCACCAAGCCCACGGTCATCTAGATTCGTTTCTATATTGTCCTCTAGGAGTTTCATAGTTTTGCATTTTACATTTAGTTCTATAACCCAGTTTGAGTTAATTCTTGTGAAAGGTGTAAGACCTGCATCCAGATTCCATTGCCAGCATGTACCATGGTTTAAATCTTTTTAATAACCTTTCCAGTAATATACAGTCTTTCTAATAACTTAAACTTATAACATTTCTAATTATTTATGATCTTTCTGATTAATAATCTTTCTAATTATTATTTGTCATCTCATCTGCAAGCACTGCTAAATTCTGTGGACAAAGACTTCCTGCCTTCCTAGACCTTAGATTCCAGAGGCTCAAGTGAGTTCTAGAAAAGGCCTTTGAAGAAAATAAAGATGTGATCAGTAATTCCATTACTTCATTCTATGCTGTAGGGCAGTGGCTTTCAAAGTGTGATCCAAGGACCCCTGGAGGTCCCTATAGGGGATCTGCAGGGTCAAAACTCTTTTAATGATAATACTAAGATATTATTTGCCTTCTTTACTGTGTTGACATTTCTGATAGTACAGAAGCAATGGGGGATAAAACTGCTAAGGTTCAGGGGGATTCAAGAGGGTAGCCCCACTGTCATTCACTCAGAGGGGAAAAGCTAGTTTCACTGGAGAAAGCTCTTGATGCATTTTACTGCATCTCAACCCTATCGCCCATATGCTCTTAATATTTTATGGATGAAATAGGAAATGTGCCGAAAGCAGGAATGCTGCCTTTGAAGTTTGTCTGCATGTAGCGGTTGACTCTACGAAAAGTACGTTGTGCGCAATTTGAGTTGCAAGCTGAACTAGCCACTTTCTCCATGGCAGGCCAGTTTTACCTGGAAGAACGCCTGGCAACTGTGGTTACTCAGTCCTGAGCACTTGATATTTTCTTGAAAATGCAATGAAGTGAACCTGTCAGTTCAAGAAAGCCTGACAGGATTAGATGCGTTGATAAAATTAGAGCTTTTAAGAAAAAAAAAAGAATTTTGGAAAATTTGTATGTACCATAGTGAGCATGACAATTTCCCGGTGCTTAAAGATTCCTGATGAGATTGGTGATATTATTGCCAATTTCAGAAAATCTGTTATACAAGGAAATGTTACAAAATAACACAGCAGAGCAATGAGCAACACTCATATTTTCTAATATAATTCAAGAAAAAACATAGTGAATGCAGAAAGAGACACGAGAATTCAGTTGCTTTCTAGGAAGCCAAACATTAAGGAGATTTATAAAAACATAAAACAATGTCTTCTTTTTCATAATTGTTTGGTTTTGGAAAATAAAGTGCTTGGGTTTTTTTTTTTATAAAACATTTTGTCTTGATTGTATTGTGTTTTTTTCATATAATTGATAAGCAAATATTTTTTAAATTTTAAATTTCTTTTTTTTTAAAGATTTTATTTTATTTATTTGACAGAGACAGAGACAGTCAGTGAGAGAGGGAACACAAGCAGGGGGAGTGGGAGAGGAAGAAGCAGGCTCCTAGCAGGGGAGCCCGATGTGCGGCTCGATCCCAGAATGCCAGGATCACGCCCTGAGCCAAAGGCAGATGCTTAAGGACTGAGCCACCCAGGCGCCCCATAAATTTTAAATTTCTTATTGTCATTTCTAATACAGTAACTATGGATTGATGTAATTCAGTCAAATAGAAATTATTTGGGGTCCTCAATAATTTCTAAGACTACTAAGTGGTCCTGAAACCAAAAACTTTGAGAAAACAGAAGAAGGAGTCCTGGAGTGATTGCCTGGCTATCCATTTCAGGATTGCTAACCCCTAACTTTTGGGATTAGGAAGGAGGCCTGGGGTGATTGCACCCCAGCCACACCTGGCACCCTCTCAGGACTGTGTTGAGGGAGACTGGGGCTCCATTAGATACAGTCCCAGCTGGAAAGGATGGTGCATTCAGAAGGGGTAATTGAGAATTGAATGAAGAAACTACTTACTAAAGGGTGAACAGGGCCAAGGAGAATCCAGACAGGAGGAAAATGCACCTCCGTTTGCCAACTGCATGATGCCATTGCCACCCTGGGACCTACAGGTCACCAGAATCAAGCCTGTTGTGTGGCTGTGAGAGACACCCACGGAGTAGCCGCTATGCCTTCGGAGAAGCACAGGGAAGAAACTGGGGAAACAAGTACCCTGAACTCTCTCTCCTGTGGCCCTTCAGTCTCTATTTGGTGCCCTCATTTGGCTGGCCCCAACCAGAAGCCAGAGGCAAAGGGGCCTGGTGGTGCAGTCCGTGGAGGCGAGACTTCTTNCGAGGCTTCTGAGTGAGGATACCCCAGTCTGTTCTTCCAAGGGAAGTAGGGCTTGTCTATTTAGTTCCATGAGCCAGAAGACTCCCATGTCAAGAATTGTGTAGGATCTAAGCTTTTATCCTGCTTGCACGCTAGTAAGTTTGCCTGCCACAGTCTTAGAGATGCTGGCATAAGACTTGAGACTCCTGGGTCAGAGACAAAGGACTGTTACTCACAGCACGACAGGGAGCACAAGCTTCATCCGTGCACCAGTTTCCCTTCTGCCATTTCAGACAAGTTGAAGAGGGCCAGCTGATTCTGGCACCCACAGCAGGGTGTGCTACAGGCAAGGAACCCGGGCTTAGGGAATCCTAATCTCCTATAATGGTTCCCTTGACCTTTGCCCTGAGGGAGACATTATCTCTATTGTGCCAGATTGCAAGCAAATCTGCACTTTGACCTAGAGGAAGACACTACTACTATATCCCAAGGCCACTCACTAACGCAAACATCCTTAAAAAGATAGTCTGGAACAAAGACAGCCATCTTGAATGCTGTAGAGAAGTAGAAAAGACTCATGGAGAATCATCCCCCAACACTCGGGATCCCCCAGACCTTTCTGACACATCGCCAGGTTCAGGGCCCAGGACAAGCAAGTTCCTGGGAGCCCCTCAGAGCAGGGAGTGTGGCAGCCTCTTATCCCAGCCTACACGTGGTAGGCACTGCGCAAGGAACCTTCACTAACCGCCAGAAGCCAGAAGCCACAGGTCCCAAAGTCTGACATGGCAGGGTCTGGAATGGGGGGGGGGCTGTTGTATTGGTACCCGTGGGTTTTAGTTTATGGAGGTGACGGCACAGAGAGGTCAATACCACAGAAGAACAATTGTCATTATTTACATTTCCCAAGTGGATGTGCCCAGCCATGCAGGGCCACATGGGAAGCACCAGGTTTTGGTCGAGGGGAAGGCCTAGGCCCCAGCCTTTATTGAGGCTTCCGTGAGAAAGGCAAGGCAGGGCGGGGTAAACAGTATAGGATTGGCCAGTTTGAATAATTTGGTAGGCTTTGGGCTATAGGGATTGTCCCTAGTTGCGGTACCTGTCTCTAGGATGATTTAGGGCGGGGGAAATATTAGCCCGGTGTGTGAGTTAGATAAGGTCGGTGGGGGCTCCACCTGGGATCAGCCTGCCCGCACTGGAAAAGCCACATGTGGGCGGGCTGACTTGCAGGAGAGAGTCGAACACCTTGGCCAACAGTATGGCCCTATGACAAATGATGCCAGCGAGACATACAGACTCTAAGAAAGCACAGAACGGTGGGGTGTGGGATGTGGGGAAAGGGTTATAAAACGAAAGTAAAGGCAAGATGAGATGCAGAAATCAGAGTGACTTCACCTGGATGTACCTTCACTTGCTCATCTGCTACGTGGGAATAGACATAACACCTCCCTGAAAGGTATGGTGAGAGTTCCAGAAGGTCAAGGGTGTAAAATGCTCAGCACAGCTCCTGGTATGACCAACAGCCCACAAATGCAAACTGTAATGCAGGTGTGAGCAGGTTGGAGGGGCAGGCATGCTGTAGTTTAAGTACATTTAATAAGAAAACATGCAAACTTCCTAAAGGAAGTTGCGACCCTTTGCTTTACCGAGCAAGGTTTCCATGCTTTACTGTGGCTGTTGCTATTTATTTTAACTCAGTAATTCCTCTGGTGGATTTCCAACAAGACCTGATTTGCAAAAACACATTTGACACCAAATATTTCACAAATGTTTCACACATTATGTATTCCAAATACATAAATGAGGCCAATTTGCCTTGCTGTGCTTCCCTCTCACTAGATAAAACCATGCGCCTCAAACAGCAGTGTGTGTCAGAACTCTCTCCACTGTGAAAATACAGATTCTGACTCAGCAGGCGTGGTGTGAGGCCTGCGATCTGCACTGCTACAGGCTTCCGGGTAATGGTCCAGGGCCCTAACTTTGAGCAGCAAAAGATTAAACCGGTCACTTTGTTTTATTTGGAGGTGAGGTTTCCCTAGAACCTGAAAAGGCCAAAGGAGGAGGGAAAGGCATTGACTCTGTGGCCATCATCAGTCCCTGTGGTCGGGGCATCTTCCTCCTTAGCTCTCATTTGGAGCCAGTTTGCTCTGCCCCAACCCGCTGTCTGTACCATCTCACAGCACAGAGGCCTGGCTCTAGACCTTCACCCTGCTCCTGAGGTCTGCGGATTTTAAAAGGCACAGGCAGACCTGTGTTCTTGCCCTCTTCCAGCCAGCACTCTGGCCCTGCTGGGGTTCAGAGCGCAAGCTCTGAGACCTGAACAGAGCATTGCTACTCTGCTTGGAAGACCTGGGACGCAGGCTCAGCCCGTCTTGCTGTGTCATGACGCGCAAGCCCTTTCCCTTCTCCAGCCTCAGTCACCTGTCAAAATACAGTTTTGAATGAGGTCAGTGGTTTCCAAACCTGGCGGGTCATAAGAAGCACCTGAAAACTTTGATAAAATCCTGGTCACCTACCCCAGCTGGGATCTAGATCTTTGAAGAGAGGTGGGGGGGAGGCGGGGGCAGGGGGGAGCACTCCAAACAAGGTCTGCTGGGATGTAGAGGGCAGGGGGGAATCTGAGTGGCAGAGAAGCTAAGTTTACAGGGAGGAAAGGCTCAAAGTCTAAAGATTATGAGACCCCGCCTCCCACCTATAGGCCTCCCCACGCCCCTGCTTAATAACACAGAGGGGAAGGGGGAGGAGTTCCCCCCCAACCATTCCCTCCCTTCTGAGGTCCAGGGGAAGCTGTCCACCTTCTCCTGTTTGCTGTCAGCACTGGGAACTGCTGCTCAGGCTTCCATTAATCCTGTCTCCACGCCTCCCAGGGCTTCCGCCCCCCACCTCCCCCTGCCACTTTCCACTTTCCTCTCTCACTCAGTCCCTCTTCTCTGACCCTGAAGGCTGCACCCCAGCCCTCCATCTGCAGCAAGACAAACCCCAGAGGCCTTAGGATTCCTCTGATGTATCCTAACTGGCACAGCCCCGAGGTCTCCCTGCACACTACAGACATCCCATCTCCTGCCTCCATGACTCCTTCCCTGATTCTGGATTATTCCGGATTCTTAGTCACAGTGACAGATACCCCATACAACCTCGCTTTAGGGAAAAATAAATAAATACAAGAAAACCACTGGCTCATATAACCAGGAAGTGCCCTCAGGTCTGGCTGGATTCAGGGGCTCAGATGATCTTGCCAACCCTCACGTTTTCCACCACCGTGTTATGGCCCTTCTCTCCTACCACATGGCTCCCAGCATCTACAGCTCCGGCCTCATACTCTCTCAGCCTCGGCAGCAGACAGAAAAAAGGGTTCCAGCTCGACCAACAGAACTTACGATGTTCACACACCTTCCCTTTTGCCCCTCCATTCCACCTATCTTTCCATCTCTCATTTAAGGATGAAGAGAACACGGTTTCTGCCCTGTGTCCTCGAAGATCTGACAGTCAATGGGAAAGACACTGGCCATATACCAATCACTATAACATTTTATTATCACACTATGGCAAAAGTGTGGACAGATTCTGCATAATTTGGGAGTGCCTGGTAAATGCCAGTTCTGCCCTCCCCTTTCCATTTCTGCGATTTGAGTGGTCCCATGCTGGGTGCAGTGCCTGGAGCAGGAAGAGCTGTCAGGGTGCAGCTCACGACATGGGAATCAGCCTGGGCCACTCGGGTCCTCCCAAGCAGTGTCCCAAGCAGGGGGCAGAGAGACCTGGGACCCTCGGGAACCCCAGTGGCTCTGCATTCCCAGCCAAGCAGGTCCTCGCAAGGGAGAGAAGGGACAGTACAAGGGGAAGGGAGGAAAGATGGGGAAATGGACTTAAATTCTGAGCATCGTTGGGCCTGAAAAGGGATGGGCCAGGATTCCTGATGGGCTGCCCGCATGCAGTGCCCTAAAATCAAGAGTCTCCTTCATGGGCAGACCCAGGACAGCTTCAGAGACGCCCCTCCCTCCTGGGATCGCATGCAACAGATTGCATGTGCGGGCTGGGTGAGGTGCATCTTGGGGGAGAGGGCTGCTAGTTTCCGTCCGAGTCGCCAAGAAGTTGGCTATAAAGTTATGATAGATCCAGAACCCCAGTGCTGCTGTCAGCAAGTCCAAGCCAGCTGACCTTGCCACCACCTCTTCACCTCATCCAGGCCTCAAATCCAAATGCCTCCTGTCGGCCGTCACCTCACTCAACATCCCCACCCCCAGTCTGGCTTCAGTTCAGTTCTGCCTCCCGGCTCTGCAAACTTTCTCAGCCTCCGTTTCCCCATATGTAAAACAGCCTGGCAATAATATCAACTCACATTTAGGACATGCTTGCAATGATCTAAGCCCCTCCCCACAGCTCCTCTCCTTTCATCCTCACCATGACCCTGAGGGTGGGTGCAGTTAGACCCAACTTCACAGCTGAGGAAAGCCAGGCCTGCGAAAGTCAAGTCACTGTCAGGGACAGGGACGCGGGTGAGGCGAGGTAGGGACCCTGGGACACACCGTTGAGAAGGCCATCACTCTCAGATGCTGACCCTGCACTCACTTCCAAGACCCTGAGTGGAGGCCTCTTTAAATGGTGTGCCATCTCCATCCAATTTCTTTTTTTAAAGACGAGATTTATATATTTATTTAATTATTTTGAGAGAGAGAGTGAGCATACATATGCGAGCAGGGGGAGGGGCAGAGGGAGAGGGAGAAAAATCTCAAGTGGACTCCCCGCTGAGCAGGGAACCCCATGTGGGCTCCATCCCAGGACCCTGAGATCACCACCTGAGCCACAACCAAGAGGCGGACGCTCAACCGACCGAGCCACCCAGGAGCCCCGAAGCGCCCATGCGTTTCAGCTGTAGCTGCTGTGACAGTCCGTTCTCTCTCCTGGCAGGGCTGCTGTAAGGCTTTGAGGGGATGCATTTATTCAAGCACCCAGCATGATACCTGGTGAGTCATAGTGCTAAGTAGTGTGATGCCAAAGGAAGATTAAAATCCCAGGTTTACCTCCTTTCTCCTTTTCTTCCCCTTCCCAGCCCAGCGGGACCCAAGAAGGTTTTTCAGGAAATCCAACCTACTCCACTGCCCCAGGAGACATTAGGACATGGAGGGCCCGGGAGTTGGGGCCCGTGGGGATCCCTTCCTGGCTGAGCCAGGTCTCTGACTGCCACCAGCGTTTCCATTAAAACCGGTTCACCTGGCTTCTAATAAGACAAACGGGCTCTTTCAGGACCTAGCACTCAGGCAGGATTTCAATTTTTTTTTCCAAATTTTTATTACCTTACATTTAAAACATTTATTGCCTCTCTGGTTTCCGGCAGCAGTGTCCAGGCACAGAGATGAGACATAGGACTGCTGAGTCCTTACCTTCTTGGCTGAGAGAAACTTCTGCCCTCCCATACCCTGCTCTGCAGGGTGGGCCCTCGAAAGACACCCACAGCAGGATCCTGGGCCTCGACACCTCCCTTCAGCCCTCCTGGAGGCACCCAGCCCAGGACTGGGCAGTCCGACGACAGAGGGGGCTCATTTTCAGACACAGAGGAAGCCCTGCCTGGTTATAGAAGAAGCTGCAGCCCAGAACCTGGGAGCCAGGCCAAGGAGGGAAATTTTAAGTGCATTAAAGATATCTATGGACCAGATCCTTTGGGAACATTTAAGCCCTATGGCAGCTGTCGGGTAGGGATCATCATAGCCATTTTTCCCATGAGAAAACCAGGCCTTGTGAAGTTATCTCTTTCTAGGGCCACATAGCTGAAGGTGGCAGAACCAGGATTTGACCTAAGTCAGCTCAGTACTACTTACTGGCTGTGCAACCGTGGGCACCGTCCTTCCCCTCTCTGGGCTCCAGTTTCCATGCCTGCACAGTGTGGGCGCTGACCCTAGGGCAGGTGCTATGAAGTGCAAGTGAGACATGAACTCCTAGAAAGATCTTGGCACAGGGCCAGGCACACAATAAATATGCGTTGAATGAGCAAGTGAAGAAAAGTGAGGGCTGAGGCCCCTCAGCTCCAGCCCTATGTAAAGCGCTCTTGTCCCAGGTGTGATGATGGGGCCCCTATTGAGTCCAGAACATGACAGGTTTTCCAACTAATCTTCATGATTTCTGCCCAAGCATTTTTTCTCTACCTAAAGGGCTTCTCCAACTCCACAGTGAAAAACCAGGTGTGGTCAGCGGCCACCATCTCTGAGAGGCCTTCTAGCGACCCCCAGGGAGTGTGGAGGCTGCCGGACACTCATCTTGGAACATTCCACAGCCTGGTTAAAGCTTGCGCATCCCTGGAGGCGAAGACCACACGCCCCTCCCGCTGGTACTGATGACCGCTTCCATCCCCTGGGCCCCTGCAGACAGGCACCACTGCCCTGCCCACCCCCGTGACTTCCCCTCGCAGCGCGGTGCTTGGCATCTTAGAGGTGCTCAATGAATCCCTCTGGGGTTCTGTGCGATCAGTGAAATCGAGAAAGAGTTACGCATAAATGTGGAAGGCTTGCTGGCTGACGTGCACAGGCTCCTTTAACACGAGGCCCAGAGTAGCTGACTCACTTGCCCGTGATCAGACAAGTGCTAACAGGTGGAGCTGAGATTCGAACCGAGGTATCTGGCTCCACGGCCGCCATGACTGAACTTCACTCTTTGCCTTCTCCAAGGCAGGGTTTCTCACCCTCAGCATTATTGACTATGCCGCTGGGTCACACTTCGTTATGGGTATTGTCCTGTGCCCTATGGGATGCTTAGCCGCATCCTTGCCTCTACCCTCCAGAGACCTGTAACTGCCCCACCCCGAGTTATGACAAACAAAATTGTCATTAAACATTAACAAACATCCCCTGGGTTGAAAACCCTGAGTTGAAAACCACTGCTCTAAGGAGACACCCCCATTCCCCTCTCCTAAGCCAACACAGCCTCTCCCCATCAGCACCCAGGGCCACCACCTCCTGGGACAGAGTGCTTTGACAGGAAGTCCAGGTGCCTGTATTTCCAGGTCCACTGACTTGTGAGTGACCTGGTGAGTCACCACCCCCACACTCAGCATCGCCTTGCTCATCAGCTAAGGGCCCCCATATCTGTCCAGTTGCCCTGTGAATCACTGACTTTGACCCCTCTTTTCCTTACCATGCCATCCAGTTTCTCATCCAGTCCTATTGTCACCACCTCCTACATAGCGTTCCAGGCCATGCCGTCCAGTCCCTTCTCCACGCCTCTTCCACACCCTCCTGCTTTGCCTCGGCTCAGACTGCCACCCGCTCACCTGTGGGTCAGCCCCCCAGCCTGTGTCTGCCTCCAATCTCACCCTCTCAAGCCCGGGGTGATCTTCCTAAAACACAAAGCTGATCACACCCGCCTTGGGTATTTCCTGAGAACACCCTCTGCTCCTGGAAGAGTTGAAGGGACAGCAAAACCCAGTTAGACCGAAAGCTCTGGGGTGAGGCATGGCGGGACGTCTATCACGGTGTATATTGGGACCGGGGGGTGACCTGTCTCCCCGCTACACAGGAAGCCCCGTACATTTCCTGCTTCTCAGCGTCTGGCACCAGCCTTGGCCTCGGAACAGCTGGCACCGAGCAAGGCTTACTGGACGGAGGGGCGAACGGATGGACAGACGGATGGACAGGCTGGTCCAGCTGTGTGCAGTGCTCTAAGCTGGGGAGGCCAAGCTGAGCCCACCGCAGGGGCTTCCGGAATAGATGCGGGGTGACCAGCGTTCTGCCATCAAGTCGAACTCCGTTTTACACAGAAGACAAATTGTCCCTCCTGAAAGGGCGTTTCCGGTCCAGAGAAGGGGACCTGGAGAGGGAGAGAAACAAGATGTGACAGATGATTTGCTGTGTGTCTGACAGCCCTCCCCTGGGGCAGAATTTACTTATGGGGACTAGTTAGAGGAGGGGGTCATTTCCCTGAGAATCGGGTCCCGGAGATCAGGGGTGTCTGATGGCCTTTATTTTGGGGAAAACGCACCGCAAACTTAACTGTGTTTACTTGGCAGCAGCCACCTCACTCTGTCCCGTGGGTTTTCTTACCAGGGTGGGGAACAGGTTTGTTCTAGCAGAGGGGCTGCTGGGACCGGCACGGGCGTGTCCGTGTGAGAGCACGCACGGCACCCTGTGCCCTCGTCCTCCTGCCCGAGGGAGGGGGCCGGCCAGCCAGAACTTGGGGCTGCGGACAGTGAGAGCCGCACCTGCCCAGAGCCAACAGGATTTGCTCCCTGGATTTTCCACGTCGGCGATTCCAAGATCGGGCCTGATTGCTCATGAAACTCCCGAGGCCTGCCGGGGGCAGGACGGGGGGCTCAGAGTGGCTACGGGTCTGAGCTGCCTGGAGAGAGGCACTCCTGATGGTGACCCCTCCTTTACCCTGCTCCCCCACTTCCCTCACACACACAAAGAAAGTAACTAGGAGGAGCCAAGGAGCCAGCCTGGAGACAGCACCTGGAATTAGGGGTCCGCGGAGGCCAGGCCAGGTAGGGAAAAGAGGGCACTGCCTCTTTGGCTTTAAGCCAGGAAGATGCTCACAGAATGAAGATTAGGGCTCCAGCTGAAGCTATAGACTCGGGAGTCCCACAGCTCTCAAGTCGGGGCAATCCGATAATGGTTTCTAAGAAGGCAGGTGGAGAGTCAACGAGAACTCGATTCCAATTCCAGTTTCATCTTGTTCCACCTGTGTGATCTTAGGCAAGTGCTTCACCTCTCTGAGCTTCCACTTCCTCCTGTGTAAAATGGGGATCATTGTGAAGACGAATGAAACAATAGATTAGCTGCTCAGCATAGAACCTGGCATACGTGGATTTGTGGAGCAACCAAGTTTTGCAGGAAGAGCTTCTCCACTCTTCCATCCCCCATCCTCGCACAGGATGATGGGACATGGACGAAGTGAGCAGTGTGGGATGAGGAGAAGGAGGAGGGACTGGAGAGCGGCCCCCTGCTGGAGCAGCTGACTCCCGTGGGAGCCGCCTTGGCCATATCGGTCCACGGCCCACCTGGGAGACAGCTGCAGAACCATATTGGCAAGATGCACAATGGAACCAGGCTGGCTGGCTGGATATCGACGTGGGTGACTCTGACGCTGGGAGCTTCAGTCCCCATGGTGCAACGAGGGAACAAGCCCAAGACCAACCAATGTGCAAAAGATCAGAAAGATGGGAGGGACTTTTATGGCTCCAGAGTTCTTATGACGTGAAAGAATACGTTAAGTCTCCACCCATGCCATTTTTGCCAGGTCTTGTATTATGTGAAGCTAAAAACATCCCAGTAGCACCTTTTAAGCTTGAAAAGGGCATCTTGACCTGCTGTGGGTCTGGGGCTATGTCACAACTGTGCCCAGAGCCTCCAAATGCCCATCTCTGGGCGGGTGGAATTACAGACCTCAGGAGTCACGGAAGGCTGCCAGATCAGAGGCCATCCCAGCATCCCAGACCTCCAGACAGAATCTGGGGAGTTACTAAAATTTTTGAGTGTCATTTGCTGTGCTCACTCTTTGCATCAACAAAGTGGACACTCAGGCCTACAAAGGCGCCAGCCTGGAGGAGGCAATGAGGTGGAGTTGAAAATACAGTGCCTAGAAGACAAGGACACGTACGTTATAAGACCCTCTCTGGACCTCACCCCGTGTCTACCTCTTTCCCCAGCACGGGGGTAACATGCAGGCTCTGGAGATAAAGGGCCTGGGTTCAAATCCTCGACGGGCTGATCACTCTGAGCTCCCCTCCCTGTTCCTTCATTTATGAACCGGACGGTCTGGTCCCTACTTCATGGAACCAGGATGGGGGTGAAGAGACGCTGCTGGGCAGGCGGTGAGCAGTGGCCAGAGGGACATGTGGGGACTTTGCCTGGCCTGCTGGCGTCTTCTCCTTCTTGAGCTGGGAGCTAACTACACAGACATGTGGAATGTATGAAAATTCATTGAGTGAAACATTTATAATTTGTACACTTTTCTGAAAGTGTGCTATACTTCGATGACAAATTTTCAAAGATTAAGCCCGATGCCTGGTGTTAAACTTCTCTAACTACAATAAATGTTCAATGCTGGTGTTATTGGCCCACCGTCATGCCTACAGTAGAGGCCTCACCAGAATCTTCTTAGTCCATGAGCTGGCTGCTCTCCAGAGTTCTGGAAGGTCACCTGTGGATGGGGAAATTGAGGCACCAAGCCCCAGAGGCTCAAGGTCACAGGGCTCAAAAGGAGCTGAGTCAGCCAGAGCCCAGCAGCACCCCCTTCCCACACACCCTCCCTCCGCCTTCCCTGGCTGCCTCCCTGGCTCGTGTCTGCACCTTGTAGGGGTGTGGGGGCCCATTCATTCCTAGGCAAATGGGCTCTGGGCGCGTGTGCATGAGGCAGGTCCCGGGATAGCTCAAACAGGCCCAGGCCGCCTGGTGCCCCGCGGCAGCTGCCCCCTGGCCTCTAAATGACAGTGTGGAGCATTGGCTATTTACAGAGTAAATAGGAGGGCTGGCGGGACTGGGGAGGCAGGTATGCACCTCTGCGAAACCAAAACAGAGCAAGTGCCGGGAGAGCTCTTCACCCTGGGAGCCGCTGAGGGTCAGCCGGGGGCCGGCCCGGCCAGTGGCTGTGGTCAGGGTCAACACCAGCTGTCATTAGAGGGGGAGGCTTGGCCTCACCCACCTTCAAGGAGCTCCGGCACACTCCATCCTGGCAGCTCTGGCTCGGGTGGGACAAGCAGACTGGAGCTCACCCTTGCCTCCCCAGCAGAAGAGGGGGCCAGATGGGGCGCCTGGGTGGCACAGCGGTTAAGCGTCTGCCTTCGGCTCAGGGCATGATCCCGGCGTTGTGGGATCGAGCCCCACATCAGGCTCTTCCGCTATGAGCCTGCTTCTTCCTCTCCCACTCCCCCTGCTTGTGTTCCCTCTCTTGCTGGCTGTCTCTATCTCTGTCAAATAAATAAATAAAGTCTTTAAAAAAAAAAAAAAAAAAAGAAGAGGGGGCCAGAGAACCTGCAGAGAAACACTGGAGTCTCGTTCTGCCTCCAGCTGTCTCCCCAGACCGGGCACAGTCGAGACTCTCTGGCTGAGAAGCAGCACGATGAACTCAAGACCCACAGAGCCAGAGTGCAGGGCTTCAAGTCCCGGCCCTCCATTCAGCTTTGTGTGACCTGGGGCCACTTACTCAACCTCTCCGTGCCTCAGTTTTCTCATCTGTAAAATATAGTCATTGTGAATATTAAGCAGCAAATAATTGAAGTGGCTAAAAAACCCATGTAGGTGAGTCCTGTCTCGGGGGCAGTCCCTCCCCAGCGCTCAGCAAATGTACCATGTGGGTTCAATGGGGTCGGACTTGTTGATTTTTCAGGAGATATGCAAAACTTGGATTTCTATGTGCAATCACCTGATTTTTAAATGTTGGCAGCTCATCAGAAAGAACTCTGTAGTCTACAAAACATGGGTGAAGGTCACGTTTGACCAGTGGACCTCCAGTCTGATCAGTTCCTCGATCTGCTAGTGAGAGTTCGAGGTTCCATGAAGGAAAGGTCATTCGCCCAGCGTTGCACAGCCACTTGATGGTCGAGACCCCAGAGTCACACTGGGGACTCAGGCACCGTGGGGTGGCCTCCCGCTGAGCTCCACAGCAACTCTCCACGGCGGGGTGTACTCTCCCCAAGACAGCTCAGAGGGGTTGAGGGACTTGCCAAAGATCAACCAACTGGCAGGTTCCCAGCCTGGATTCAAAATCCAGGACAAGCTTCAGTGTCTCCTTAGCTCTGTGCGTGCGGGAGCACAAGCTGGTTTTGTACCCCCCAAGGCTCGTGCTGCTGCAGTGAGAACCAGGCCCCGTCACCCCAGGAGAAGCAGCCACTGCTCCCCCCTGCTCCCCTGAGTGGCCTTCCAAATGCCCCAGCAGGACACTTTGACCGTTGGCAGGACGGTTCACAGGGATGCCAGACTGCCTCAGGAAAGCTTTCCTCATCACCGTTACTATTGTCAAAAAGTATGTAAAAACTTTCTTATCAAAAAAGAATCAAATGACAGAAAACACATAGTTTGTCTGCCGTAATTCCACTCTCCTTCTCAGGGGCAATATTATTAAAGTAATGTCACCTCCTTATAAACCTTTTCCTGGGAGGCTCTCCAAGCAGCCCCATGAGCTGGCTGGAGACCCCTGGCTGGTCTGCGGGACCGGGCTGCCGGGCTGGCCATCACTGTGCAGGCAGGCCCTCTGGCCAAGAGCATTTCCTGAGCGGTGGGTGAGCATGGGGGTCCTTAGAGCAGCGGGAGAGCGGCGTGGGGAGTACCCAGGCATCGGGGAGCAGAACACGTCCCAGGCGGCGCTTCCTAAAAAAGCTGGTGGCCACCAAGTCGGAGCCACTGGCATCCAGGCACATGGTGGGGGTGTCGGCCCTCTTTCAGGCGTTCAGGTGGTGTCAGCCACAATGTGCTTCCTGACCACCTCCCCAGCACTCACTCTCACATTGTGACAAGCAGAGGGCAGGCCCGCATAGGCTTAGCACCTGTGCAGGAGCCCTGCCTCGGGCATTGAATGGCTTTGTTCTGCTTCTAGCATCTTTATCTTATAGTCACCTTCTCTTTATGGCTGGTCACACTGCTCTTCCAGTTAGAGCAGTGAGATAGATATCCTCCTAAAAACAAAGTTAATTTTTTGTGTTGGGGGTTTTTGGTGGTTGTTTGTTTGTTTAAACAGTAAGATGATTTAAATTAAAATAGTGAATAATGTTTCAGATGATTATCAGAAATGACAGCAATGGCTTTGCTTTGGTGGGACAGAAATGGCTCTTAGGGAAAGGCATGCACAGTCTTAGGTAAAGGAGGGTGGCTGTCGCCTGAGCAGAGCCCTAAAAGAATTTGGCCGTGACCATGGAGGCATGCCGTCTAGGCCCGGGCAGCTGGGGGCTGGACTTCTGGGGCGTGGGCTGCAGCAAGTCCAAGAGCCTGTTGGAACCGAGATGCTCTGACACTTCCCAGAGAAAGGCAGAGTGACCTGTGTAAGCCTCACTAACACCAGTCAAGGCAAGCCAGAGGAAAACCAGAGCGCCGTAAGCCTCCCAGCCCCCTTTGGCCTGGGTTTGCTCCTTCGGAACAGCCCCCGGGGACCGACATCAGCCTGGCTACGAGGAAAGGGTGCGCTGGATGGGGAGCTCCGGGCCAGGGCTGTGGCAATGATCCACTGTGGCCCCAGGGGACCGAAGGGGCAGGCTCTGGACCTGGAGTGCCTGAGCTCAAATGTCTTCTTGTTTGAGATGGGGTTCTTCCACAATTTACTTACCCTCCTGGGACTCTGTTTCCCCATCTGTTAAAAGGGAATAAAAATGGTTCCTAACATTGGTTTCTGGTGAGGGTCAACTGAGCTATTCATCTAAAGTTTGTGCAAAGGGTCTGGCCAGCATGGAGCTGAGACTCGGTAACTGTTGGCTGTCTCTCTCTCTCTACTTCCGCTCCTATCAGTGGCACTGTTACAGAGAGGACGTTTCCCACTGGGGGCCTTTGGGACCATCTTGCTTTGCCTGGGAGTCAGATGACCTGTTTGTATCCAGCTTAGCATTTGAGGGGTAATCTTTAGCAAGATGGTCACAACCCTTTACACCTCACTTTCCTTGCTCATAAAATGAGGCTAATCTCTCCACTGCCAGGCCGTGTCTGTATTCAATGAACCAGCGCGTGTGTGTGAAGACACCTCGTGTTTCTAGACATGCAGACAGTATCTGACAGGTGATACTTTTCCCTCCTCCTCCCTCCAAACACCCACGCACATGCGCGGGCCTACACACACACAGACACGCATACACACACTTCTCCCATTTTGATCTTGGCCTGAGGCTGAAGCCCCAGATTAGAGATGAGTGACAATGTTGGCATTATCAGCTCCCACAGAGGTATTCGTAGTGATAGAGAATCTGGAATATAAAAACACTTCCCATTTTGAGATAGGGAACTGGTAGGATTATCAGATTTAATTTGCTCATTTCATTCACCAAGGACTTTTTTGTGCGCTGGCCTCCTGACATTGTTTCGTTTCATACACACACATACCAATGATTCATGTGTTTGAGAAAAAGCAAACAATTCAGGGATGAGTAGAAATAAATTTAATAAACCCTTTCATCTTGCTCTCCTCGTCAATGCCTCGTCCGTACTTACTTGCAGGCAAGCAGCATTGACGGCTGGTGTGGATCGTTCCACATCTCTGGTTAAATTCAGAGAAACACGTATGCCCATTGGAAGGAGGAGAAGGGAAGGTGTTGTTTGGTTTTTTTTAAATCACATTGTACATATTTCCTTGCATACATTTTTCACTGAATGCATCATGGCCATCTCTCCAGAGCTACAGAAAGAGAAAACATCCATCGTTGTCCATAAGCGCTTAATCTGATACTGTGGTTTACCATAGTTTATCCAGCCTCTCCCTTACTGGTGCATATTGGCTTCTCAGGGTCTTTCTAGCTCCTTCTCAACATCTATAGCCAATGGGGGGGGTAATCATCCATACCCTTGTATCCTTGGTTTTCATTTCTGCTGGGTAGTGTCCCAGAGTCACAGCTTCTAGTTCAAATGAAAGTAGTATTCATACCCTTATTTGGGGAGTCAGAGATTTGTCGCCTACAAAGTAACCACATTCTAGAAAGCCCGGAGATTCAGCAGTAGGGTAGGGTCCACATGTACCAAGTGTGGTATATTCATCTCTCCGTGCCGCTTCATCCAATGTTCCCACAAATCCTAGATCAGGAGAACAGGGATAGGGAGCCCCACCAGACAGATGTGGAAATATGGAGGCTCAGAGTGAAGAAAGTACTTGCCTAAGTTGGGGGATTCTGAGCCCTCAGCCCACCTCTAAGGAGCCGATGAGCTGTCACCACATCAGAGTTGCCACTGCAGACTAAGCCACAAGCAGAAGACGTTCTGGAGCAGGAAGACCAGAGAGGTTCCGAAAATGAGAGGGGTCTGGTTCTGGGGCAGGTGACGAGCATCTGAAAGGCATTTGTCTGCTCAGAAATGACCAAGGTCATTAATGTCTCTGTGTTTTCTTCCCCCTGCTACCAATCCATCAACGTCCTGGCTAAGTGCACCTTTGACCAAAAGACAGAGGAGATTCACCTGTCTAGAAGGCCTAAGGATACTCACATGGCCACTTTTTCTTTCTTATCTCTGTGGGCTGGGGAGGAAGCTACTGCTTTGTGGGTGACCCGTGGGTCCCCCTGTGTTGAGCTGGCGGAGTGTCGGTGGCAAGAGGAGCGGCCAGAGTTCAGTGGGAACCTTGGCACTTCTCAGGCTGTGGAAGCCTGAGGGAAGAGAATTCTTGGGTGAGTGCTGGGCCACTGGGCCAGGGAAGGAAGTTCTGGCTTCTGGTCATTCAAATAACTGATGTGAATGGTGAAGAAAGAGACAGACTAGAGATGGGACAGAGTGAGGAGGCAGAAATGAGACAGTCTGAGCTGGAGTCAGCCGTTCACAAGGCCAGCACAGGACTGTTCCGGTGGGAAATTTGAATCTTATTTGACTAGATGGGTCGGGAGACGGTGTGATCAGAGAATGACCCTGCACTGATCCCAATTTCTGAGCAGTTGTCCCGAGTCATGGTAGACATTTGACTGTACATTTCGGTTCCCAGAGCCCCCTTCTCCCACATGATCTCACAGAATCCTTGCAAATTGCCAGTGAAGCTAGAAGCAGGACATCTATTTTTCAGGTAAGGAAACTGAGGTTGACAACCAAAAGCCACAGGAAACAGAGCTGGAAGGCCTGGCTTCCAGGAAGCTGAAGACTTCTGAAAACAGATTGCCAGGGACCCTTAGACCCAGATCCTTCTCTTCCCTCCCTCACCCGCTTTCCTGACAAAAAGCACAGGGTTTGAGGCCAGAGTCACATGACTCTGGTCTGACCAGGCGGACAGAACCATCTCTGGCAGCGGCCAGGGTGGAGGAGAGAACAGAAGACTTAGGACTCCCTATTATCTCCAAATGTTAAAAAAATAAGTCTAAGTATGTCAGTGTTTGCTATGTGTCAGGCCCCATAGTGCAGAGTCCAAGGCACCCTTCTTGAGGGCCAGGGTCACCCTGGCTCCTTTCCTTGGCCATGGGCTAGGCACAGCCATTGCTGTTCCTCTAACCCACGCTCGGTTACGTGGAAAGTGAAAGCATTCATGATCTAGAACCAGACAGCCCTCAGTCCCGAGCCTGCTTCAGGTCCCCGTTGCTGTGTGCCCTTGGGCACGTCACTTCACCTTTCTGAACCTCTGTCCAGGTCATCATTTGTAAAGAACAGACGAAGGGTGATTGTGAAGGGGGGAAATGCATAGAACAGTATCTATACGGGGCGCCTGGCTGGCTCAGTGGGTAGAGCACGCAATTCGTGATCTCAAGCCCCATGTTGGGTGTGGAGCCCACTTAAAAAAGAAAAAAAAAAAAAGAACAGTATCTATAGAGCACTTAGCTCAGGGCCTGGCAAGGAGTCATCAATAAACAACTGCATTCATCCCTTCAGTGGCCCTTCTAGTAGGTTCTGCCGTCAGCACAGAGCAGAGGCTGTCAGATGTGAGCACACATAAAGACCCCCTGGACAACTGGCTGAAATAACAGACCTTCTGACTCCAAGGCCTAGGGAAGGCCCAAGAATCGGGCCCTCCGTGGGCCCTAGCACCACAAGATGGTGAACAAGTTCCTTAGGCAGAGGCCAGAGGGGTCCAGGTGCAGTCCTAAGGAACACCCTGGCCTCTGCGTGGTCTTTGGTGGTTTGGGCGATGCTCTTTCTGATGGACTCCACTATTATGCACTCCCAGCCCCCTAGCTGCACCCCCTGGTCCTGCCACTCCGCAGACTCCACTGGCCTCCCTCACTTTCTGGAAGGCTGAGAATGTGCACATTTAATCCCATGTGGTACCTGAACAACGGCAGCCCCTATTTACTGAGCAGAGTGGAAATGGCTGGCCAGGGAGACGGGATTTCAGGCGGAGGCCAAGCACCCGAATTCAGTGTCCCTCTGCTTCCCCCTCTCTCACAGCCCAGCCCGGAGTCCAGCTCCAGCACCTGCAGCCTGGGCCTCCGCAGCTCAGCGCTCTCCCCTGGCGTCCTGGGCACTCACAACCGCGCAAAGCCAGCCTAGAGTTTCCCAGGCTCCTGCTGCCCCCGTGAGGCCAGATCCTGCAGCTGTGGCTCCTGAGTCCTGTCCCTGCTTGGAAAGGGCTGGGGCAGCCCCACAGGGTGAGGGAGGTCAAGAGGCTGGGAGGGGCTCTGCTCCTGCGTGTGGCACCACCTCACCACTGCCGACTGGGCGCCCAGAGCCCAGCCAGAGCCCACCTAGATGGCCACAGGGGACAAGGGAAAGGATCCACAGCTTGTGTGTTGGGGGTTCTGCCACTCCACTTGACTTCCCCACCTGCAAAATGGGAATAATGATGGCTGTACCCACACAAGGCCTTTGAGAGAACAAGATGATTACTTGGCCAGTAGGAGATAATGATTATTATGAATATGGCTAAGCTTTACTGCACGTGTATTATGAGCCCGGCACTCTGCTTTCCCTATATTACCTCACTGAAACCTCCCTAAAAACAAACATCTGAAGGAAGACTGAGGCTCAGAGAGTGTAGTCAATTTGCCCAAAGTTACACACAGTNGAGCCCACCTAGATGGCCACAGGGGACAAGGGAAAGGATCCACAGCTTGTGTGTTGGGGGTTCTGCCACTCCGCTTGACTTCCCCACCTGAAAATGGGAATAATGATGGCTGTACCCACACAATNGAGCCCACCTAGATGGCCACAGGGGACAAGGGAAAGGATCCACAGCTTGTGTGTTGGGGGTTCTGCCACTCCACTTGACTTCCCCACCTGCAAAATGGGAATAATGATGGCTGTACCCACACAAGGCCTTTGAGAGAACAAGATGATTACTTGGCCAGTAGGAGATAATGATTATTATGAATATGGCTAAGCTTTACTGCACGTGTATTATGAGCCCGGCACTCTGCTTTCCCTATATTACCTCACTGAAACCTCCCTAAAAACAAACATCTGAAGGAAGACTGAGGCTCAGAGAGTGTAGTCAATTTGCCCAAAGTTACACACAGTGAAGGGTAGAACCAGGCTTGCAGTCCAGGCCTGTGTGACACCACACCCTATGCCCTTCACCTGCCCCGACTCCTGTTTCTGGCAAGTTTTCGCCTCCACCGTCGCTCTGCATCCCTCTCCTCTCCCTCTCATCCTTTCTCACTTCTCTGTTGCTTTGAATTGATGGTCAGCTTATCCAGGTCCATGTCCAGCACCATCGTCTGGGCATAGGGGATGCCCCAGGTCTTGGTGTGGAGCAGACACACTTCTACCCCGGTTGTGAAGTGGTGGCCGTGGCCCAGAGAGGGCTGCTCTGAGAGGGCAGATGACCAGCGCCAGAGCCTCGGACAGCCCGACTGTGCTCCAGGCTCTGAGTGGGGCAGAAATAGAATATTCTAGGTTGGTGGCCAAGGAGGACCCAGAGGGACACCTGCCATGCAGCAAGAATGACAGCTCTCGATGACTAAGCCCTTACTATCTTCCAGGCATCAGGCAACACCTTCCCTCACTAAATCATCTGAAGGAACACTGTGGAAGCTTGTACTGGCCCCATTTTACAGGTGAGAAAAGCAAGGCTTGAAGAGGTGAAAACTCTTGCTCGAGTTCACGCAGCTATTCGATGAACAGTCTGGGTCTGGCTTGCAAAGTCCAGGCTACTGTCTTGCCTCCTGGGTCATCTGTGGGAATGCGCCCGTTTGTGCGAAGCCTGTGTCCTGTGGGGGCAGCAGTCAGCACGCACACCGCTGCGGAGTCCTGTGTGCCCCTGTCCAGTGTTCCCGGGACGGCTGGGGCTCCTCCTGCATCTTACCTTCCCCCTCCACAGCTCCTCAGCCACCTCACACCCCAGAAGGGCCTCCCTCGGAGGCAGTCAGGGGCTCTGGGTTCAGAATGTGTGCGCCCTTGTTCTTCCAGTTACAGTAAGACACACAGACCAATGGAGGCCTCCGAGCCCAGCTCAGGGGCTCTGGCTTCCTGGCTCTGCTGTGTCCTGGCACCACAGCCTTCCTGAACACTGGTCACTGCACTTGTGGGGTGGGGAAAACGCGCGCTGCCCTCTCAGGGTTGGTGGGAGGATGCAAGGAGCTAAGACCTTCGCATGTTTGCCTGGCATGAGCCGGGACGGGTTGGTGGGCACTCAGGGCAGTCGCCAGCACACTGCCAATTCACTGATCACTCACACTGATCTGCAGTGTCCGTCTTTGAGAATGATAGAATGGGAAAAAGAATTAAGGATTGATTAATAAAGATAACTTAGTAGTTAGCCAAAAGTTTTCAAAATAAATGGTGTTGGGGACCAAATAGCAGAGTCTTCAATTGGAAAATGGGAATTAGTACTCTGAGGTCCGTGGGTCTCCATGCAGAAGTGAGGGTCTCTGAGGGTGGGGAGCAAGGAAATGGAGGTTCAAGAAAGGGCTGTTTCTGAGATTTGTCCTTGAGTCTGTCAGAGGTCACAGGAAAAGGACACAGCATTATATTATTTTATTTTAAGGGCAGTTATGAAATGGTCTCCTTCATTCTGAACCCAGCATGCTGGAGACAGTGATTTGGAAAGAGCCTTGTTCCTGATTCCTCACTTCCTTGTTTCTGGCAGCAGACTCCGTTCTGCCCCCAGGCATGTGGTGGCCAGGAAAGCCCGAATCAGGGAGTCAGGAGGTCTGGGTAACAGCTCTCGCTCACAGCCAGCTGGCTGTGTCACACCCAGCAAGTCAGACCACTTCTTTGGACCCCCATCTGCCCGCCAGCAAGATGAGGGAGTTGAGCTAGATTATGCGTTACTGACGATCTTGACGTTCTTGGATTTCTCTACAGTAAATATTAAATCATGACTTTCTCTTCCTGGCCACGAAGAGTGTAACTGGAGTATCTTTGCGCCCCCTGTGCCTAGTGCAGACCTATCATAGTGGAGAGGACCTGGTGTTCCAGCCCCAGCTTGGTCACGTACTCACCAAGGGAGTATGGCAAGCCACACCTCACTGAGCCATTTCTCCATCTGAAATTGTGGTCTCCTATCTCCAGCACAGGGCAGTTGCGACTGCAATATACATAGAGCCCTAACACACAGTATGCCCTCAGGAACCCTCTGCTGAATGACAGGTCCACAAAGGGCTAGCTTTATTTTTTTTAATTTTTTTTTAGAAATTTTATTTATTTATTTGACAGAGAGAGAGACAGCCAGCGAGAGAGGGAACACAGCAGGGGGAGTGGGAGAGGAAGAAGCAGGCTCGCTGCAGAGAAGCCTGATGCGGGGCTCGATCCCTGGACTCTGGGATCACAGCCCGAGCCGAAGGCAGACACTCGATGACCGAGCCACCCAGGCACCCCAAAGAGGGACTTTAGCTTCCAGAATGTAATGCTGCTTCTGTTCCTCCAGTAATGGGGACACTTTTATCCCCATCAAAGATCCAGCTCCAGCAAAAGACATGCGTCACAGCACAAGCCAGCACACCAGGAAAGAAGAAGCTCTATTATTCTCCATGATGGGCTTGGAAAGAGCTACAGATTTAAGCCTATTGACGCAAAAACCCTGGTTTGTTCTCAAAACTAGACCCGAATCCCTTACTCAGGAAAGAATTCTTAGAGAAACCAGTTGTTCTCTAAATAAATCACTCAAATTTTTCTAATTCTGGACAATCAGGTCTCTTTCTCAAGTATTTCAACACCTTAGGATCCAAGAAGGTTCAAGATGTAAGTCATCTTCGGGAACCCTAGCTCAACCTCTCATTTGATGGGAAAAGAAATTGAAGATCCTGAGAGAGAAAAGGTGTCCAAGGTAACACAGGCCATTGTCAATTCCATTAGAAGATTAAATTCACTCTTACGGTACCTTGACACATTTTCCACTTCAAACAGCACTTTCACACACCTGTGCCCACTTACTGACCCTGTGAGCTAGATGGTAGCATCTCTGTTCAACAGTTGAGGAGATCAAAGTTCACAGTGTTGAAGGGGTCAGCCCGTGATCACCCAGCTTTACCCCACAATCACCGTGGCTGACCCAGGACTTTTCCCCAGGGCTATGGGGAAGCATCAGACTGATTCTGAAGGGAGGTAGATGTGCGTGGGCTCCCAGGGCCCAGAAGATCAGTCTGTGGGAATGGAGGGGAAGATGGTGAATGTCACGGTGACTGTTGCATGTGGGTACAGAGTGGTCACTCATATGCCCTGGTCAGGGAAGATGGACTATATTACTCCTGAGGGTTGTCCATGTGCCTAGGCCCACATCAAGTCTGAGGGGTGTCGGAGAAGGCAGCCCCTGCCCTTACAGAGCTGATGGCTTACCTGAAGAGACAGGTAACTTCCATGAACCAAATGGAGAAGAGCATTCAACAATGAAAAGCAATGAACTACTGACACATACAGGAAAAACATTACGTTGAATGGAAGAAGCCAGACACAGCAGAATGCTTACTGCATGGTTCCATTTATATGAGACTCTAGAAAATGTGCACCTATGGAGACAGGAAGCAGAGCAGTGGTTTCCTGGAGCCAGGGGCAGAAGGACTGGCATGAGGCACAGAGAACTTTCTGAGGGGATGGAAATGTTCCATATCTTGACTGTGGTGGTTACACAGTGTATACATTTTTGTGTAAATTGGTCAACACTCATTGAAATGTACATAGGAAATGGGTGTATCTGTTGTACACAAAGTAGGCCTCAATAAAGTTGATTTTTTGAAAAGACACAGTCCTTGCTTTCATGGAGCTTACAGTCNAAAAGGTGTCCAAGGTAACACAGGCCATTGTCAATTCCATTAGAAGATTAAATTCACTCTTACGGTACCTTGCCACATTTTCCACTTCAAACAGCACTTTCACACACCTGTGCCCACTTACTGACCCTGTGAGGTAGACGGCAGCGTCTCTGTTCAACAGTTGAGGAGATCAAAGTTCACAGTGTTGAAGGGGTCAGCCCGTGATCACCCAGCTTTACCCCACAATCACCGTGGCTGACCCAGGACTTTTCCCCAGGGCTATGGGGAAGCATCAGACTGATTCTGAAGGGAGGTAGATGTGCGTGGGCTCCCAGGGCCCAGAAGATCAGTCTGTGGGAATGGAGGGGAAGATGGTGAATGTCACGGTGACTGTTGCATGTGGGTACAGAGTGGTCACTCATATGCCCTGGTCAGGGAAGATGGACTATATTACTCCTGAAGGTTGTCCATGTGCCTAGGCCCACATCAAGTCTGAGGGGTGTCGGAGAAGGCAGCCCCTGCCCTTACAGAGCTGATGGCTTACCTGAAGAGACAGGTAACTTCCATGAACCAAATGGAGAAGAGTATTCAACGATGAAAAGCAATGAACTACTGACACATACAGGAAAAACATTACGTTGAATGGAAGAAGCCAGACACAGCAGAATGCTTACTGCATGGTTCCATTTATATGAGACTCTAGAAAATGTGCACCTATGGAGACAGGAAGCAGAGCAGTGGTTTCCTGGAGCCAGGGGCAGAAGGACTGGCATGAGGCACAGAGAACTTTCTGAGGGGATGGAAATGTTCCATATCTTGACTGTGGTGGTTACACAGTGTATACATTTTTGTGTAAATTGGTCAACACTCATTGAAATGTACATAGGAAATGGGTGTATCTGTTGTACACAAAGTAGGCCTCAATAAAGTGGATTTTTTGAAAAGACACAGTCCTTGCTTTCATGGAGCTTACAGTGTGGTGGAGAATACAGCTATTAATACAGTTTATCATGTAAATAAATGCAAAATAACCATGACTGAGATTAGAGTTATAAAGGATGATATACAGAGTATGAGAATGTGTGATAAGGATAGAGTCAATTCAGAGGGATCTGGAAAGTCTTCCCTGAGGAGGCAACATTGATGTGCACTTAGAAGGATAAGTGGATGTGAACCAGGGGAGATGATGGTGGCAGAGTGTTAAGGGCAGCATGTGTTAAGGGCCTATGGTTGAAGGGATCTGATGAGGACCACTGAAAGGACAATGAGGAAAAGGAAGAAAGGTGGTAAGAGATGGGTCTCCGNGACTGTTGCATGTGGGTACAGAGTGGTCACTCATATGCCCTGGTCAGGGAAGATGGACTATATTACTCCTGAAGGTTGTCCATGTGCCTAGGCCCACATCAAGTCTGAGGGGTGTCGGAGAAGGCAGCCCCTGCCCTTACAGAGCTGATGGCTTACCTGAAGAGACAGGTAACTTCCATGAACCAAATGGAGAAGAGTATTCAACGATGAAAAGCAATGAACTACTGACACATACAGGAAAAACATTACGTTGAATGGAAGAAGCCAGACACAGCAGAATGCTTACTGCATGGTTCCATTTATATGAGACTCTAGAAAATGTGCACCTATGGAGACAGGAAGCAGAGCAGTGGTTTCCTGGAGCCAGGGGCAGAAGGACTGGCATGAGGCACAGAGAACTTTCTGAGGGGATGGAAATGTTCCATATCTTGACTGTGGTGGTTACACAGTGTATACATTTTTGTGTAAATTGGTCAACACTCATTGAAATGTACATAGGAAATGGGTGTATCTGTTGTACACAAAGTAGGCCTCAATAAAGTGGATTTTTTGAAAAGACACAGTCCTTGCTTTCATGGAGCTTACAGTGTGGTGGAGAATACAGCTATTAATACAGTTTATCATGTAAATAAATGCAAAATAACCATGACTGAGATTAGAGTTATAAAGGATGATATACAGAGTATGAGAATGTGTGATAAGGATAGAGTCAATTCAGAGGGACCTGGGAAGTCTTCCCTGAGGAGGCAACATTGATGTGCACTCAGAAGGATAAGTGGATGTGAACCAGAGGAGATGATGGTGGCAGAGTGTTAAGGGCAGCACGTGTTAAGGGCCTGTGGTTGAAGGGATCTGATGAGGACCACTGAAAGGACAATGAGGAAAAGGAAGAAAGGTGGTAAAAGATGGGTCTCCAGAGGTAAGACCATACTGGGATGCTTTTTGGTCTGGATAAGAGTTTATAATTTTCCTGAGAGAAATAGAAATCCGCTGGGGCATTGTAAGTGGTGGTATGGCAGTGATGTGACCAGCTCAGTTTATGGGTTAACAGCCTGGAGTTAGTATTCACTTCCCTCTCTTTCTGACTGTAAGATTCTTGAGATTAGGGCCAAGCCTTAACAATTTGTGTAGCCCCCACAGAAACTTCAGCAGTAGGAAAGATAAACANGGTAAGACCATACTGGGATGCTTTTTGGTCTGGATAAGAGTTTATAATTTTCCTGAGAGAAATAGAAATCCGCTGGGGCATTGTAAGTGGTGGTATGGCAGTGATGTGACCAGCTCAGTTTATGGGTTAACAGCCTGGAGTTAGTATTCACCTCCCTCTCTTTCTGACTGTAAGATTCTTGAGATTAGAGCCAAGCCTTAACAATTTGTGTAGCCCCCACAGAAACTTCAGCAGTAGGAAAGATAAACAGAGGTACAAGAAATGTTATGAATGAATGAATGAATGAATGAATGAATGAATGAATGAATGAATGAACCTAGTTTTTCAGCACTTAGATAGCTGTTTTTCCAAAGTCATCTGATTAAATGATAGATTTAGGATTTCTTCTCCCCACACTGAAGACATGATACTGAGGATAACAGAACCACATCTCCATACTGCCCCACATGGACACCCACTGTCAGGGACAAATCAGACCCATCTCTTGCCCTCATTACTGGTCTCTCAGCAGGTCAGTCAAGGCCCTCTGGAGGCCCCTCCACCTGTGCAGTGGCCTTATTGCCCCAGATCTCCTCTGTGCACATCTGTCATCCAGATGCCGCTGTCCACCAGGCTTGTGACGGGGACATCCATCACTCTCATGTCTTTGCCAGAAATCACCCTCCTGTATCGGATGCACTGGGAGACTGCTCAAAGCATTCTTGAAGACTTAGCTCGATGTCTGCTCCCCTGGAAGCCCTTCCTGCCTGCCTTAGCCCATTAGCTACCACGTTGCCCCTCCCCCAAGGACAGCAATTGTCCTGTAATATGTTTACCTAATGTTTCTTCCTTATCCCAACACACAGTCCTCCGGTGTTCTTACCTGCTCTTCTTGCGCTAAGCAGTGCCTGACACAGAATCGGGCGGACAGAAAGGAAAATAATAAGGTGGGCTCAGCTATAGTGGGGCTTACATAGATCCCTTAAAAGGGTGGTTGACCAGAGGGACGGGGAGAAAAGATCAATAGTTAACCTCTCCCAAGGAGTTAACCAGTTTGAGAATGACATAAAGTTCCATAAATAGAATTTCTCCTCTGCTTTGAGTTTCCTTGTCCCTCTTGGGGTAGAGGGGGTTCATCCCACTGTTTTTGTCTCAGCTCCCCCCAGACCTCGATGTTAGCCAGTGGGCAATTGAGGTGTGCCTCTTGGCTTTGGTTGTTGAGCTCCTTGGGGCTCTCTCAGACCCATTGGCCCTCTCCTCTGCTTCCCCTTGCATGACTGTTCATGACCTTCTTCCCTCCAGCCAGAGTGGACCAGCACCCTCTGTCACGCTTGCAGCGAGGGAATCAGGAATGGTCCAGCAGTGCTGTGTCACCACCACAGTCAGGGGACAGAATCTCCTGCACAAAGAGACACAAACTGCAAAATGACCAACAAAGTTACAAGATCCTACATGAGGAGATGGGTCCATCTTCTTCTTCTTCTTCTTCTTTTAAGATTTTATTTATTTATTTGACAGAGAGGTAGAGAGGGAGCACAAGTGGGCAGAGTGGCAGGCAGAGGGAGAGGGAGAAGCATGCTCCCCACTGAGCAGGGAGCCCGATGTGGGGCTTGATCCCAGGACGCTGGGATCATGACCTGAGCCAAAGGCAGCTGCTTAACTGACTGAGCCACCCAGGTGTCCGGGTCCACCTTCTTCTGATGTTCTTTGAAGCAGATTCATTTCTCTTTTGATGTTTGCATGAAAATGTAGATTTCCTTCCTGGCAAGACCAAGGGATGAGGTTTAGAATAAATTTGGGTTAAATTTAGAGAGGAAGTGCAGTGGCTGATTGGGGCAAGATCATTAGCTTTGAGGTTAGATAAAGGTGGGTTCAGACCCCCACGTGGTCACGTCTGTGCAAGCCTGACGTCTAAATAGCAGGCGGGGCACACAGCACTGTGGTGACAAGGGCATTTAGTGCTGAGGATGGACTGTTTGCAAAGCACCTTGCCGAGCCCTGTATATGCAGCTTCCTTTGCCCTCACAGCGATGCTGTGGGACAGGTTACATTTACAGAAGAGGAAACTGAGGCTCAGAACTGACATGGTAAAGAAAGGGAAAGGAGTTGCTCCCTAGTATTATGATTATTACTTTGATAGCCTAAGCTCTAGGATGAGACCTTGCATCTTGTGTCAGAAAGGGTCTTACCTCCTCAACTAGACTGTGATTTTTCTTCATTAAATGATTTGCATCTCATTCGCCTCTGTATCCCCCAGCCCAGTGACGTGCACATTTTAGGGACTCATGAAATGGCACGTAATTATCAGGAACAGGCTTTGGAGAGCCTGAAGCTCGGGCTTTTCAATACTGTCATTTCTCTTCCCTTCTCTATCCATTAAAAAAAAAAGTCATCTTAAATGCTCCGTTATAAAAGTAAACATATCAAATGCAGAAAACTCAGAAAAATATAAAGGAGAAAAAAAATCATCTATGATCTTACTGTCCAAACGTATCATCTCATCTTATTTCCTTCCTGTGCAGAGATTTTTGATATTGCTCTTTATCTGAGAGATTCTTTATAAATGTTCATTGTTTTTACCATAAAGAATCAGATTCACACATTGGAAATAGGATTTAAAAAAACCTGAAAAATAAGACAAGTTACTCAGAGTATCATGACCGAGAAATGATTATTATTAACACCTTGGGCATATCTTGACTCGACTTCTCAGCATGCCACCGTGAGGGGCCCCGATGGCAGCAGGGCAGCCCCCAGCCCAGGCTAATATGCAGACCAGCCACGGGAAGTCCGCAAGCCACGAAATCAGACTGCATAAGGCGGCGGTGTTTGTTCAGTTGTGTAATCTAACACTGAATGCAGAAAGTCTAGGATTTCTGATTTATTCTTAATGATGGCATGGTATTCTATTATACAGCTGAACTGAAAATCATTAACCGGTTCCAAGGTGTGGGGATGCAGGTGGTTTTCCCTCAGTCATATTTGTAAGCACCCGTGAGATGAACATCTCCTCTGCTCCTCCCCAAATAGGCTCTCCAGGAGCTGAGTCCGGGGGAGAGGTAGCCAGGGCAGCCCCATGGGCTCTCAGACTCTGAAGGCTGAGCTTCACCCGCCTCCCACTGCTGTTCTTTTCAGTGTCAGCCTGAGCCACTGCAGGTCCCACAGAGCCGATGAATTTGGTTCATCTGTACGAGCAGATTTGTGACCAGGAAATGACTTGCTGGGTTCCCTCAAGAAGCCTCCTGTGACTTTCCTAGAGTGTTGGCTTCTGATCTCCCCTGTGGACAAACATGTGGGAGTGGAGAGGGCAAGATAGTAGAAATGGAAAAATTTTAAACTAATTGGTGTCCATGGAAAATATTCCAACACTTCAGAGGAAGCAAAGGAAAAAAAACAAACAAACAATAAAAAGCAATCTCTCTCTCTCACCCAGATTCCCCATTCCCTTCCCAGGGGCAACTATAGTCCATAGTTTTTTTTAATGATTCCTTCAAGAACTGTCTACACTTAACAATAATCTCTGTTTTCCACCTGTTACTTGCTTGTCTGGCTATCTTTCTCCCATCTATTGCTATAGCTAGCTCCTCATCCATCCATCCATCCATCCATCCATCCACCCATCCAACCACCCACCCATCCATCCATCCATCCACCCATCCATCTCAAAAATAAGGAATCTTAAATGAATGGTGATCACAAATAAAGCAGTTCAGAAGGGACTTCAGGAGGTAGGACCCTGGGTCACTAGCCCAGCCACCACTCCACTTCGTAACTTTGGCCAAGACATCTCCCTTCTATCTGCCTCAGATTCCTGATATAAGGGAGCTGTGAATGTGCCTTGAAAAGTGGAGACGGGAAGGCCAATGCGAAGGTCGATGGAGAATCCTGCTCTCCCACATCCGCGGTGAGGAAGGACCTCAGTGAGGTTTTCCAGCCAAATGAAGGAGCAGGAGAGGAAATGGGGGAAGTGTGGTGGCTGAGGAGAGTCCACCTTCTGGCACGGGTTGGTCACATTGGCAGCCCACAGCCCAGGGGAAGGGGACAGAGCGATCTTTCATAAACATTACGTCACCAGTTTGTGGGAGATAAGATGTTTGCTAAACTTTGCTGGAAGAGCGGGACCTCCAGCGTGACCCCCAGCAGGACAGCTACCTGCTCAGACCAGCTGCAGGGGCCTCCAGCTCAGCTTGCCCAAAATACAGGAACCAGCAACTGACGTTGTGGCTATTTAGTGTAAATAGAGGCAAATGGTCTCAGGATAAAGGACAAAGAGGTCACGGCTGCGAGAGGGTTTGTGGCCTCCTCATGAGCCAGTGTCTGTGAACACCTTGCAATCTGGGGTTCAGCCAGTGGGGCTCGATCGCAGAACCCCGGGATCATGACCTGAGCTGAAAGCAGATGCTTAACCGACTGAGCCACCCAGGCGCCGCCCGTTTTTTTGTTTTTTTTTTCAATTCAGGTTGTGAGCTATAAAAAAATGGGGAAAGCCTAACAGGGCTTTGTAAAAAATAATTGAAACATTTGCATTTAACAGTTGAACTTTCACTGTGGACTATGTATATAACTCATTTAGAGATATCAAAAGTCTGGAATTGGAAGGCCTTAATGATCATTAGGCCTAGGCCAAATTTCCCTTCTACACCGTCTTCCAAACATGAAGGATTTAACTCAGTAAGTAGTGACGTCCCCTCACGGAGGCAAGCTCTGCGGAGGGCATGCCACGGAGAGGATTCACTGCATGGGTCTGAGGCTATTTGGGAAACATGAACTGTAGGACATTTCCAGCCCCAGAGGCAGATTTGGTTCTAAATCTGAGAAGTCCTTCCTGTTGGTCTGACTTGACCGTGAGCAGGAATAGAGTCTGGGAAACACCCCAGCCTGAACAGAGCTCCACAGCTCTGGAATCAGCACCCAACTGTATCTTCCTCTCTGCACCTAAGTGCCTGGCCTACCCTGGCAGTAGTGGAGACATAGCTTGGGATCTGGAGACAAGTATGCGTGAGTGACCTCCCTTGGCACTTATGCATGGCTTCTGGTCATTACTAGCTCTAACCAACAGATTAAACAGATAGGCAGATAGTACCTTTATAATAAATAACTACCATTTGTGCAGCCCTTCGCGTTTGCCACTTACTTGCTGTGAGAACTTGGGCAAGTTACTTAACCTTTCTGAGCCTCAGACTGCTTATCTGTAAGTTGGAGGAAATAATACCTATTCACAGGGTGATCATGACAATAAATTTANTTTCCAGCCCCAGAGGCAGATTTGGTTCTAAATCTGAGAAGTCCTTCCTGTTGGTCTGACTTGACCGTGAGCAGGAATAGAGTCTGGGAAACACCCCAGCCTGAACAGAGCTCCACAGCTCTGGAATCAGCACCCAACTGTATCTTCCTCTCTGCACCTAAGTGCCTGGCCTACCCTGGCAGTAGTGGAGACATAGCTTGGGATCTGGAGACAAGTATGCGTGAGTGACCTCCCTTGGCACTTATGCATGGCTTCTGGTCATTACTAGCTCTAACCAACAGATTAAACAGATAGGCAGATAGTACCTTTATAATAATTACCATTTGTGCAGCCCTTCGCGTTTGCCACTTACTTGCTGTGAGAACTTGGGCAAGTTACTTAACCTTTCTGAGCCTCAGACTCCTTATCTGTAAGTTGGAGGAAATAATACCTATTCACAGGGTGATCATGACAATAAATTTGGCTCATGTACCCATTAAAGGGTAGGGATGCTGCCCCACCCTTTTGCCCATAATGCTGTACAAGTTGTCTCTGAGGTTCCCATTTATCCCAAATCCTCTTTCTGATTAATGCATTGTCCTGCTGGCCACCAACATTTTTGTCAGTGCAATCACTGGTCCTTAGCTATTTGAAAATTCTGTTGAATCCAGAAGTCCTATCTCTGTCCTCACAGGCCCTGGGCCCATCTGTGTTTGGCTTTTGCATTCTGTGCTTCCTAATTCCATTTCTGGGGCTTAATTATGATTACACAGCTTCATTACATAGAGTTGATTTTAAGTAATGGCCCTAATTAAGAGTGAATTTTAATTAAGCTTAATCCAGAGCCTGTCTCCGATTGCCAAAGATTTGCAGCCCGAGAAGGGGAAAGCCTGCCTGCTGGTGCACAAAACTTTGACCTTCGTTCGTCCTGCTGAGCCGTGTTGGCCAATAGGTGTCTTCTTGGTTTTCCGGCCTCAGGAGCACACTTCTTCACCAGGCTGCGGGGGTCAGGAGCTGTATCTCACCTTTTTCCCACCCAGCGACACACTCAGAGCCCCAGCAATAAGGAAACAGAACACAACTAACCACAAGGTAAGGGCTCCTGCAGCTCCAGAGGCTTGGCCCAGGGGTCAGCGCCTTGGGGAACACCAACCACAGGACCCACTCTGTCTTAGGAAATGGAAGAAGGCCACTTTCCTCCAGCGGCTCATAACACCCACTTTACAGATGGGAAAACTGAAGCTCTAGGAAGCTAAGCACATGGCTAGTGAGGGGCAGAGGAGCGATGGGAAATCACGTCTGTGAGTTTGGGAACAAACAACCTCCCTCAGCTTCCTGCTGGGCCACCTGAACCAATGCTTCCCAAACATTAGCGCCCCTATGCCATGCCGGTGAGTCTCGCCACATCCACACACAAAACCACTCACTTTCATCGTGGAAAACCACTTCACCCATTCATCTTAAAATAAAACTTTATGTCTCACCTTTAAAAGATCCATCAGTCAAAGGTTATCATAAATAAAAACAAAACAATGAAAACTAAAACAATGTTATTAATTGCAAACGGTTATGTTCTGAAGGCTCAAGCCTTAGGCCTGGTCTTTCTTTATATAAAAAACAGAGATGAGGAAAATGTTAAAGACAGAGCACCCAGAGGAGACTTTGTCCTTTATGTAATCAGAAGGACTGAAAGACAGTTGGAAAGATCATCGTATGTTACTATGGGATCCAATATTTAAAGTCCTGTCCAGTGTCACCGAAGGTCAATTCTCATTTGTCTGACACTTTTGGAGACACCCATCTAAGCCAATTCAGCACATCGTTCCAGGCTTTGCCTCTGAGTAACACTGCCCTTCAGCTGCTCGAAGGGTGACAAAATTCTGGCCAGACTACTAGCTCCCTTGTTCCCTAGGCCTGGCCCAAGGACAAGGTGTGGACATTCCTTTGGTGTTTCAAGTGCAAACACAGTGAAATCAATATGCTTTCTGAGGCTGGTGGGGTTGGGTCAGCTGCAGAGGACAGGCCTGACCGCCCCTGCCTTGAACGTCCTTGCCACACCAGTCTCTTTCACGATATCGAAATGCCCACCTTATAAAGTCGCTCACTGAGAAGCTAAGTTCTAAAAACATTTTGATCCTTCTGGAAAGAAATGGAAAGTGAGAAATGGGATTCAGTTACCTTGAAAATAAAAGGGGCGATTTCACCCAACAATGCCATCCTTAGAAGTTCAACTTGAAAATAGCCATTCAAATGAGTCACGGGGGGAAAAAATAATTTATTAATCCCCTTCCATCTATACTTTCTGATGGAGTGTATCTTCCTTAGACTTAAAAACAGATAAATGGGCTCGAAACATAATTAAATAAACACTTTATGACATCAGTAATCCAAACCATAGAACTTTTCCATTAAAGGTTGAGCATCTAGAAGCCCCCATTTGCTGAACCTAACCAGTGACCCAGAAACCACCACGTTTGGGGGGTCCTTCCCAATGGAGCTAGAGCAGGGACTCTCTGCTTTTTTCCAAGGGATTTGGGGTGAAGTTACAACCAAACCCTTTAATAGAGCCAAAGGCTCTTTCATGTAGCTGCCCAATATATTCCTACTTCCTACACCTGGAAAACATCACTAGAAAAAAAAAAAAAAAAGCTGTGACTGAAACAGAAAAACCTTATGGAAATTAACTTACACCAGGCAATCAAACAACATAATCCCACAACATAATGGGATAATGTAATTATCCCATTAAAACCACCACTCATTCATTTTTTCTCCATATTTTTATCCCTGGCAGTGGAGTGGTTTTGTGACCATCATTGACGGTTTCTTAAGGCGTACTGAGCATATTTTCTCCTGCCCTGAATAACTACAGCCGGAGCCAGACGGCCCAGAGGATGAATTTCTGCTCTGCAAGTTACCAGCTCTGGAACTTGAGGCCTCAGTGTCCCCATCCATAAAATGGGGTAATAGTTGCACCTACCTCATAGGAATTGTTGTAAGGATTAAATGAGAGGGTGCTTATCACAACGCATGGCACACAGTCAGTGCTCAGTGGACAGCTGACGGTTGATATTAACGCTAGCTCAAGCTTGTGTCGTGGTTGATCTCAGCAACTAAGGACTTGCCGGTTGAAGGAAGAGGCTCCTATGCTCAGAAGTATTCAGAAGACCTGCAGGAAGGTGGTGAGAGACTCAACTCCTCCTTGAGTCTCTGAGATGTTTCTCTGTTCTCATTTAAGGTTTCTGCCCACATGGGCCGGCGAGCTCTGGCCAGAGCTGTAGCAGGTGCTGGTCGCTTTGCTGAGGACCTGCCTGGTGGAATGGGGCCATACGCAGCACATAAAAGAGGCGTGTGCTCAGATCAGCTCCCTCCTGGAAATCCATTGTGATTGTGGATCCAAAGAAAATTCTTCCAGGCTTCATGCACCCATGCCAGATCCTACACACACATGCCTTTCTCTCTCCCTATCCGTACTCCCTGCATCTCTGGGCAGAAACCGGGCCCTGCAGGTGACATCTTGCGCATGTAGCTGTCCGGCCCTATGATAAAATGTAATGTTTCTCCATGAGTGAAGCTTAATGTGCCTCAGCCTGGGGATTTATACCAAGCAATAAAATCCACAGAATAGAGAAATGCAAATAGATTGTAGGATATAATATTATCATTGTCAACATAAAAGACTTTTATTTACTGCCCCCCAAAAGAAAATACACTCTAGTGTCATTTGTTTCAGGGAATGCAAAAAAGGTTTCAACAACTAACAGGGCATGTTTCTGAGCAAAATACGCCCCGTATATGATGTTGGAGCCCATATTATCAGTGGCCACTTGTGTGTCTGTGTTCTTGCAAACAAACCTGTGGAGTCAAGCTAGAGAAGGTCACTTCCAGCCTGCCTCTCTGAGCCAGAGGCCCCCTGCCTCTGTCCACAAACAAACCAAACAACATAGCTTTACTCAGAGGAAGGCCCCGTGAGGCCGGCCAGACCCCAGTAGCACATCTCAGGATGAGGTCCTGCTGATGCGACTTCCTAAGGACTAGAGATGCGTGAGATGCTGAGCGAATGGGGGATGTGTGAGGTCACAGCGGAGCAAAGCCAGGAGGCAGCGACCCTCTCTCGTCTTTTCTCTGGAACGCATCCCCCACACCCAATGCTAAAGGCCCCTCCGTCACCCCTTCTGTTGTGCAGGACACTGCCATTGAATGAGACCTGCTATTTCTGTGGATTGGGCTGAATAATGAATTTGTTATTTATTTGGGGATTGGGGTGTTGTATTAGACTCGGCCCCAGTCATAGCTTCATTTCTGCCTGAGAGGGAAGGATCTGAATTTACAAGGTTTTAAAAAGTGATAACTACCTGAATGACATTTTTATGTAAAGAGACATTGTAGCTGATTCTCCCAGTAGTCCTAAGGAATGTGCAGATATTAGAACAGCCACTTCACAGATGATAAAACGGAGGGTGGAGAGAAGCCAAGTGCCTTATCTGTGGTCACCCAGCTTGGAAGAGGAAGAACTGAGTTACAAATCCAGTCTGTCTGATGCCAGAGACATCGGTTCCAAACTGTGCACCCACCTGCTCGGTGCCCCCATAGGGAAAGCCTTTATGCAGCCTCGACTGGGGGCCCCGACTTGGGTAGGCCCCCTGATCCTCACAGGTGAGGTAGGAGTTAAGGTTTCCGCTCACGGATGGGGAAACTGATGCTCAAGAGAGAATCGCACTTGCCCGTGTCACGCAGATATTAGGGAGCGTGACCAAGATTCAGACCCCGAGCTGTGACTCCTAATCTCACAGGGTATAAAGTGAGAGCTGGGTGTGATGGTTCTGCCTTTCTACACATTCCGTGGAACAGTCCTACATGTTGGGTGAGTTTTGTACGTTTCAGCAACCAAATCAATAACCTCATTTCACAACCCCAAATCTGTATTTTTTCACTTGCAGCTCATTTGGACAAGGAATGTCCTCCCATGTTTGAGAAGAAGGTTCAGAAAGGAGCTCCTGGCAGTTCCCAGGGTTTTTGCATCCAGGGTGGGCTGGAGCCACTGGAGGGGGCGTGACAAACAACTTCAATTAAAGAAGGAAAAGAGAAAATCCCAACCCAGAGAGGAAGCTGGTCTCCCAGGTCCCAAGGGTCAATGCCGTGATCCCCCTAACTTGGTCCCAACTTATCCATTACAGAGCCCCTCTTAAGCTCCCACCATATGCCCCAAAGTCATGACATGGCCCAAAGCAGGGTGAGCTTCATCAGTTTGCCTTCACTGGGACCCATCCTCACAGAGAGATCAGGGTGGGAAAAGATTCATTGACTCAGGCTACAAATATCAGTGACTAATGAAATTGGTGACCAGCATATCATAGGCTGGACAGTAACACAGTCACATTCTCTGACATCTAGGGCTTATAGCCTAGTTGGGGAGAACAAGTAAGAATCAGGTAAACAGATAAACCAGACAGGCTATCAGATAGCTCTAAGTGTCAAGAAGAAAATAAAACAGGGGGTGTAATATTGAGGCATAGGGGTAACACTGGATGCAGAGGTCGCAGAAGTCTCCTGAGAAGGAGACACGGCTGGGACCTGACCATGGCCATTCCAGGCAGCCCCGGAGAGCTCTGTCTTGGATGGTCACCACATCAGAGTTTTACACAGTGACGTGAAGGTCACAAGGATCCCCAGGCTCAAATTTCAATCAATAATGAATCACAGTGACTCCGCAAGCCCAGGATCCCTCCTCCAAACCTCCACCACACCCACCGCTCCCAGGATGGCAATTTGTTTGACCAACAGAGAGAAGATTATTCCAAAATACACTCGGTGAAAGCTGCCTTGTGGAGGGTGGGGCCCCCAGCTTCTCTTTCACAGCAGAATCTTTGGGGATCCAGAACTTCTCACAGGACAGCCCCTGCTGTCAAGGCTTTGCCCCTGGAGTTAATTTCCACAATGTCTGCCTTTGAGACTCCCGCATGATAAGGGATGGAGGCAGGAGGCCTCAGGGCTGACAGAGGCTACTTAGCATTTGCAAGGGGAAAGGGAGCGAGCATTACCTGAACACTTCTACGTGCTAGCCTTGCGCTGGACACTTCACCTGTGATGTCTCCTTCAATCTCGGGAGGAAGGTATTAAAAGCTTCATTATGAAGCCAAGGATATTGAGTCTCTGAGAGGCATAGCATTTTCTTCAAGGTCATACAGCAGAGCTGCGCTAACAAATTACATCACTAACACATTATTAATCGTTTTACGCTAATTGCATTAATGAAATGCACTGATCACTTACTAGGTCCCAGGCTCCTCACCAAGTGCCTTAGCATCACACGTGGTTTCACTGAGTTCTCACCATAGATGATTGGTATTCCCATCCAGCAGATGAGAAGACTGAGGCTCTGCAGGTGAAGTAGCCTGCCCAGGGTCACTCAGCCCCTAAAGTGAGAAAGCCAGGATCCAAACCCAGATGTATCTGATGCCCCCCTTTTTGTTTCAGAAGGAGAAACTGATGTCAAACAGGATGGATCATTCCATATTAAAAGAGACCAAATAAATATGATCAACTAAATGCAAAGCCTGATTCTGGATGGAAACTGCACTCAAGGGAAAAGTGCTATAAAGTGCGTTTTGTGCTCAACTGACAAACTTGGAATGTGGATAGTAGACCAGATAAAAATGCTGTCTCAATCTTGAATTTCTGTTGGTGGTGACTCTGCTGTGAGTGTGTGTCTCATGAATATCTTCATCCTTGGGAGACACACGGTACAGTGTGCAGACGTACAAGGCAACTTCTGCATGGGGCTCGGAAACAGTGTGTAGACAAGTGCAGGTGTGTGTACAGAGAAAAAAGGCAAATGAGGCAAAATGTTAACGATAGATGAATCTATGGGTATATTTATTTTTCTGTATGCTTAAAATTAGTTCTGAATAAGAAATTAAAAAGAGAGCAGGAGAGAGAGAGAGGAAATTGCCAGATATTGGATGATAAGTTTGTACGTATTTCCTGACTCCTACTCCAAAGATTTGACCCTTTTCTGTGCCCTGATTCTCCCCCTCTGTCTGAAATTCTACCATTATTAATTCATTCCTTTAGCTTTACGTGTCCAGTTTTCAAATGCATATACCTTCAAGAGTTATTTGTCATTCAGATCTTAAGGAAACTGATGTGGGATGTTAATACTCACTATTATTTATTGACTGTTACATGCCGGACACGGAGGTAAGCACATTCTCTACATTGTCTCTCTTGATTGACCTAACAGTCCCAAGGACCATAAAAGGTAGTTACTCTTACTATCCTCATTTTAGAGACCCAGAAACTGGGCACAGAGAGTGTGGTAACTGGCCCCAAGTGCCTCAGCAAACAGGCAACAAAGCCCAGGTTTGAACTGAGACGTGTCTGAGTCAAAAACCAAACTCTTCACTTCTATAAAAGTGCAATATTTCAAACAAGAAAACAGTTTACATTCATAGCAGAAGAATAAGCTAGATACCAATTAATACACCAGTTTGCGTTCTTCCCAAGATGCACACCTGATTTCCTAATCTCTACTCAGTGTCCGAGGCTCCACTCTTATATGCTGGGTCAAGAACCTTCATTTACTGGAGAAGCATCTTTAAAAGGTATGAATGACTTCCTGCCTTGGGACATCAGCTGACGTCTGAGCAACCACAGGGAATTTAGAAATCACTGGCAACTTTCCAGATGCTATTACTACGATCATCGATCATCGGGCATTCTGACTTTCCCAGGGTGGTCTCCTTGTCAAATGGCCAGTCCCACTGTCAGACCACAGCTCTTCCTAAGTGTGTTGGAAAACGCAGATCCCTGTGGCTGACTGCTCGTGAGGATTCAAAGTCAGAACCCCTTCAGGAGGTTCCCCACAACCCCAGGAACCAAATATAAACTCTCACAGAGCATGTAAGTCCCTGAAAAACCAATCCTTAATTTTCTAGTCTCATTTCTTACTGCTCCCCCTTACCGCCAGTTCGGATCATACCAGATTTCTGGCATTTCCCTGAAAAGTGTCTGATTTTGTCTCATAGTTGATCAAATGCTCTTGCTCATGCTTAGAATGTCCCTTATCCTAATTCCAGCTTTTCCTGCTAAATTCCCCTTTGTTCTTTTTGTCACAGCCTAGAATGTCACTTTCTCCAGGAAGCCTTCCCTAAATCCGAGACTGGAGTAAGTGCCCCTTCTCTGTGGTCTCCAGGATCAGGATATTAGCTTGTTTGTCCCCTCTTAATCTCCTTTTAAAGGCCCATCTCTCTCCCTTTGTAAGTTCTTTTCAGTCCCACGAAGCAGGGACTATGTTTTTGTTCCCCCATTATTGACCATAACCTAATACAAAACAATGACTCAGGAATATTTCGTCCATGAATTTAAAAAAGGAAGGAAGACTAAAGCATAATATTAAACTGAATTCCCATGTGCATTGGTAAGGGCTTTAAGTTAAGCCCATGACTATAATGTGAGAGGTGATTTGGAAAATTACTCAGGCCCTGGTCGCAGAGACATGGGTCTAAGTCCCAGATCTGCGGCTCTGTGACTTTAAACAAATTACCTAACTTCTCTGCACCTCAGGTTCCCCGATCTGTAAAATAAACATAGCATTGCCTCTGACCCAGGGCTTTATTGTGAACATCGAACATTAGACCCATGGTGCTCTTAACGCTGCCCCTGGCACTGGCAAATACTGGACAAATGTTGGCCATTATGATTGTGGCTTGTTGTGTTATTATATTATTATCGTGACTATTACTGTTGAAGTCATATTAAAAGGAAAAGAATCATACAGCCAGCTGCTGCCATGGAAACCTAAGTACCCGGAAGTGGAATTGACTCTTCGTCCAGATGTTGGATGTACTGTAGCCTCTGGGATCTGCTAGAGTCTTGGCTTCCAGAATCTACCTCTGCAAACAAGATTTCTGTTCTCTTTGTCAAACTTAAACCTGAGGAGGAAGAACAAAGCACGTCATTTCAAATTCCTAATCTCTTGTGTCCAGAACCAAGACAGGAGTGTTCTGCTAACCTGGCCTGAAACTTTGAGTCAGGCAAGGTAACTCTTAAGTTTAAGTCTTAAAGGTACTTTTTTTTCCAGGTACATTTACTGATAACAGATGGGCTATTAGCTATAAGGTCTTCAGCCCTGTGGGTGTGTGTATTGCTTCTAAAGAGGCCCCCAACTGGAGAGGCAGCCTACATAGGGGGCAGGCCCACAGATTGAGATCTGGGCCCACAGCGTACTAACTGTGCCGTCCTGGGCAAATTACCTCCTTGTGCATCCAGTTTCTTCATCTGTAAAATGGGGATAATGATGACATCTACCTGAGACATTTTTATAGGAAGATTAAATGTAAAGGGCTTTGAACAGCGCCTCATGCTAAATGTTTATTAAACAAAGTGAATAACAGTACTTTGTGGCCAACTCAAACAAGAGAAATAATTATACGTTGTAACATCAGAGCTTTGAGGACCATGGCTGTGCGTATTTATTTCTGCAGTTTTGTTTCAAAGGTATTTCTTTAGGAGGGCAGTAAGGAGGCAGAAAGATANATCCCTCCTCCAAACCTCCACCACACCCACCGCTCCCAGGATGGCAATTTGTTTGACCAACAGAGAGAAGATTATTCCAAAATACACTCGGTGAAAGCTGCCTTGTGGAGGGTGGGGCCCCCAGCTTCTCTTTCACAGCAGAATCTTTGGGGATCCAGAACTTCTCACAGGACAGCCCCTGCTGTCAAGGCTTTGCCCCTGGAGTTAATTTCCACAATGTCTGCCTTTGAGACTCCCGCATGATAAGGGATGGAGGCAGGAGGCCTCAGGGCTGACAGAGGCTACTTAGCATTTGCAAGGGGAAAGGGAGCGAGCATTACCTGAACACTTCTACGTGCTAGCCTTGCGCTGGACACTTCACCTGTGATGTCTCCTTCAATCTCGGGAGGAAGGTATTAAAAGCTTCATTATGAAGCCAAGGATATTGAGTCTCTGAGAGGCATAGCATTTTCTTCAAGGTCATACAGCAGAGCTGCGCTAACAAATTACATCACTAACACATTATTAATCGTTTTACGCTAATTGCATTAATGAAATGCACTGATCACTTACTAGGTCCCAGGCTCCTCACCAAGTGCCTTAGCATCACACGTGGTTTCACTGAGTTCTCACCATAGATGATTGGTATTCCCATCCAGCAGATGAGAAGACTGAGGCTCTGCAGGTGAAGTAGCCTGCCCAGGGTCACTCAGCCCCTAAAGTGAGAAAGCCAGGATTCAAACCCAGATGTATCTGATGCCCCCCTTTTTGTTTCAGAAGGAGAAACTGATGTCAAACAGGATGGGATCATTCCATATTAAAAGAGATCAAATAAATATGATCAACTAAATGCAAAGCCTGATTCTGGATGGAAACTGCACTCAAGGGAAAAGTGCTATCAAGTGCGTTTTGTGCTCAACTGACAAACTTGGAATGTGGATAGTAGACCAGATAAAAATGCTGTCTCAATCTTGAATTTCTGTTGGTGGTGACTCTGCTGTGAGTGTGTGTCTCATGAATATCTTCATCCTTGGGAGACACACGGTACAGTGTGCAGACGTACAAGGCAACTTCTGCATGGGGCTCGGAAACAGTGTGTAGACAAGTGCAGGTGTGTGTACAGAGAAAAAAGGCAAATGAGGCAAAATGTTAACGATAGATGAATCTATGGGTATATTTATTTTTCTGTATGCTTAAAATTAGTTCTGAATAAGAAATTAAAAAGAGAGCAGGAGAGAGAGAGAGGAAATTGCCAGATATTGGATGATAAGTTTGTACGTATTTCCTGACTCCTACTCCAAAGATTTGACCCTTTTCTGTGCCCTGATTCTCCCCCTCTGTCTGAAATTCTACCATTATTAATTCATTCCTTCAGCTTTACGTGTCCAGTTTTCAAATGCATATACCTTCAAGAGTTATTTGTCATTCAGATCTTAAGGAAACTGATGTGGGATGTAAATACTCACTATTATTTATTGACTGCTACATGCCGGACACGGAGGTAAGCACCTTCTCTACATTGTCTCTCTTGATTGACCTAACAGTCCCAAGGACCATAAAAGGTAGTTACTCTTACTATCCTCATTTTAGAGACCCAGAAACTGGNATATAGACTAAGATAGCACTAATCATTATAACCAGCAACAAATACTATATGTTTAAATGACATTTTAAAATGAAAATGTCTGAAAAAAAAAGATAATTTCTGCCTTTCACATATGCCCTATTCCTCATGTAAAATAGAATAAAGGGGGGTGACTGGGTGGCTCAGTCCCTAAGCATCTGCCTTCAGCTCAGGGCGTGATCTCAGAGCCCTGGGATAGAGCCCCACATCCGGCTCCCTGCTCTCCACTGGGAGCCTGCTTCATCCTCTCCCACTCCCCCTGCTTGTGTTCCTTCTTTCACTGACTGTCTCTCTTTCCATCAAATAAATAAATAAAAACTTTAAAAAAAAAAAGAATAAAGGGCACAGGGCCCAAAATTAGGCAACTTACATTATTCTGTATGAACTTCTATTTATAAGCAAGTGATTTCGTGTCTAGGCCTCAGTTTTCCTGTCTATAAAATGGGGATGATATTCCTTACCCTTTGGTATGTTTCAAGCGTTAATGAGTGAGTTACAAGAAGCCCCTCACATGGTGATTGGCACACACTGTTAGCATCGTTGCCTCGCACAATGAATTCCAAGGAGTAAATTGTAAGATTAGCATGTGAAAGTCAAGTAAAGTGAATATGCCTTGAAAATTTCACATGAGAGGTATTATTTTAAAAGAATTTATATTTTAAGGAATGATGGTTAAATTTCTAGGTATGGTAATGACAGAAGGGGTATGTTTTTAAAAGGAACACTTCCAGACTGTAGGCTCTAAATGTGATTAACCACTACAAAGACACAGGGATTCACAGGAGAAATGGCTGATTCCAGGTAGAGGCCTGCTTCTATCTGCTTGATAAGGTCGCACTCACCCTTCAAGGCCCAATCAAATGTTACCTTCCTTCCTCTTCTGGAAGAATTGCTTAAACATGCTTATCTAATATCTTCTTTTTATCCAGCACTGTTATTTGCGGGCTTTTGAGACTAATACATATCACTTACCAATGTTGTTCTGTAGCCTGCCTCCCCCGTCTTCATCGGAAAGATTCCTAATATTGCCAAGCCAAATCTTAGGTAAAGAGCTATGTACCCCATTTTTAAAAAACTTTACTATGGAAAAAGTTCAAATACATTCAAAAGTAGAAGTACAGTGAACTCACATGTATCCATAGCTATCAACTCATGACCAAACTTGTTTCCTTTCTATTGTCCCCAACTCCTTTGTCAACATGATTTTGGAACAAATTTTAAACATCCTGGTTTTTTTTATTTGTAAATATTTCTATGTATTCATACCCTGGTGAATACCAGCTGTGCTTTCAAGGCTGCTGCTAGCCCACAGGGGCGTTTGTGAGAGTGACGACAGGGAAGGGCAGCCCTCCACAGCTCAGCACATCCCATCTCCAGCAGCCCCTCTGGTGGGGGAAGCAGTACCAAACGCAGTGAGGAGGGCGCCTTGAGGTGCTAGGGCCTGTTCTCTGCTTCTCTCCCTCTTCCAGCCACACCCAGTGACACCTCCCTTCTGGTTGGGCATGCCAGAGAGGCTGAGTGACTGGCCCGTAGTCCCAAAGGCAGCCAAAGACAAACACAGACTGATGTGCAGGGCCCCAGACACAGGAGTGTCAGTCAAGGGACTTCCGTTCCTCAGTTCTCTCTCTCTCTCTCTCTCTCTTAATTCGCCAACGTATAGTAGTACATCATTAGCTTTTGATATAATGTTCAATGATTCATTAGTTGCGTATAACACCCAGTGCTCATCACATCACATGCCCTCCTTAATGCCCATTGCCGAGTTTCCCCATCCCCCCACACACCTCCCTTTCTGCAACCCTGTTTCCCAGAGTCAAGAGTCTCCTGTGGTTTGTCTCCCTCTCTTCTTTCTTCCCCTTCAGTTTTCCCTCCCTCCCCCTATTGTCCTCCGCACTATTCCTTATGTTTCACATATGAGTGAAACCGTATGATAACCGTCTTTTTCTGATTGACTTATCTCAGTTAGCATAATACCCACCAGTTCCATCCATGTGGATGTAAATGGTAGATACTCATCTTTTCTGATGGTTGAGTAATATTCCACTGTATATATGAACCACGTCTTCTTTATCCACTCATCTGTTGAAGGACATCTCGGCTCCTTCCACAGTTTGGCTATCCTGGGCATTGCTGCTCAGTTCTTAAATTCTGTATCCAAGCCGCACCGGTGAGAGTTGGCTGTCTCTTGAATAAGGAAACAGCACCCCCTGCTGTCTCCCTGGACTATAGCCAGACTCATTTCCGTGCTTCGGATCTAGGCACGCCCCCTAACTATGCTTCTGGAGCCCAGCCAGAGCACCGCTCCCTGCCTTGTTTTGCTTGTTTGTTTGCTTTATTTCAAACAAACTTGGTGCTGAGGATTTGGAGATACCATCTAATGTATTATTGTTATTATGAATTATAATGATAAAAACAATTACCAATTATCGAACACTTCTGTGTTAAGCACTTAAATGCATTATTTAATTCTCTTAGCAATAAAGCTTATTATCCCCCTTTTGTGGATTAAGAAACTGAAAATACGGATTACTTGGTATAATGACTTTTTATTTAACAATTTAATAATAATAATTTAATAATTATTTATTTATTCATTCACTCAACACACTTGCATTTAGCACCTGCTCTATCTCAGGCTTCACAGGTGCCGTGATGACTAAGGCACGGCCTTGGCCTTGGCGAAGTCATAACAGAGTATGTAGGGGAATGAGAGCAGAAAAGAGCTAACACTGATTGAGCATCTGCCCTGGGCCCCTCTTCTCAGTGTTTTCAATTGTACTATCTCATCTCATGCCCCAACAATCCTATGAGGTAGGCGTTTCTGCATCCATTTTACAAAAGGAGAAAAACTGAGTCACAGAGAGTTCGTACCATCTGCCTAAGGTTGTACAACTGGTCAGTGGAGGAACTGGGATTTAAACTCAGTTCTCCTTGATGCCAAAGCCTTGCTTTTGGGAAGTATATATTGGAAGAAATGCTTAAAAAGGGCTTATTACAGCTTAAGAGGGGGTCAAGAAGATGGAATGAGCTCTGCCTCTTCCCAGAGGCAGGCAGATAATTCACTAAAATGGTTAGTGATCTTTGAGTCCTGTTGATCATTCATTTCCTCAATCAACCAATGAGCCAAAAAAAAAAAAAAAACCCACTCTTTCCTGGGCACCTCCTATGTGTTAGGCATCTTGCTGGAAACCAGGAGACGGGGATGGACAGGCTGGTATGATGATGCCTACCTTCATGGAACTTACAGTTGGGGGTATAAGGTAGGTCTAACATGAAATAGTGGAACTCCCAGTAAACTCTCCAGCTGGGATCAGGTGCTGGGAAGAAAGAGGAATAACAGGTGTTCTAAGGAGAGCCCTGAGACCGAGGGTGTTTTGGAAAGGTCTGACTGAGGAAGTCACATTTGAGCTGTCTAGATGGCTGGAGAGCAGAAGCTAAATGGAGTGAGCACAGGAGAGCAGCCAGACAGGAGGAAGAGCACATCTGAAAAAGTTCAAGGCCAGAGGCAGGTGGGAGCAGGAATGCTGTAGGCATAAAATCACTCTGTCAGATCACTGTTCTTGTACTTCCCTCCTTGCAGACCAGCACCAGTTTGCAAATTGGCCCCTGTCAAAGCCCACACTCCAAAGCTTTGGTGAGTCACAGTATCTGCACGTGGAAGAAATCACAGACAAGGAGGAAAGACGAGAGAAGGATGTGGGGAAGGGGAGTTGGTGAAGGCAAAGCCATGCAGAGCAACCCGGTGTGTTTGGGAAATGGCAGAGTGTTGGGTTGGGCTGGAGAGGGAGCAGCAAGGCCAGCCGGCAGCTCTCTCAGCTGTGGTGAATGAAAAATGGGGGGCTGGGCAGGCCCCGCACCACAGAAGCACCTGCCTGGGTCATTGCTCTCTTTTGAGGGCTGTAGAGCAGCCAGGGGGAGTTCCACCTGCAGGAATTGTCCTGTTTGGAGCATCTGATCACCCACCTCAGCATACTCCCTCCAAAAAGTTAAAAAAAAAAAAAAAGTAAAGAAATTAGCCTTTGATCAGATCAATACTGAAGTCACTGGCAGCTATCTATAATGTGATTAGGAAGCTCGGAAATGCAATCGCTCGGGAACTTAAATCAGTAGTAACTATTTGACTCAACATGGACATTTTAGAAGTACTCATTTTATCATCTCAAGTATGTTAGCAGCAACTCCAAGGTAAAGAATAAAATCCCCAGCATAACAGAAATCATTTCTATTTCTGAGCCCGGGGCCCACACGTTTCTCACACGATATTTACAAATGAGGAAATTGAGGATACGGCCATTATGTAGGGCACACGAATTCACACATCTAAATAGGTGGCAGATGTAGGACTCCAGCCCCGACCACCTGTCCAGCCCAGAGCCCTGCGGTGCTGCCCACCTGCGTGACAATGAACCAGTGGGTGTGGTGGGATGGCTAAAGAGCCCAGGGCAGGGCTGGGAGGCCCACGGGAAATACTTCATATCACTAAAGCATCTTCTGCACCCATGCCACCAGGGTCCTCGAAAACAATGGCAAGGAAGCTTGTAAACTCCTGGTGGGAGTAGAAATAAAAGACAATCTAAACGACTACTTTAGGAAAACACTGAAACTCAAAGGAAAGATGATACAGAAGGGTTGTTTAAGAGTAGGTGGCTGGGAAACTGGGCTGTTTAAAAATTACCCAGCAGAGGGGCGCCTGGGTGGTTCAGTCAGTTAAGTGTCTGACTTCAGCTCAGGTTGAACTCTCGGGGTCCAGGGAGGGAGCCCCATGCCCCTCCTCCCTGCTGAGCAGGGAGACTGCTTCTCCCTCCCCAGATGCCCCTCCCCTTCCCCTGCCCCTCTAATGCTCTCTCTGTCTCTCTCTCAGGTAAATAAAGACAATCTTAAAATAAATAAATAACTAAATAACTAAATAAATAAATAAATATTACCCAGCCGAACTGGCAGATGAGAAATCTGACATCTCCCTAAAATTGCCACTTACCCTTCATTGAGCATGTGCTCAGTGCCTTTCCTACACTAGTTCATTCAGCCTGATTTTCATAACTCTAGGGAGGGGGTGTGGGCATTCCCACTTTACAGATGAGAAACTCAGGTCCCGGAAGGTTGAGTGAGTGGCTCAAAGTCTTGGAGTTCTTAAGTGGGAAAGCCAGAATTTGAACCAAGTTCTAAGACTCCAGAGCCTGAAGTCTCAAGCCCAGTGCCATCTGTCTCTGCAGCTAATGCAAGGCTAAAAGCTTTGGCCAGGGAGGGGGAGCTGAGACTATTCTCAAAAGGCAGCCAGGGGCTACCCTAGGACCCATGATGTTGGGAGAGCCGACCCCTGTGTGTCTGAAATGTGAGTCTTCTTTCTGGCATTAAATGGACGGCTCCTCCTGAATGTCCTTTGATAAATTATCTGGGTGGGCCTTTGGGTAGGGTTTCCATTTCTCTTCTCAAGCGTATGTTCCATGGGATTCCTCCAAGAGTGTTTGGCCTGATAATGAACATCCATCTGAGGACAGCAGCCCAAGGTAGGTCATGATCCATGCAGGTGAGTTTCCCTCTCTCTTGGACACAGGCCACAGCACAACTCGGTGCACAGACTTGGTCAACATGGCTTGTTGGCTGAGATGAATTTGACCACAGCATGCTGGTAATCACGATCCTGACAGCATTGTCACAGTAGGAATTATCCAGGACAAATCTAGAGGAGGAAATAGGGCCAAGTGTAAATCTGAAATGTAACCTTTGTTTGCACCCTGAAGAGGAGTCTTGGAAGGGACCTTTCAATTGAGGCAGCCACCAACATTACAACCAATTGCAACCAATCATTCCTGCAAACTTCCTGCACCACTGACAGCTGGGCTATGAAGATGGCCATCCTGACTTAAGGGGACAATATTTGATAATAAATCAGTAAAGTCCTGGTCCTCCCGAAGCTCGTATTCCAGAGGGGAGAAAGACATTAGGAAAGCAAATACATAATAAATGAAACAATTAGTGAGTGTGGTAAGTATTAGGCAGGAAATAAATTGGGTGATGAGTCAGAGAATAACTGGGGGAGTGAATCTGTCAGGGTCCCAGCAGGAAATACTCAAATTGGGTAATTATTAAAGAGATAGTTTTCAAAAGTGTGGACAATTTCGGGTAGAACAGAAAGTTATGGGGGCAGTACCCCGTGGCTAAAAACAGCTGAGTTCCTTTTCTACCCCTAGCGTGAAGGGGAAGGGGAAGGAACAGTTACCAGAACCTGGAACAGGAGATCACCTGAGAGCCTGATTGACAGGATCTGTGACCTTTGGAAGCCACACCACTAGCCTCCGTGACCCAGCAGGGAGGGAACAGGACTAATAAAGAGGGCCTACCATCAGAAATGTCATTTGGAGAAAGGCCTTTGATGCTTCACTTCCATGATGAATTCTCCTGGACAAAAGGCTTGACAAAAGCCAAGTTAGGGAGAAGAGATGACCAGGAACAGAGCAGAAATGACTCAACACTCCAGTGTGTTCTCACACTGAATGCACACTCTTCAAGTACAGTAGCTTTTGAAAACAGACACTTCTGGGCCTTAACCTAATGCATACCAGTCCAGCTTAGAACAAATGGACTCTCTTCCACCTGCCTGTTCAGGATGGAGGGAGGCAGTCTCTAGACCTTGAAGGATGACATTGGGCAAGCTACTTAGCATTTCCAGGGCTCAGTTTCCTCATTTGTAAAAAGAGAGCATCAGGCTTCATGATTTCTAAGTACCAGGCAATGTTGTGCAGAGGAAGAAACACAGGCTTTGAAGCCAGCCAGCCACAAATTCAAATCCCTCTATACTAAGACTAGCTGGACGTGCTTGGGTGTACCACATCTCTGGGTCTCAGCTTTCCTCTCTGACAAATGGGAATGATAACATCTACTCAGGCCAATCATGACATTTAAACAATGTATGTAAAATCTCTAACATTCTGTGCATAGAGTAGGAGCTCCATACATGTCTACTCTGGTCCTTTAAGGCAATATAATGTAAGGTCAAGAGAGCAGTTTCCAGGGTAGACAGCAAGAGTTTGAAACCAGCTCTACTACTTCCGGGTCAGGGACCTTGGGCAAGTCAATGTCTCCAAGCCTCCGCTTCCTTATCTGTAAAACAGGAAAGGAAAAAAGAAAGCCTGCCTGCCTCTGTACGAGTGATGTCGGAATCAAATGCACTAATGCATGTCAAGCACTTTGAATACCTTCCCCCACCTGCACCCCTCATCCCTTCAACTGTAATAGTCCTTGGCTGTACATAAATTGCAAAAAGCTTTCCAGAATGTTCTCTGTGTGATTTTCTCAGTACTTTTCGTTCAAAAAAGTTACCTGGGGTTGATTAAATATGGTGTTGTCAAAATTTTCACTATAATGGGATTGTCCTCAGAAGCCCAACACCTAACCTTACTTTGCCCTGGAGGACATGCAACCTGAATGGTACACTGTGTGCCCAGCAAAGACAGCACACACCAGGAGAAAATAACCTGCGCTTATCTCAGATCCTCAGAAGGCTGCCACCCCAAGGAGTGCTGCCCCCATTCCTCAGCGTCTCAATTGATTGCCCTAACTGCTTTCTCAGCCCCCTGGTGTGGCTTTCTGTGAAGCAAAAGAAATCCAAGTGACTAAGAAGGGAGCTGCTAATTTAAATGAATAACTTGGGCAAAATGAGCCCCCCTGAAGAGCTCTGAGGGAGCTAATGGCAGCTTCTGTGTCAAGGCTGGAGTAGGGTGGTTGTTTATAGCACTCTTGGGCCAAGCATCGCTATAGCAACAAATGACTTCGCAACACTTTTGAACAGACTGTGTCTTTGAAAGAGTTTACATAATAGGCATGACTTGCGTCCTTTCTGGAAGGGATAACATAAGGACTTTTTTCTCCCCTTTTCTTAAACATGAGAACATTTGAAGGAATAACCCTTTTCAAAAGCTGTACCCTGGAGGGCGGGGGAATAGACTGGATGGGTTTGTCCCCAAATGTTAGCAATTTTATTCCCTACGTGGAGAGATTACAGTTGATTTTTTGTTTGTTTGTTTTTCTTTTTGGGTGTTTTTCTGGGTCTTCTGTGATGGTTTTAGTTTTGTAGCTAGGAAAAAATTTATATTAAAAATGATACATCAGCTATGATAAGATGTAAGCCTGGAAATGTTAGAAAGCTCAGGACCAAAATAGGAAAGGGGGTCCGTGGCCCAAAAGAAGGTGGGGCCTGGCCTCGGGAAAGGAATGACCGCTGGAAGCTTCACAGCACTACTGACTATGGCCTGGCGTTGGCTGGCTTTGACTGGGGACCAGCACCCCAAAGGTTACTGGGTGACACATGCCTGGTTGACATCTTGCTGAAGGGTGAAGGCGAACCCCGCTGACCTTGAGCTGGAGGAAGAGAGCCCCACCACTGCCCTCTGCCCCCTTCCATCACTTGATTGCGAGCATATACGCGGCAATTCTCGTAAGATCAAAACTATGTTTCTTGGTGAAGAGTGGCCATGGAGAAAAATTTAGTGGTTAATGTGTGATGTGAGGGTTTACCCAGACAGAGATCTCATGACTTAGGAGGGAAATGATATTTGAAAGACAGCCCCATGCTGTGCGGATACTGTTTTTATACCGTTAATTAGGTATTTTGTGAAGGTCTGAAGATGTATTTCTCGAAGATGCTTTTTCCAGTGATCAATATAATTGTTCGTGTGGTGGGAATGGGGTAGTGAGGAAAGTGGCAATTTCAGAGGGAAAAAAAATCTAAGACAGCAAAACTTACAGCATTCATTTATTGAGCCCCTTCTGTATACTAGGATTTCATTTAAAGGAATTCATAGTTACGCAGTAAATATTTAAGCAATGATAATATGCCATCTTATGTTCATAACCAATATAATGGTGAAGGGTAGCAGACTATGCCACCCCAAAATATGCCTCTTTGACATGAGGATTATCTGAGCTGATTGTTTTTGAGAACCTGCAGACACAGTTGAAACTATAAAACAGAGTAGAAGTTACTCTTTTGTAAGGGACATTTACATTTATAAAGAAAGTATTACGGAGGGCTTGGGTGTTACAGGCAAGCAATGACTCATGGAACACTACATCAAAAACTAATGAAGTACTGTACGGTGACTAACATAACATAATAAAATACTACTACTAATACTAATAATAATAATAAAGCCTCCATTTGTAAATGTCTTCCTCTCCGTACCAAAAAGCATGACTCTAAATCACAAGAAACTCTTACCAGTGGAGAAGGCACGGACTTCAATCTGCACAGCAAACCTTACCCTTGTTTACTGTGCTTTTCCTGGCAACCTTCCAAACAGGCCCCTCTCCTGCCCTTACCAACACCTTTCTTTTGTCTTTAGGGGGAGATGGTATATGGTATTTAAGCTGGTGACTTGGGCTATCTTGGAGGGTTACTCAGTTCCTCTGGGTATCTCCCAAGTATACATGAGATCTACATACATATTCGTAAAAACAAGACAACAGGCCCAAAATGGAGTCACTTATGTTAAGCCCCCTATCACCAAACTGAGACCTAATTGAATTATAGTTTTGGCTCTCCCAGAAATGGAATCTTAAACCAGTCCATCAGGAATCACCTGATCAGCACACGTAAGGTCATTTGCCTGATAGACCCTTGCCATCCTTAAAGGAAAGCAACCTTGCAATAGCCAACCTCCTTTTTTGCCTAATATAACTTCCTTGTTCCTGCTCCCCTCTGCCTATAAGTTTTCCGTTTTGGGTAGCTCCTCGGAGCTCCTTTCTATCAGGTGGAGGGGGAGCTGCCAGATTCATGAATCACTGAATGAGGTCAGTAAAGTCTTTAAAATTTATTCAGTTGAGTTTTTGTTTTTTAACAATGTTAATAAACTTCTGTTTGTTTTTCTCCTGTTAATCTGTCTTTTATTACAGGCAGTCTCAACCAAGAACTTAGAAGGAGAGAGGGGAAATTATTTCTTCTCTCCTACAATGGCTAAAAACCGCAGGCTTGGGTTCCGATTTGCATCCAAATCCAGTCCTGCAAATAAACAGCTGAGTGACCTTGAGCCATTTGCTCAGCTTACAGGAATAATCAGTACAGTCTGAACCCATACATCTATGATCCCAGGGCCCGGGCTTCCTTAAACCCAACAGGTTTGAATTGAAAGGATTTGTTGCTTTCTAGGGTGTTCTCAAGGCTTCTCTGCTCCATCTGGATGTCTGCCTGGCTTCAGCCACAGTTCTGGCTATGTAGTGTTCCTCTTGCAGCCCCATGTGTCCTGGAAGTCAGGCTTCGGGACACTTTGTTTGCTTAGGCTCTCCTACCTGTCTCCATTTTTAATTTTGTCAGAGCCATGAATTAAGCAAGAACCAGATTCAATTTATTAATTCCATTCCTACGCCACGATGGTGCCCAGAGGCTTGTAGGTGCACACTGTAAATCACAAAGAATAAGAATAATAATAAAGAGCTCTCTGTTGAAAGCTGCCTTAGGGGACACCTGTCAGCTTGTCAGAGACCCCCAGAGAGCCAACTTCCTCTTTCCTCATTCCAGAATAAACCACAGGAAGAGGAGTCTGTAAGTAACAGGAACTTTGAGACCAAGTGGAGAGAAATTCCCAGCCTCATCCATGTTCTTGGCTAGCCATGAAATTCTGACTCTTTTTTCCTACAAAAGTAGGAAATGTGTATATTAATGTGCCAAGCACTTAACACAGATGACCCAATGCATGTTCACAATAGGCTTATTACGTAAATACTAAAATTATCTTCACTTTACACATAAGGACACTAGATACTCAGAAAGGATAAGTAATTCTAGGATGCACAACTCATAAACTGAGGAGCTGGGATGTAAAACCAGGGCCACATGATTCCAAACCTGTGCTCTTTCAGCCACACTAGGCTACCAGAAATTTCTAGAGCCTTCTTGAAAGTCCTTGTTGAGCATTCCAGCAAAAATTCCCAGGTTGCGGTCCTGGTACAAAAGAGAATTAGGCCAATGAGAATGTTGTTTAAAACACACATTGCCCTCCAACTAGTTCCCTTCTTTAGGAGATGGGTGAAGATTTTTTATTCGCTCAGCAAACACTCCTCGGCTCCCACTCTGAGTCACCACTGGACTAAGTATTGACAATACAGGGGCAAAGAAAGCCAAGGCCCCCACAAGTTCACGGTCTGGCAGAAAAGAAAGACAAAGAAACAAATACAGTGAGTATTTTGGAGTATTCTTAAGAATACAGCGGATACATTGAGAGGATTGTGGGGAAGATGAGCTCCTAAGCAAATACCCCGTGTGACATCAGAGACACTGCAGGGGAGGAGCAGGCATATGGCCCTGCCACTTCCCAGATGAATGATATCAAGCCCTAAACTAAACCTCTCTGAGCCTTAGGGGCGCCTGGGTAGCACAGCGGTTAAGCGTCTGCCTTCAGCTCAGGGCGTGATCCCGGCGTTATGGGATCAAGCCCCACATCAGGCTCCTCTGCTACGAGCCTCCTTCTTCCTCTCCCATTCCCCTGCTTGTGTTCCCTCTCTCGTTGGCTGTCTCTATCTCTGTCGAATAAATAAATAAAATCTTAAAAAAAAAAAAACTCTCTGAGCCTCAATTCTTTCATGTATAAAATGTGTTCCCTCTCTCGTTGGCTGTCTCTATCTCTGTCGAATAAATAAATAAAATCTTAAAAAAAAAAAAAACTCTCTGAGCCTCAATTCTTTCATGTATAAAATGGGGATAATGCTATTTTGCAAGCCTGGAACAATTAAATGAGATAACATAGGCCATTTTTAACATCGCTTTCTTCCATCACCATGTATCACTCCTCAATAAGTCCGTGCTGATTCTATCTCCTAAATGCTCTCTAATCTCATTTCCATCTCTTCTGCCACCATTCTGAATGAGGCACTGCCGACTTTCCCATGGACCACACTAGACTCCTAACTGGACTTCCTGAGCCTGTTCTTTTCCTCTTTCTATCTGCTCTCCATCATGAAGCTGAGTCATCTTTCCAAACCATGAATATGATTGTATTGACCACCACCATTCCCAACCTCCACCTGTTTAAGAACACTTAGTGGCTTCCCACAGGTCTCAGGAGAGACCATAATTGTCCACACAACCTCTATTGCCCTGGCTGGGTCTCGCCTCTGTCCTTCTCTGGTCTCCTTTTGCCCTAGGCATCCCCTCGCTCCCGGCACCCCAGCCTTGCCATACATGCTTTCAAGCCGTCACATCTACTAGGCTGTCTTCTGACACAGGGTCCATGAACATGTTGTTCCCTCTGCCTAGACTGCTCTTCTCCCCTTCTGATCTCAGCCTGAATGTTCCTTCCTCAGGGACACCCTCCCTGAAAGCTGTCCCTGCCATGACATATCTTCTTCTTGGACAGTGCCTAATTTAATGATCGCTTAATATGTTTTCGTGCCATTTGTGGATCCCTAGTTTGTCTCTTCCTCCCGACCATGAGCTGTTCATGTCTGGCTCCAGAGCAGCAAGAGACCTGTTGGTTTGGGCTCATCACTAAATATCTAAAACTTGCTATCTGACACAGACACCAAGAAGAGATATTCCAGGAAGATTCGTTGCATGCATTGATGCATGGTATTCAGTAAGTTTCTAAAAATGTGAGTTCCTTTTTCCTTGCCTATGGCTCCTTATACATGCAAGTTTTAAAAATCTGATTTTGTTTTGTGGTTGTTTTAATTAAATAAATGATTTGTCTGACTCCTTAACAGTGCAGACTCCTAGAATATCCCCCCTGTACAAGAGATTGTCGGCAGAGGGCCCCAGAGGAGCAATTATTGAAGTCAGGTCAGTGGAAGGAGCAACTGCTGGGATACAGCGATCCAGTCCCAGAATCTGTCCATCCTTGAGCCCCTCAGAGAGACCACCACCAGGTGGCATACAGCAGTGGGGGTCTGGCCCCGCCATGTCCAAAATCCTTTGGATCTGGCCTCAAGAAACATAGAAATTCATAGGGTAGGAGATCAGAGGTCTGTGTAGATTATTTTAACATAAATCCACTGCTTGCTCCTTAATTTGTCAGTTTTCACACTGAAGAATTTGTAATCAAGAGCTCACACCGTTGGGTAGAATCATGCATGAGTGTTAGGGGAGATTTGCTTTCTTTGGGGGCCACTTTTCGCTTGCCAGTCAGTAGTTTTATTTCCATTTTAATTTTCAGAGCGTTTGCCCCCCAGCAACAGCCCGTGGTTTGGAATTCATGGCTCTGTTGTGTGTTTATGCACTATGCTTGCTTGTAATTGACAAATTTAAATTCTGGTCATATTTCATTTATTACACGGACCCGGGGAAAAATCCCTGACAAAAACCTAATTACAGCGAAAGTGCCACAAGGTAATTGCTGGGAAAGAACTCCTGCAGCGGCGGGGCTGAATATTTCATCCACCCATAAAACGATTATGCTGACAAGATTCTGAAAAATAATAAAATCTGTTTAATAAAAAAGAAGCAAAATATCAGTGTTTTTACACACAAAGTATTAAAACATCCTTCATTTTGGACAGATCCTAAGTCATTTGATTTTTATTCAAGTGATGATCCACAGCCCTGATGGTCCCTTTATCAGGGACCGGAGTTGCGTGATCCCTCCCACACAAAGCTGCTTGGAAGCTTTCAGGCCTGTTGTTTTCTAGAACAGCCATGAGTCTGCTTTTCAGGGCTGTGTCGGATCTTTGGTCTGTGTGCCAGCATGAGAGAGCAGACAGAACGAAGGCGGAAAGCTTAGTGTTTACATTGCTGTGGTTCATCCACTTTCTGCTTCGCTCTTATGGGGGCTGTCCCTCTTGCAGAGGGCTCAGAAGCCACGGAGGGGGACGTCTGCAGTCAGAGTGCTGCTGGGGTCCAGCAGAGCGGCAGGAGCTAATTCACAGCCTGGTTTCTCTGACTTTTAAGGATACCGCTCTAGCGGCAGTGCAATTCATTTACCCAGGCTGACCTGAACTGAACAAAAAGTCATTGAGCACATAACTACATTCCAGGAGTTAGGCTAGGCGCGGGGTACCGTAATAAACGATGAGGGGTGATGGGGAACAAGAAGTTCCTGCCCTTCCAAGAGGTATATGTTAGTGAGACAGACCCAAACAAAACCAAAAAAAGTGAAAAGAAGTGTCAATTTTAAAATGACAAATGATATCGAGTGTTCTATGGAAACAAGATGCTGGGATGGAGAATGCGGTAACATTAGATAATGGCGCCTCTAAACCCAAAAGCATGAAAAGGAGCCAGTAAGGGAGGGACGGAAGGAAACAGTTACAAAAGAGTTGTTGGCACAGGCTTGGAGTGTTTGAGGGGTGAGGGAGAGAGACCGGAGCTCAGGGTCTTATAGACGGCGTGCAGGTGGGTGCTTCTTCTCAGGGCTATAGGAAACCGCTGGAGGGTTTTAAGCTAGAGAATGATGTGATCTAATTTACATCTTAAAAAGGTCATCCAGTTGTAGTGTGTAGGGCAAGCTGATCATCCCGGGCAAGAACAGCAGTGGCAAAACCAGTGAGGACGCCCTTGGCCGCAGCACAAGTGGGGTCCGGTGGTTGTTTCCCACAGCAGGGGAACGGCAGCAGAGCTAGAAGTAGGCCGAGTTTTATGGCCAAAAATTGCATATAAAAATGTAAATGTTTGAAAAAAATCACATAACATCTCAGACCTTAGCACTAGACTTTCCATTATGATGGCAAGGGAAACGAAGCAAACAAACAAAAAGCTGAAAAAACAAAAGAAATACATACCTAAATTAGGAAGAACCAGAAACTGGAATGTCCATCCCCTCCCCACCCTCCTCCCCTCTCCCTGAGAATCAAGAGGACATGGTGAGTCTCCATGCTGCTGTGCTGGGGGGGCCTTCCACCCGAAACACTTTCCTCTCTCAAAGGGAAATTAAACGGACTGATTTTTGCTGGAAAATTATATGTATATATATAATATGTATATAAAATATACTTATATATAATGTATATTAAATTGTATATGTGTGTGTATTTTACATATATGTATAATGACTGAATTCTGGTGTCAGTGGCCAAAATAAGTTTCAACCATGGTCGTGCACATGGGATTTGTAGAAGATGCCCAGTGAGGCCCATAAGTCACTCACTATCCCTCACAATATGGTCTGCAGTCAAACTAGGTTAAGATGGAAGGAGGAAGGATTAAGAATGCAGATTTAGGGACCCCCACCTTAGACGTACTAAATCAGAGTCTTTGGGCTGAGCCCGGGAATCTGAATTTTCACGAGCTTCCTAAGTAATTGTGCACAGTAAATCCTGAGCAGGTCTGTTTTACAGTGATGGATGTTGTACCACATTGAGAGACGCCCTGGAGATTTTAAAATATAGAGACGAGGACTGGGACTAAAGTCACAGCTGGGCTATATAAATAAACACAGAGAAATGAAGTCACCCATAAATCTCACTACCCAGAGATCCTTGTTAACTTTTGGGGGTATATTCTTCCAAACTTGCTTTTGTGCATATATACATATTTTCATTTACGAAAGGTAAGTATACACTTATATTCTATTGTAATTGACTTCATGAACATAATATAATTTTTTCCTGAGGATGCTCATTTCTCATTGCATGGCTGGCTGACGAGGGTGAGGTGTAGGGAAGTGAGGGTATTGCCGGGGGGAGAAACATCTGATCAGGATCTATGTCTTTAATAAACAGGGGAAGGATTGTTGGGGAATGCTGGGCTGACGTGATAGTATTGGAAACATATTTTATTTGGGGACAGAACAGGTTTTCTCTGATTGGTGGATCTCTGGAAATAAACACAACTTGTATCATGAATATGCCTTGCTGGATAAAGGCATTTTCTAAAAAGCCAAGCACAAAGAGTGCAAGCAACTGTCAAAAACAGCACCATGCTGAATATTGTCAGCTTTTGTCCATTTGCTTTCTCAGAGACCTAGCTTCATTCTTGCATTACAGGAATATGGAAGGAAGAAGAGGGCCAAATTCTGGCACAGTAAGTGTATGTATTTTATTATTTCGGGCATCAAGCTGGAAAACTTCAATATTCTCTCTTGGCTTCCATAACTACTGACTCTACAAGCCTTCAGACTGTTTGCTTTTCTTTTTAAGGGTTGAGGGTTTGGGGAATAGGGTTGCAAAATTTAGCAAATAAAAGTACAGGATTCCCAGTTAAATTCAACTTTTAAATAAGCAAATTAATTTTTAAATATAAGTATGTGCCACACAATATTCAGGAAATACTTACAGTAAAGAAATTATTTGTTGTTTACTTAAAATTCAAATTTAAATGTGTGTCCTGTATTTTATCTGGCAACTCTATTTGGGTAGCTTCCTATTTCAGAGGAAAATGTTGGTACAGACTGTAATTTCTTTTTTTCCTCAGCTTTTTGAGGTATAATTGACAAATAACATTAAGTTTAAGGTGTACAATGGGATGATTTTATATACATAACTATTGTGAAATGTTTACCATAACAAGGTTATCCTTGACTTCACATAATAAGCATTTTATTGTTGTTATTTTTATGGTGAAAACATTAAAAGCTCTACTTTCATAGCAACTTTTAAAAACAATATAGAGTATTGTTAACAACAATCACCATTTTGGATCCTTGGAATTTATTCATCTTGCAACTGAAAATCTGTCCCCTTTCCCCAATATCTTCACTTTTCCCCCACCCCCTAGCATCTGGCAACTGCCATTCAACTGTTTGTAGGAGTTCAGTGTTTCTAGATTCCACGTATAAATCTCTGCCTGACATACTTCACTTAGCATAATGGCCTCCCTGTTTCACAAATGGCAGGATACCCTTCTTTCATATAATTTCTTAATTAGAAGTGAAAATATTTTAGTTACCGTGAGCAATGTGGATTTTTGTTAGTATCACCTTTCTGTAGTTCAGAAGTGCGCTTCTTCTGGTGAAAAAGAAAATGATTTTGCCCAATAGAACGCCAGCTGCTTGAAGAAGACAATGGGCAGGGAGCCCACCTTTCACCTCAGATCACAGTGGCCAAAGTCACGTGCCTTCTCCCTTCCTTTCCGTGATTGGCTATGAGGAGAACATGGGTTGTTCTGACACATGGAGATTACCTTGATCTATCAGATACGGGTCATGCTCCACAAGTAATGATCTAAGCATGCACTTGTCACCTCCTAAGTTTATATGCAAGAAGGCTGTATTCAGATGGGAGTTGGCGCTCCAACGGGAAGCCAGTCCCCACGCAGAGACCCTCACTTGTAATTGATGATGAACAGGGAAACAATGGGAATGGGAACTCTGAGAGCAAGTGCAAGAAGAGAGATAATTTACTCAATTTGTTTTCCTGGAAACAAAGACTTTATGTCAAGAATTCGTAATAAAACCAACTGAGGCACTCACACCCAACTCCATTAAAACGCTTAATCACCTTGTTGTTCTGTAACAACTTTTCTCTTTATGGGAGACTTTACCAGTTTTTTAATCTTCTTTATTTGATGAACATTAGAATCAACAACTGTAACCTATGCGGAGTTCCAGGAAAGTGTTGCAAACGTATTAAGGAAGATAGATTTTTTTAGGGCCTCATCTATAACAGTCTCAAGCTTTAAGTAGCAGATCATGCTTTTAAAGTTTTATTTTCTCAAGAAAAGAAATAAGAATCTATAGTTACTTAGGGAGGAAAAACACTACAATAAGTAGTCATCATTACTCTAAGACATTTTTATGAAGGAAAATACATTATTACAATCTATCTTTTTCTGAGTCCACATCTCTTTTTTCTTCTTATATCACTTATTTTAAAGAAACACAAAGTTGATTCTCCTTCTTCTCCTTCTTCTTCTTCTTCTTTTCCTTTAAAGGCTTAATGATGATCTTTCCCAAATTACAGCATTTGAAGTCTACTCATAAGAAGTAATCTGCATTCAGGGTAGGTGGAAGGAAGTTCTTTGGATGCTATCAGAAGTCCCGTAAACAGAATCCTAATCCACAGACATCTGAGCTGAAGCAGGTCCCACAAACACTTCCTGAATCCTGTGAATGGGGTCAGTAGGTTTGGGATGATGGGGCCCCACTGACAACACATCCTACCAAGACCCAGACCCCATCATCACTGGATTTTCAGGATTCTCAGTCTTAATGCTATCTCAGCCCACCTATGTTTTTCATCCTACTTATCTCCTCCTGCTACAATATATTGTGGAGTTTCCGAACACATGTCTGGATGCAGGTCTGAGATATGGTTTTCACTAGCCTGAATCGATATAAGGGGGAGAAAAAAAGACACATCCAGTAAGATTTTTATTAAGCTGCTCTTACTCTGAAATTATCATACCCTTTCTTCTTTTTTCTTTCTCCCTTTCTTTTTTGATGTTAAATTATCTCTGCTTTTATAAAAACAGTGGTGGCAACTATTTTTTGCTTTGTTGATGCCTTTAATTTAGAAAATAAATATTGCTCACCCCATGTTGGTCACTTGTATGCCTGTATGTGCATCAGTACACGTGTGTTTGAGGTCAGTGACCTGCGAAGCACACACACTATGGAGCCATGATGTACTTGTTTACTGTTTTTAGAGATGGCGTCTGGGTCTGGGAGACAGTTTGGTGCAGAGAAAAGAACAGAAGGCTCTGGAGTTGCACAGACAGATGTGAATCTGGTTCTTGTGCCCCTGAGCAGGCACTAATCTCTGAGCTCAAGCTTTGTTTTCCACACAAGTGAGGTGATAACAGCTACCTTAGAGAGTTGTCAGAAGATGAAAGCTTCTAACAAAATTCTAATATACAGTAAGTGCTAAAAGAATGTTTGTTACTGGAACTTCTGTGCCTCCTTCACTCAAAGAATTAGGTGAAAAATGCTCAGCGCATTTATCAGAAATCAGAAAATGCAAGACTCTGAGAGCAGGAAGTGTTCACAGTCAAAATGAGTAAGGGAAGCCTGGGCAGAGAGACTGGGATGAAACTGCAGATTTTGGTGGGGTTAAGTCAAGAAGGCTCCTTCCAGGATTGAGGTGAGTTGTAAAAGGCACCCATAGCATGTTGAGAACGAAGGAGTTTTAGAAAGGGACGGTATATAGGACAGCACCTAAATCTAGGTTGAGCAAAGTGTGGGACATATCCCACCAGGGATATGAGAGATGGTTTCATATGGTACAGAGGCATTAAACAATGCATGACCATGAGTGAGAATTATTTCCTTCCAACTCTTTCAATTCTTCTGATTACATCAAAAAGAAAGTCTCAGTTTGTGCTATGCTATCTTTAACACTTTGATAACACTTAATAACCCATTTTAACAAAGGAAATCCAGCTGCAGGAACACAGCCATCAGGAGGCAAGAACAACAAGATGATTACAAATCTTCCCTTATTTCCATTGTCTTTATTTTTCCTATTACCTTCTGTTTACATTGGTGATATAAAAACTTTTAAGTAGGTTTAAATTAAAGAGAAGTAAATTTAAAACAGTTCAGGGCAAATAGTCCTAATAGTAGCCTCACAGTGGGTGAGACTTAGGAAGCACTGATCTAGCCCATCCCTCTCATGAGGAAACACATGAGGAAACTGAGGTAGGGAGAAAGGCAGCTACTGCTTTCCAGGATTACATAGGTAGTTCTCCCAAGGACCGCAGTCGCCTCTCCCATGTCTGTCCTCATCTAACTCTGCGTCAGACAACATACTCCACAGTGTCAAACTGAAAGTGACTGGGTATAAAATAAACACCAGGCTACGTGCTCTCAGTTGTCAGGGAAGACTGGTTTGAGTGGCTGCTGGATATTATAGGGGAGGCTTAGAGAAGGCAAAGCCTTACTTAGTCCGTCTAAGGCTTTCCCGAGAGAAAGTCTTTGAGTCAGCCCCAGAGGCGGTGCCAGATTCCTCTTGGAATCTAGCAAAGATGGCTTGAATCCCAGCTTCCCCACTGGCAAGAGACCAGTGTATATCTCTCTATTCGTCTGTACTCTTTACTCATCTATAAAAAGTTATAGGAATGGTAATAGCTAACATTTATTGGGCACATAATCTGCCAAGCTCCTTTGATGCATTATCTCACTTAAACCTCAAAAGAACACTAGAAGGCAGTTATTATTATCTTCACATGATAGATGAGGACATTTGAACTCTAAATGGTTAAACTGTTTACCAGCACCTCTCTAGCTAAACAAATGCTGGAGTAGGATTCAAACCTGAGCAGTTTCAGTCCCGAGTCTGGCCTTAATCACTGTGCTGCGATCCTATATTGTGAAAATTAAATGCAGATAAGGACAGGGAAGCACCTAGCGCAGTCCTGGCACACAGGAAGCAAAAATGTCAGCGCCTTCTCCACCCTCCCTCACAGCCCTCAGGTCAGCGTTAGTCCCTCTCAGTTTAGCACCCAGCACCTTCTCCGCGGGTGGGGGGGGGGGGCCGGCCCTTGGCAGCTGGGACTACAACTCCCAGGATGCAGCAGGCAGAGAAGCTGGCCAATCAGGATGCACATTCCTGCTTTTCACAGTCGGCTACTCCCCACCTGCTGTCAGAGCTTTGGTGACGGTTGGCCAGGTGGGTCCTCACGGGTTGGTTTGTGGGCCACCCAAGGGCACTGGGTTTTAAATAATCCTAATCCGGTTTTGGGGCAAGACGAAGGCTGTTGAAATTTCCAGGTTGCCTCAGGCTCCATCGTCAGCCTCCAAATGGGCGGGCGCCCAAGGGCCCGGGGCTCCTCACAGGCATAGGTGGGTTCCAGAAGGGGCCGATGTTTGGGTGTGTCCAGGCGGGGCCGGTGGTCGTCTCAAGGCCGGGGTCACGCGGAGTGCGTTGTGCATTGTCCTGATCGGGTTTGGGAGCAGGAGGGCTGTGGAAACTTCGAGGCTATCTTCAGTCACCACGTGGCGGTTGGGCGGGCCAGCGGCACCCTGGGGCTCTTGACTGGTGTAGGTTGGGAGGAGGAGGGGTTGGCCTTTAGAACAAAAGCTGCGGGGATGATCCTCTCCTCGGGATGAGGGCCTGAACCGTGCCTCCCGGCCTCCCGGCTGGAGGTCAGTGCCTTAGCTGCGTTAGCGCCTTCTGTGTCCAGCATCGCGGCCTTGGAGGATTCCACTATCCCCTCGGTCCCCAGAGCGTGCTCACCACTTCTCACCTCGGGCATGCCCTCTGACCGGCCTCTTCCTTCTCTCTGAGCCATGGCCTACCCGAGATCTCCACGGAAGGCTTGACACACCACTGACCTTCTCCAGTCCAGTGGGGTCCAGCCCCAGCTCTGCCTTCCAACCCCACCCACCCAAGGGCACGCTCAAGGGCGCTGGATAACCAGACCCGGAGTGGGAGGGTCGATTTTCTTGGACATTTCTCTATCCACTTAGTTTCCCCTTCCCTCTTGGTTTTTTAATATTTTTTTTTACAACCATTCCTCATTTTTAAAGTTCTTTAATTACACCTTCTCTACCCTCTTTATTTTATCAGCTTTTCTTTTCCCCCCTCAAATCTTTTTATTTGCTATGCCCAACCAAGTAAGATAGCTACCCTTCCCTTTTTGGCTTCTAGGGTATTATAGGTGGACGCAAAGTATATTTTATTAATTGGAAAACGAAATTTTTATACCTTTGTAGTGGCTCTAAAGTGAGTGAAGTAGGATAAATTCCTCTACTCAGGAGAAAGCAGAGGCAAGAAATTGACTTAACGGTTAGTTTATTTTCATTATTTTGGGCAAGCAGCCTGACCCATAACTGCCCACCTTTCACACTGCTGGAGCTGTGTGCGCTAATTGTGGGTTGTTGTTTTTTTTTGTTTTTTTTTTTTCAAGTCATTTTGAGAGATTTGAATGGCTAAGATTAGTTTCTAGTGAACCACATGTTTATGTATTTGTACATGACATAATTGGTTAAAAAATATGTACTATATGTATAACATGGTAACCTGTTGATTTACACATTTTAATTAGCCAGAATTTTTAAAGTGTGTATTGCCCTAATTCACAAATCTAAAATAAAAGTGGTCCTTTTGCCATCTTCTTAAGTTTATGGATTATAATTGAATCTTACTTTGAGTTTTACTATGTACTTAGAGTTTTACATGGACCCTGTCATTAAGAATAATTTAGAAGAATACACTGTCTTACATAAACAAAATTAGAGAAAGTCTTACACGACTACTCAATTATAATGTAGTTTATAAGTGCTGAGTTCTGAAAAGGGGACCTCCGCATTTCCATTGTAAGGGCCCCATCTTGTTATCTGGTTTCATTAAAGAAGAATTCTAGTTGCAGGTGTCTTCAGTTGGGAAATAGGAACAAGTTGATGCCTTACTATGCTAGAATTCTAACCATTATATAGACTATTATTTCACAATTGTTTCATTTCTGAAATATAGATTTTCCCTTTAGAAATTCTGAAGATTTAAGTATTTTCAAAGTGCATGTAAATGCTTCTGATTTATACATTTTGTTTCTCTTTTAAAATCAGATGTTTAAGAATAATGCTACTGACCATAAGCTAAATGTGGAAGCCATAATTAAAAACATTAACATAATTTCTTTGGAGTTGAAGAAGATGAAAGGTAAGCATGGAATCCCTGAATTAAAATGTTTGCATGCCATAGTTAAAAACAAACAATAGAGCCAAATTGTGCTTCTGCTGGGATATAACTGAATTTGCCTACTAATTAGGATTTCTCTACTTCTTAAGCAGTGTTGGCACTGTAATATGAATTAGATCTCTAAAGATGAATTATGTTTGAGAATTTTCCTGGGAGTTAGTAGACTTGAATTCCCATCCCTGACACTAACAAGCTTATGATGTTGTTTAACTAACCTCTTTAAATTTACTTTCCTTCCTTCCCTTCAATAAACTATTGCACGATGATGTCACATTCTGCAAAATTCAGTGTCTCTATCCATTAATCTTTACCAAGCCCCTAAGGTTCCTTCCAAATTAAAATTATGTTTGTTTGATTCTGTGAGTTAAGGGTTCTTCATTTTAAACAGATTCATAGAGTAGACCTTACCGTTCATGATGTTTAGTCATTCACCTCACAGACATTCTATTATTTTATCTCAGACATGTAACATTTCCGTGATTTAATATTTCTAAGGACAATTTATCCCTGACCAAACATTTCCTCTGTTGGAGAACTCCCTATCTCACCAGTCAGCCTCTTCCTTTTTAGCTGGTTCCTCCTTATGGACTAGCTGAAATCTATTCCTGTCTTCCTTTCACACACTGGTCCTATTTCTAAACATGAAACTACACTGAATATGTAGTTATTCTTCTTAGCACAGCTCTTGAATATTTGAAGATAGCCTCTCTCAGTTACAAGGATTTCAGCTATAAAAGTAACAAAATATCAACTTAATGTGGCTTGTACGGTAAGGAAATAAGAGATCCAAGGTAGGAAAGTCTCAGAGTTAATTCAGAGTTTTAAAGGCTTCTGACCATACCAAGTTCTTTCCATTGTTCTGCTCTATTATATTCACTCTGTTTATCACTCACAGTGTTGCCTGCAGGTGTGGCCATCTACAGACACTGTATCCGCCTGTCTCTGTAAAAGGCTTTCCTCAGGTCCCCTCCAGCACATTTTCCCTTTCCTTTCATGGCCACATTTGCATCGAATGCATATGCCTACACCAGTGGCTATCAAGGGGAATTTGAAGGCCAAGACCAGTTTGGGCCAGTCAGGACTTACTGCTGGAGCTGGGGAAAGGATCACCTCAGATGGAATCAAGTTGTGCCACCAAAAAGAAGAGGGGAGTGCTTGTTAATAGGGCACCATATAGTGAGTGCCACATTTCCCAGACTCTGATGTGCCAACCGTGCTGTCTCAAGAGATGTTAATAAGTGGTGTGCAGTAAGAACAGAGTCCATGTTATAATGGTCAAATTAATTTGGGAAGTGCTTTATGCTGGATATTTCTCTCAAAAATTCACGGGACATATTAACAAAGGCTCTGAGGAATCTTATGTAAAGAAATCAGATTATCTTTGCTTAATTCATCATCTCCCAAAACCAAATTCAACGATTCAGCAAGGATTTCCTCTCTAAAATGTGAATCTTCTGAAAACTCTCATTAGTTCACTATTGCCCCAAAATAAAGTCCAACAAACCTCCTAGAATGGACTGTAAGACCGCTTGAGATCAGGCCCCTGCCTACTTATCCAGTATCTTATCATTCTTTTATCCCTGCACATTCTGTGCTTCCGCCACACTGAACCATTTGCAAATCTAACGTATTTGCTCTTTATTCCTGTCTGTACTTTAACACATGCATCTTCTTNTCCAGTATCTTATCATTCTTTTATCCCTGCACATTCTGTGCTTCCGCCACACTGAACCATTTGCAAATCTACATATTTGCTCTTTATTCGTGTCTGTACTTTAACACATGCATCTTCTTTTTTTTTTAATTTTATTTTATTATATTGTTAATTACCATACAGTACATCCCCAGATTCCGATGTAAAGTTTGATGCTTCATTAGTTGCGTATAACACCCAGTGCACCATGCAATACGTGCCCTCCTTACTACCCATCACCAGTCTATCCCCTTCCCCCACCCCCTCCCCTCTGAAGTCTTCAGTTTGTTTCTCATAGTCCATAGTCTCTCATGTTTCATTCCCCCTTCTGATTACCCCCCTTTTCTTTATCCCTTTCTTCCCCTACCGATCATCCTAGTTCTTATGTTCCATAGATGAGAGAAATCATATGATAATTGTCTTTCTCTGCTTGACTTATTTCACTTAGCATTATCTCCTCCAGTGCCGTCCATTGCAGCAAATGTTGAGAATTCGTTCTTTCTGATAGCTGAGTAATATTCCATTGTATATATGGACCACAGCTTAACACATGCATCTTCTGAATTGCCCACTGCTGCACCCACACCTCCACCCGGCCAGGTTAACTGCTGCTTATTAGTCAAGGTTACATACACTGGCAGAATTTTTTTTAAACAAGCATGTTATCTCTTCTATCTTTTCATCTCATCTATCACACTGTGTTGTAATTGCATGGTTACTTTTCCTATCCCTGCTCACCTGTAAGCTCCTTAAGGGTTTTCCTAGCCCTTAACATAGCGCCTTGATATAATAGGTTCTGGAAATGCTTATTGAATGAATAATTGGTGTCTGGATGCTTGTGTTCATTTAAAACAGAGAAGCTTTAGATTATTCTCAAACTTGATTATCTAACTGTTCTGACTTGGGGATTATTCTTTTGTGAAGCAAAATAGAACTAGTAAATGTGATGACTGTGTTCCTGAGAAGCTGTGGGGTAAGGCAGGTAGTTAGGCTAGAGGGACTTGTAGAGCGAGAGTCAGAGGGCAGACTTCTGGTAAACATGGAAGATTAAATGAACAGCAGTCTTTTTAGCCACACTTCTTCTCTCAATAATAATGTCAATAGCTGACACATAGCATTTCCCATAATCCAGATGCTCTTTCAAGAGCTTTATATAAATGGACTCAATTGTCCTCACGACCTTGTGAGATAGAAAATACTACCGTTGGCATTTACAGATAGAGAAACAGACATAGAAAGGTTAACTAACTCCTCCAAGATCACACAACTAGTCACTAGTAAACCTGAGATTTAAATTTAAAGTGATTTTAAAGAGATGAAAAAGCACAAGATAAAGAGGTCTCAAAAAAAGTTAACAGTGAAACAGAAAGCAAATGGAAGCAAACAGAAAAGTCTGAACCCTAAAGTCCAAAAATCTGAACCATGAACCAGCTGGGTAGAGCCAATGAAGATTCAATATCTGTGGCACCAGAATCCTCTGGAAGTGGAGGTGAAGGTGGGGCTAAGAACAGAAGGCTGGTTTAATGTTTAAGAAGTTGTAGACCCTAAATAAATAGATAAGTTTAAAAATATGTAAATAAACAAACAAACAAATACATAAATATTAAAAAGAGACGCCTGGGTGGCTCAGTCAGTTAGGCATCAGACTCTTGACTTCCACTCAGGTCATAATCTCAGGGTTGTGTGATCAAGCCCTGCGTCAGGGTCCGCGATGGGTGTGGAGCCTGCTTGAGACTCTTTCCTTCTCCCTCGGCACCTCCCCCACCTGTCTCTCTAAAAAAATAAAATAAAATAAAAACATAAGAAGTTGTAGACCCGTAAGTTCTCTTCTCCTCTCTGAATTAGGCAATTGTTCCTTTTCTATGACAGAAGAGTTGAGTTCTATTCCCTGAGAGGATCTCTGGCCTGGAGCCATTAGCCACAAGTTCAGGCAAAGAGTACTGTACTGAAAACAAAGATATTAAGACAAAGTTTACATACTGAATTATAAGATTCCCAGCTTTCTTTTCCCACTTGGCTACAAAACATTGGCAGCCAGATTTACATCCTCAAGCAGATTTTTCTTTCAGGAATCTGACTAGCCTAAGAGAAGAAAATCGAAAGACACTGAGAGCAGAGGTTTCCCCCAACAAAATACCCAGCCAGCTCACCCTCCAATACAGGCTACCGTAGGCATAGAATTTCCAGTCGTCTTTAGTGCCATGGTCTTAAATATGAGCAGAGAGCTCTGGTGCAATAGATATTTGATGAAAGCATCTAATACGAAAAGTAGAGACAAAGTCAATACATGAATTCCATTAATGAGGAAGAAACAGAAATCATGAAGTGAGATGAAAACTTCCAAGAAATTATCAATAGGTGGAGAGAAGTAAGAGAAGAGGCTATGTCATGAGACAGGAACATGATCCTATAAAAAAAGTTTAAAGAAGGGAATTCTTGGAAATTAAGTGGGACAATAGAAATAACCTCTGTAGAAGGGTTTAAAGATAAAAAGAAGACAACCCCTAGAGTGCAAAAAAATAGAGGTGGAAAGAGAGAAAAAAATTACAAGATCAGTCAAGGAAGTTCAACATTCAGTAAATAAGAGTGTTAGAAAGGACACAGACAATGCAGGGGGAGGAATTCATTAAAGAACTAATCTGAGAAAAATTTAAAGAGCTGAAGGAGTTTCTATAATGAAAGAGTCTAACACAGTGGTTGAAAGTAGACCCCCAAGTACAATACTGTGAAATATTGTTCTGGAAGAACAAAAAGTCCTTGAAGTTTCTAAAGAGAATCAACAATTAAGAATAAGAGTCATGAAAATTCTCATAGCTACACTGGAAGCTAGAAGAAAGTACAGCAAGGCCTTCGGAAATCTGAAGAAACATAATTTCCAACTTCCAAACGTAATTTCCAACTCAGTCAATCTATTAAGCATTGTATAGAGAGAGAAATTTTCAGACATAAAATGTTTTCCCCTTCAGAAAGTCACTGATTACTGAGGTCATATTCCACCAAACAAGGTAGCAGACCAAAAGAGAAAGAAATGAGATTCTGGAAAAAGGAAACTCCACACGAGGGAGGGGGAAAGGAGTCCCTAGGATAATGGTGAAGGGAGTTCCCAGATGCCTCTGCACTGCAGTCCTAGCGAGCAATCAGTCCAGACTAGAGGAGATCAGAAGGCTCTAGGAGAGCAGAGACTTTCAACAGTCAGATAGCTAAGGCATCTGACTATATACCAAAAGGAGATCTGCCCAACTGGGGAAGATTTGGGATATATTTATGATAATTAAGCAGTGAAAAACAAGAAAATTATTAACTGATTGGGTGGTACCATGAAGGAAGGGAAATGTACTTCAAGGCACAGCTGTGGATAGTACTTACGCAATCAAAAAATGTTAACCTCTAAATATTGAGCTAACAAAAATTGTACTCTTAAGTACACTCTAGGGGAATGGGGGTGAGTAAAAAGAGCTATATCATAATCTTCTGTAGTCAGAAACGGATAGCTAATACCTACAACTGAAAAAATAAAATATGCACATCATTTAGAGATATGGAGGTAAATAAATACCTGCCCCTCAAACAAAACAAAAAGACACCAAACACAGACACACACAAAACAACAAAAACAATATGAGCCGGAAAAAAAAGTTAAAAGCTGTTGCCTCCTGGAGATAGGAACTGCTAATTTTTGTAACATGCTTTATAGACCTATTTGATTCTCTATATATAACATATAATATAAAAATAGTAAGTTTACAAAAAGCATAAATCAAATATGTATAAATCAAGTTGCAGTTTAGTGAGATAGTGCACAAGTGGAGCCTTCTAGTTAATTTTTGTGTGATGCTTATTTTATAGTGCATAAATTTGACTTTAAGTCAAAATGGGGTATACTTAATTGTGGCCTGATCAATAATCAGTGGAAAACTAAGAATTAGAAATAGCTACTAAAAGTAATAATAGGGACACCTGGCTGGCTTAGTTGGTGGAGCGTGCAACTCTTGAACTCAGGGTTGTGGTTTCAAGCCCCACACTGGGTGTAGAGATTATGTAAAAATAAAATCTTTTTTTTCGAAGATTTTATTTATTTTAGAGAGAGAAAGAGAGAGTGGGAGTGGGGCGAGGGGAAGAGTGAGGAAGAGAATCTCAAACAGTCTCGGAGCTGAATGCAGAGCCTGACTTGGGGCTCCATCTCAGGACCCTGAGATCCTGACCTGAGCCGAAATCAGGAGTCAGACACTCAACTGAGAGCCACAGGCACCCCCAAAAATAAAATCTTTAAAAAAAAGTAATAGTAGTTGTCTATGACATATGTGCTCCATGGTAGTATCTTCTATTATTTTGTTTTACACAGAGCTCTCCCAGTTGCTGCTTTGTGACCTTACTCTGCATTTTAATCATCCTGTGAAGACAGATGACTTACAGGAACCAGAAGGGAAAACCCCCCTCTCTGAAGAGTCTAAAATACCAGATCTATCCTTTGCTTCTACCAGTTTTTCTATCTGATTTCTTTTTGTTTGTTGTGAATTTGTAACTGTATTTAGTGTGGAATTAACATGTATCTGGGAGAATTGAGTTTGCTAATATATTTAATATGATAAAAAACAAAATAAAAATATAATGAGTTGTAAATAATCATTTAATAGTCTTGAAAGCTGTTTTATTGTTTTAATGTTTGAATGAATGGCTAATTCATTTCACTAGTGGCAAGAATATGATATAGGATATTGGCCACAGGGCGTTGCTTATCCCTTCCTTTATGCTTGAATTTGGCTCAGATTGAAAGAGAGTTAACCAAATTAGAAGTGGATGGTATGAATTTGTATTAATCAGATCTCTCCTGATAACAAGTGCCAAAAATAACTCCAGCTAGCTGAAGCATTTATTGGGTCATGTGACTTGGAAGTGGTTGAAATCGATGTCAGGGACTCTACTAATTTATCATATGTCTAACCTGGTTCTATTTCTGTGCACTGACTTCATCCTCTTCTGCTATAGACTGGTGTCCTACATATGGCAGGTAGAAGAGGGTAGAGACATGGCAGCTGACCTGATACACTACCAAACAGTTGCTTTGCAATCTATTACCTCCTTCATTTTCGGGATTTTCAAACATAAAGGATAGTCTACCCTAAAGCAAGACACAAGGTCAGCTCACAGTGTCTGCTCTCCTCACCACCCTACTCAGTGTTTAATGCAGAGCAGGCACTAAATAAATGCTTGTTGAAATCCTGTTGAATAAACGTGTACATGAATGCAGATTTTTCAGCTTTGGAACTCCCTAGCTTTGGACCCTAAATTGAGAACTCCCAGTTTATAAGGCTAAAGCTTGTTGAAACATTATCATCATCATTGGTTAAAAGTTTCCACATACTTGTTATCTTAACAAATGATCGGTTTTAACCAGGTAACTTCTAAGCTCTCTTCTGATGTTCTATTAACTTATGAAAATGAAGATGCAAGATATTTTTTTTGCCACTCAGAAAACTTGTAGATTAAGTAGAGAAGCCAGAAACTTTTGTTGCTAATAAAAGTTGTGGAATAATAACAACCAAGGCCCCGAAGGGGAAAACTTGAAGAACAACCAAATGCCTGGTTTTTGTTGTGCTGAACACCCCCTACTATCTGTTAGGTGAGATATGTAAGCTGAAGGAAAGAGCTGTTGCTTCAAAGGATCTAAAGCCTTTTTAGGAAGGATGATGAGAAGGGCTTTATGGTCGAGTTGTCACGGGATAAAAGAGATAGAAGAAAGGCATCTAATAGGAAAGTCTGATCACATTTTTCTGTGTATATGCATTGCTCTTTCATCTTTGCTGGAAGACTTTGGTAAAATCCACATCACTTGAAAATGCTTTTGGAGTTGTGGGAGTTGCAGACAGAGGAGGTGGGATGTGGGTGTTGGGATATGATGAATTTATATCCAGATGTATTTGACACCAAAGCCTCATCTCTAGATTTAAAATGATTACCTTCGGTATGTGTAGCTTAAGTTTTCTTTAAAACAAAAATATAATAGTATGGACTAAACAAAGTCAATAGTTTTAGGAACACAAAAAGTAAAGCAAAAGGCAAATTAATTTTAATCCTAGGAAGTTATCCCATCATGCATTTATCTTTTCATAAAAAAGTACACAAAAATCCCCCCAGCAAAGAACACCAAATAAGAAAGGATGAGATAGTTTGAAGCCTCTTAAATTATTCCTGCCGAGAAAGTAAATTTTAGACATTTTCAGATTGTATGTATAAAACTGAGGATTGCCTCTGAGTAACAAAGGTTTGACTATTAAAAAAAATCAGTTTTATGTGATACCAAAAACTATTACTGTTTCAGTGTTTTTAAACTTGCCTCAAATTATTTCTGTAGCTATGTAAACTACTGTATTTTGAAATGGGTATTCCAAAATACCTATTTTCAAATGAATTATTACAGTGAACTACTAGACTTCAAGTGTGAACTGTATTACTCATGCACTTTACAAAACTGAAGAAGAATAAATAAATTATGAGATATTCGACAGTCTTCACTTCAAACACTTTTTTTATGCGAAAGGTCAAAACCTTGTGCTCGTGTCGAGGGGTTTGATTCAGTCCTAAGTGTTTGTCCATTCGCCACAGCTGACTGATCTCCCCATGCTGGCAACAGAGGCAGGAGGAAGGTTCATGTGTTTGGCTGACTTGCTAGGGAAAACCTGCAGAGTGCGTTAACGTGCACTGGTATCTGGAGCCTCGGTTTTTTCCATCAATGAGTAGAAGTGGCATTTTCCTGAAGTAGTCAATAATATCTGACACAGACAAGAAGTCCTGAAAAATTCAAAATAAGGAGATAAATCAACACGGGAATGAATAGCATGAATTTTACCCTCAGTTTTTTTTTTTTTTTAAGATTTTATTTGTTTATTCGACAGAGATAGAGACAGCCAGCGAGAGAGGGAACACAAGCAGGGGGGAGAGGGAGAGGAAGAAGCAGGCTCATAGCAGAGGAGCCTGACGTGGGGCTCGATCCCACAACGCCGGGATCACGCCCTGAGCTGAAGGCAGACGCTTAACCGCTGTGCCACCCAGGCGCCCCTACCCTCAGTTTTTTTATCTGCATAATTTCCTACCTCTTCAAGCCATGAGGATGATGGGAAAAAATATGTAATACTTGGCTAATATTTTATTGATTTCTGCTATAGAACTCTGAAAAAAAATTCAACATCCAATAAATTATGGATACAAGACTATATGTATTCATATTTATGTATATTCATGTATATATATATTAACTTTATGGGGGTCATAAATAAGAGGTCTAATTATGATACCTTTGCCTTAGGATTGCTCTGTTTGTGTTTTTGATTTTGGGTTCTGTATCCCTACTTCACTCTTAGTCACTAAAGTGTGAGGAGGTATAAGGAATCAGGAGGTCAGACAGCAGTGTCCCGGTGTCTGGTGCTGATGACTGTGGCATTGCAGAATGAATGGTTCCTTCATGATCTCTCAGCTGTGTCCACACTGCCACCTCACACTCGCAAAGGCTCTGTAGCCACGTCTGTGCACCCATTGCCTTCTCCGCCTTATCCCTGATGGCCAGACCAGAAAAAAACCTAGCCATCCCTCTAGACGTGGGTCAGAATCACACCATTACCCCAGACAGCATTATGCACTTCCTCCGAGACTACTCCGCTGGGTGCCTCCTTCCTGGACAGCTGCAACGTGTGGTTTCTACTTACATTTTTCCACATCAGACCAACAGAAATTCTGGAAGGCAGACCTCTCCGCCCCTATAGCAACTATGCTGCTCTAGCCACACTGAACCAGTGATTGAAACATTTGACCAGAAACATGTGCTTTTTCCTATTTGTTTACATGATCATAGCTTAAACATATTTGGAGTGAAGTGGAAATTAAGGGTTAGCTGTTTTTCATTCTGGAAATGTTTGATTCAGCGGATCCTCCTCCTGGGACTTTGAATTTAAAGAACATGTTTGAGGCTTAAGTTTAGCTGTTAGTTTCCTTTGCGAAAGCGGTTTTTTTGCTTACCATCCAGAAAGTAATTAGCGCAAACATTGGCCAGACAGAGGAAAATTTCTTTGGCCAAGTTTGGCCACCTTCACTGGCCAAACCTCAATTTTAAGTGAGAAATGACCCAAGTATTTAAAGAATCACCGCAGCAAGAATTCTGTTTTTCTACCCTTTTCCAGATGTCAATTTTAAAATACAGCCTTATAAGTACACTGCAATCTTACATTAATATTATGCTACAGAGGTGAATGATAGGAGAGACTTCCCTTTGACACCATCTAACTATATGTTTTTTAATTTAAATGTTAATTTTTTAATTTTAAAAGTTATACATGTGATTTTAGATTATTTGGAATAAAAGATACAAGAAAGACTCTATGGCACAGATAGCTACTGTTATTTTGTTTTATTTCCTTTCAGCAAAGGAAAGACTTCACTAATGTGATTTAACTCTAATGTTGCCATATAGTATGGACCCCCAAAGAATGTTACAGCAAGCTTCCATATTGGCAGGTATGTGGAAAGGCATGAATAGAGGATTTGAGGGAATTTTGCAACTGGAATCCTTACCTCTTTCCCTCGGAGTCCCGTTCCCAACAAGTAAACTTGGCTTTCCTCTTGATAACGGATCTGGATGTTGTAAACTTTATCTTTGTACAACACCATGAGGACGTATGGATTAGTTGCTGTTTTTTTAGAGCTGTCTCTAACCAGAAAAGTGCCATCCTAAAAGAATAAATTCCTGTTACTACGTGAGCAGTAAATGTCCATACTTCTTTTTTTTTTAACCTATTTATTTTAGAGAGAGCACGAGGACATGAGTGGGGAGAGGGGCAGAGGAAAAGGCAGAGAGAATACCCAAGCAAACTTCCTGCTGAGAGGGGAGGCCAACACAGGGCTTAATTCCAGGCCCTAAGATCATGTCCTGAGCCGAAATCAAGAGTCAGACACTTAACAGACTCATCCACCCAGGCGCCCCAGTAAATGTTATACTTCTATTGCCTGTAAGAGCAGTAGACAAGCCTCTAGAGATCTGGAAACTTAACCAGTTGACAAGTCAATGAACATTTAGTTCCCTGAACGGTTACAGTCCCATGTACCATGGACTTCTTGGTTGTCAAGAGGCAGCAAAGATTGTATCAAAGAAATTTCCACATTTCAAAAAGACCTCTTTGAAGCCTCCTGATGAAAAAGAAATCCCTTTTTTCACTAATAAAACAAATACTAAGTGGTTGAGTGGATAAAGGGCCAGACAAAATAAGGACTTTATTGGTTTAACTAAAGATCTGCCTTCCTACTCCTGGGAGCTAATTCCCTAACCCTTTCTTTCTATAACCAAAGTCAGAAAACACGCAAATGCTATGAAATTCACCCATTTTAAAACCTCGTGATTTCCCTGTGTTCATCATTAAACACCTGACCATAAACAAATGTGGACCATCTTGTGTTCTTATCACTGTTTTTAATTTATTAAAGTAGTTTTGTGATTTGTCCTGTACTTTAAAATGTCATTCCATAAAATATTGCTACATAATATTAATACTGTAAAGATCTAATATTAAAGTAGAATGAATTAATAAGGCGGCTTTAAACTACCCCCTCATTTGTGTATTGAATCATGATGGCTTTAAATAGCCATCAATCTGCAAAAACGCCTTTCATTTGTTCTTTTTATTTCAATTGAGTAAATTTCATTCGGAACCTCTTCTATTCAACGAATATACCTGTGGACCAGTGGTTCACAGCCAACAGTTTAGAATTTAGAGTTTTGAAGACTCCCAGAACCCACAGAGAACACCTAACTAACTAAAATCAGAATCTCTCTAGGTGAAACCCGGGAATCAGAATTTTTTAAGCTCCCGAGGTGATTTAAATGTGCAGCTAAGATTGAGAACTAGTCTTGTAAACTCAAGATGTGAGAGATGAAGGATCTTTGCTTTTCTTTCTCTAATATATAGATTTAAGGTTAAAGTTCAGCACCAGACCATAGGAGATCTGGCTAAACTAGAAATTTCTAGGGGAAAGGGCAAAAAGTTGCTGCTGCCTCTCTGCATATGGATCCCTTCACATCCGTGTGGATGGCAACTGTATATTAAAAATGAAGATGGAACCAGTAAGGTGTTAGAAGTTTGGGGGAAAGAGTCTCCTTTTGATAAGGTATGCTTCTTATGACAAGACAGACCTTTTTCGTTAATAAAATCTCCTCAGATTCTGCCAGGCAGATGACTACCTTAATTTAGATTTTTCCCAGATTCTAGGAATCATTGCTATGGATGCTGGTAGGTGTAAAGCTGTCATTAATGGGTCCCGTTGGTATAAAAGCATGAATATCACCTAGCAGAATTCCTAGCCCGTAATTGGTCCTCAATAAAAGCCAGTTCCCCTTTTCTCCTTCCATTAATATTTATAACCACTTAAAAATAAACTTCAGTACAGTACCTGGTTTATCTTTCTAAGAGCAGCTTCTGCCTCTGGTCGGGTAATATAAGAAACGTACCACTCTTCACTTAATGAATTCTGAAAATGTAAATTTTTAAAAACTGAATAAATTTTGCAGTTACATATGTAAGTGAAAAGAAAAGCCTCCAAGTAATCATTTTCATAAATCACCACCTCAATTCCATGAGCGTTGAAACATTTGTTTTCTTAATTTGAATATAGAATCACTTCGGTGGGGCTAAATAGAAGATATTTTGCATGAACTGCTTTTTATCTTGACACTGGTTGCAAAGGTAGTTGTGAATAAGCATTCCATACATAATGGAAACTTTAATCAGGAAAGATATAGATGTAATAATTTCCTCAGTTGAGTGTAATATGCTTAATGAAAAATCTGGGTTAATGAGCAGTTAAGTGACTTATTCAAGGTCATAAGCTAGAAAACAGATGAAAACTAGAATTATTTTTCTCGTTGTTAAATACAAAACACACATTTGTTATTGGAAAAGTCTGAAAAAACACCAAGGAAAAAGAACATATTTTTCATCTGGATCCTCCCCTTTAATTTTTAAAAAATTAAGGGTAATTTAAAATAATAATAAAGATACAAAAGAGTATCAAATGGGAGATTCTGCTTATTTGCTGGGAAAAAAAGAAAATAAAAACATATGCTTAATTACCTCTTCTTCCCCAGGAGACAGCGATCGAGGTTTGTTTGGAACTGGCAAGGAGAAGTTTCTTCCTTCAGCTCTGGGAGGTGGTCTGCTGCTAAGGCCTTCAAGAGTATAGCATTTTGAAAGTTAACTTGCTGTAGCTATTTTTCATTTCTGTCATCACACATTTCCCCCCCTAAAACGGCCCTTGCAATTGTTCCCAGCAATTGATATTTTAAGAAGCCATAGCTTCAAAAATAATTTTCACCTATTCAAAACCGCAAGGGCTGTTGACTGTTCAGACATCATTCCATAGCCATGTCAATGAAATTTCAAGGACAGTTCCACAAATTTGAGTGATTTCTTAACAGTGCATGTCACATAATATAAAATAACTAGGCCATTAATGAAAAACTCACGGTAGTTTTAATGTGATCATCAAAAAGAATATTCAAGAGACCGATTTTTCCTAGGCTCCCGCACACCCAGAATGGATTCCCAACCACTGATACAGTGACGGTGCGGTAAAAAAGAGAATTAGGTCCTCCTGTGTTTACACATTAAGAAATGTAAGTTACCCGAGACAAGGTGAAATTACCTTGAGAATATTGTTAGCTTCTAGAACCAGAGTTTGCTACCTACTGCTCCTAACTGCATTCTCTAAAGAGGTAGGAGTGTTCAGCTCTCACAGAAGACCCTGCCAACTACCTGGTCAATCGGGAAGTCCGTGAGGTAGCTGTAAATTACCCAGCATTTGTGTCTCACCTTCCCTAACACCCTTTTGTCTTGTTCACGCTTCCCTGAAACCTTCTGAGAATGTGTTTCCTAATCTCAGCAAAGGTTTGATTGTGTTGATTTGTAATCGCAGAGGTTGTTTTCTATATGCCAGAATGGCTGTTAAGAACTGAAGAATTCTGTGAGCTGAATGTCCTCTGAATTATTCATGTGTCATTCATTCATGGTTCAACACATATCTATTCAGCACTCCTCTGCCCAGGCCTTAAGTGAGGCACCCCTCTACCCTTCCTTTAATCCCCACAGCAACACTGCAAGACGTGTATTATCTTCTTTCAAGGGTGAGGAAACAAAGGCTCAGAGAGCCTGAACAAATCATATGCTCTTAGTGGCAGGTTTAGGACCTGAACCTGTGATTCCCAAACATTATTCTGCGTTTAACAAGCGCTCCAGGTGGTTCCCCAGCAGGGTTGTTCCTCCATCAACAATACCCCACAAGAGGCAAACTGCAGGCCCAGGCCAATGAGGCAGCAGAATTACCTGGGAAGGGCTGAGGTCCCCTGAGCCAGGCTAGCAGAATTCTGCACCATGGTGTTCCCTACTTCTAATTAAGCAGAACAGACTGCCCTTCTTAAGGCTCCCAAGGCCTAGACAGATGTTCCCTATCCCTACCTTTGCAGTCCAACATGGCAGGCACTTTATACTGTGTATTGAATGAAAGAAACCTAACTAAATAGTTAACGGATATAAACAAGGCCTATATTGCCCGGCTCCTTTAGAGTCGAGGAATTACTTTTCTGCTTCTGCATGTGCAGGCCAGCACCAGGAAGTCATGTTCGCAATACACAATATACTACTTTTTATTGCAACCACACATCACCCTCACTATTGAGATCCTCAAGGGAGCTGGGGTGAGTTTTGTGGACAATTTACAGAACATCCTTTATCTTCCTAACAGGGGAGCAGCCAAAGGAGAAGACTGAGGACCATGTGTCCTGGCAGTCTTAGGGGAAAAAGGATCAATTTTGATTAAGGTAAGCATTCCCCCCAAAATTAACCAACTATTTACATTAATAATCCCCACCAACAACCCATAAAACTGGGGGTGTGTGGAACTTACTTTGGGAAACACTGATACAAATGAAGCGTCTGGAGCTTCGATGCCTGCAGAAGCCAGGCAAGTAACACAATGTGGGTCCACAGCACGCAGTGAGTTGTGGACACTGTGGAAGATCAAGGAGTGTGGGGGCAACTGTGGAAACCACGTAGTATTCACTATACCCTCAAATGCTTATGCAACATTGACAACATAATGGATTTCGTTGGTGTCTCACACGTTTATGGGATAATGTATTCAACTAAATGTAATGGATGTGCTCAAAAAATATATATATATATATATTGACTCTTGAGCCATAATTCAAGCACTAACATACTCTTCTGTTTATGACACACACTGGTGGTCGTGCCTGTGTACCATGACCCAAAAAAAAAAAAAAAGTGTTTTGTTCCTCACAGCAATTAAAAAATTTTAAAGCCAACCTTTAAAAATCAGGTAATTTGGGGGCTCTTGGGTGGCTCAGTCGGTTAAGTGTCTACCTTCAGTTCAGGTCATGATCCCAGGGTCCTGGAATCAGAGCCCCGCAGCAGGCTCCCTGTTCTCCCTCTCCGGCTGCTGCTCCCGTTGCTTGTATTCTCTCTCTCTCTCTCTTTCTCTCTCAAATAAATAAATAAAATCTTTAAAAAAATAAAATAAAAATCAGGTAATTTCATATTAAAAGCCATATTTCTGGTTTTTCTTGGGAAAAAAATCAGAAAATCTGGCAACACTAGGCCAGTTTCCTGGCATGAGAAAAATCTATTTACTAGAATTGGGTAACTTTCCACAGTCATTCGACACTCAGTCATTCAACAAACATTTTAAAAGTGCCTACCATGTGCCAATCACTTGCAAGTGTCTAAGGCTAAAAAATAAACACATTCTAGTCCTACCTGGTAGGCCTTTGCTGCTACTCAAAGTGGTCCATGGACCAGCTGTATCAGCATCACATAAAAACTTACTAGCAATGCAGACTCTCACATCCCACCCAGACCCACTGAATTAGAATTTCAACACAATTTCCAGGTGATCTGTATTCATATTAAAGTTTGAGAGCACTCTCAGCAAATACTTATCATGGACACCGAGAGAAGGTGTTAAAAACGCAGGTCCTCATCCCGACTTCCTGAATCAGAACCTTGGGGGGTTGGGTTCTCTTAATTTGTATTTTAAACATGTTCCTCCACTCTCAATTCAAGGATAGAGTCATTATAGAAACCTAAAGCTACAGAGAACGCCAAGCCATCATCCCGAGCACCATATAAAAACAGCAGGGAGGAAAAGCTCTCTGTGTGAAGATTAAGGCCAAGGCCACCTTTCTGAGGCCGTGTGTGTGTGTGTGTGTGTGTGTGTGTGTGTGTGCGTGTGTGCGTGTGTGTGTGTCTCATGTAGTAGCATCCTAGCATTCCAACAGCCCTGGCACAGCAGAAACGGAATTGAATATTGAATGAGAAAACATATCTTCTGGCCTTTAGGGAATGACCAAACTTTTGCCAACAGGCTTTGGGATGGTTAGGAATCCCATCATGGAGGCATGTTGCCTAGAGGGCAGGGATTAGGTCACTAGAGACCAGAGTACAAACCTTGAGAGAAGTATGGCGGCAGGGAGGCACTCTGTGGGAAACCACTGTTACTGCGGAGACAGAAAGAGAACAGATTTATGGGGGGTTGGGCTGAAGAGGCTGATGGCAGAGCTGGGTTAGGGAAACCCACTGAAAATGCTGCTGCTTTTGCAAGTACCAACCCTCCCTGAAGCCATGGCAGCTGAGTAAGAGGAGGGGCTGATGGGGCACATCTCACCCCTGCCCCAAGGTGGACTACCCCAAATGCTAACAGACTCTGAAAGCCGAAACAACAACCTATAAAAGGCATTTGAGGCTTATTTTTAAGAGCTGGCTGCAGTTTAAGGCCTTTGGGTTTAGAGAATGGCAGACGTCCTCTGGGGAGAAGACATCTCGTTTGGTTAGGAACGTATATGAATGGGCATGTTGTTTGGGAACAGTGAATCCTGGGGCCTGATGGTCCACGAGGGGAGGGGGGTGGCTGGATGAAAAACCCAGAGAGGGCCAGGCGGCCCTGCAGTGGACAGAAACAGTATCTTCAGGGATAGGGGTGGGAGGAGGCACTGGTGGGGGCCCCGAAATGCTGCCTGCTCCGTGCTGAGAAGCCATTTCCCCACCCACTAGCCCAACCGTGTCAGTCCGCTCTGCTCATCAATGGCGCTGAGTGGTCCTCAGCACGAAAGAAGGACAGGGTTGGGGCCCAATGAGGGATGGAGTAGAAGGAGAAAATGGCAGAAGAAAAACAGCTAGAAGAGTGAGAAGAAACAGAAGAAAATCAAAGCAAGAGGCACTCAGGGACAATGAAAAAAAACTGAGACTCCTGGATGTCTAGCAGGGCTAGCAAGGCCATGCAGGTGGTTTTCTCCCATATTGAAGGTGGGGCCTGGGCCTCTACCCTTGCATAGTAGAGAATGAACTCAAAGGCCTGGGAGCTCTAAGGACACCAGGGGGCAGCTCCTGGGCTTATTTAGGGAGAAATGACCTGTGTCTTTCTCCTGTTCCTGCCTCTGCCTCCAGACAGCCTCACTGTGGGCCCCGAGAAACACTGTTGCTGTTAAGAAACCGGGCCGACTAGGGTCTACACGTTGAACGTGTAGCAGCTGCTAGGTCTGCTCATCCAAGATCTGGATGAACTCTGAGTACTTAAATTCATTGGGTTTCTTGAGTGTTTGTTTTAATTCACAAAGTGAAAGCATTCCCCATTACTGCCCAAGAGTCCATTCTGTCCAGGTGACTATGGGGCAGTCAGTTCTGTACCCCTCCAACCCCAAGCACAGAGACTCCAAGAACAGCAGCGGATTAACACATTGGTGGTTTATGCTCAGCTTGATTTTGTCTCTGAAGACCCAAAATATTCCGACCTGACTACCACTGGCTCGTCTCTTTCTTCCCCAAACCACCTAATGTTAGTTCTTATCAATGGACCTGGGTGTGATGTTAAGTTAGCACTGAATGACATTACCACAGACCTTTCAGAGAATGCTCCAGGCATATGAGGTGTAGGGAGGGTGTGCTTGGGCGATGGCTTGGTGGATCTGGAAGGGAAAGTATTGGAGCTCATGGAGGGCATTGTGGGCTGAGGCAAAGGTCTTTGATGCACTGTGGGGGTAAAGGAAAAATAAAACAGATTGTCAGGATCCAAGCGTCTCAGGAACCTTCCAGAACTCCTCCCCAGTAAGTTAGAAACAGCTAGTCAAAAGATCAAATGTGGTTATGAAGTGGTAGGATGGAACCCCACCCCCAAGGTTTTTCTAGATGATTTGCCATCTTGGTGTGCATTAAAATGCTGCCATTCTGTATCATTCTCTATAATGTACATTTATTTTATTTTTTTCATTTTTGAAATGCTATCTTGGCAGAAAATTGTCAGTTGGAAACCATATGAATTTCAGAAATGATTCACAAGTTTTGTTTTATGTAAGCCAAATTTTATGCTGTCTCATTTATCTACAGTTAGTGAACCTTTCCTGTATTAGAAGGCATAAATATTAGAAATTTTTCTATCAAACCATATATGCAATTTTTAATTTTGCTGTACTATTAAGTCATTTACACCATTACTTATGAACATAACAATTCTCTTTGGTAACCCAGATAAACAATACAGTATACGAACTGATATATATCTACTTAATACTAATTTAACAATTATAATTGATTCTATGGGGTCTGTACTAAATAATTCCATGTGAATGCCCGAGCGAAAAAATGAAAGAGTGAGTTATAAGTTGTAAGAAAACTTTTTTTCTGAGCATACCATCATCTTCATCCTGGAAAGGGGAAGGAAAAAAAAAAGGTATTAGCCTATGATCAAAACACAATTCCTAAAAGAATTGCATTTCTCAATCATATAAATGTCTCTCTTTCTTTAGCAGTTGTGTGTCTCCATAATAAATATATTGAGGAAAACAGTAGAGCTTGCTAAGTGGTTCATAATTTCTTAATACAAGCAATCATCTAAGGACACTCCAAACAGAGACTCTCAGAATAGGTTCTGAGGTGTCCAAAAGGGCCTAAAGACACAATAATAATGGCAGTCTCTACAATGTGCCCCAAAGATTTATACACAATGTGTCATCCAATTCTCCTATCAACCCTTTAAAAATTTAACATCCTTATTTTACAAATGGAAATGTGGTGCTCAAGAAGGAGTCCTAACTTGCCAAGGGTTACAGAAATGGATTCGACCCCTAATCTGCCTGGCCCAAAGCTCAGCCTTCTTTCTGCCATGCCCCTTAAAAGCAACTCCACCTTACTTATGTATCTTGTGGCTTACAAGCTGTCTGCATTGCTCAGCACTTATCTTCAGGCAGCCTGTGAAACAGGCAAGGGAGGAGCTATTTGCTGTACTCCTCCGATGAGAAGTGATGTTCCAAGAGGCGAACCGATTTCGCCTTTGACCAGCGGGCCCTAACTGCCAACCTGAACTTGTTTTGATAGGCCAGCACAGTGGTGAAGAAAGACCACCTTATTCAAAGTATTGTTGCAAGGACTGAGTTGGTTATTACATGTGCCTGGTATATGTGGAGTGCTCAGTGAAAGTTAGCTGTCATTAGTCCTGCCATTGAGATAAGAAGAGTCATAGCCAGAATCATTCATCCCAGTTGGCCAACTGGGAGTCCCAGCAAAATGCTGCAAAAATAAACACACATGGGCCCAGTGAGTGCCCACGATGCAATCCTTCTTCAACACCATTGCAACCATGTCATATTTCTTTCTATAACTCTCCGATTCTCATGACATGAGCATCAACCTTTCCAGAGACTGGAAACATCAAGAGTATAATGTTACCCTCACTTTCAACCTTGTCTCCTCTTTGTCCCTATGGCTCTGTAGCCAAGCTGCTGTCCTTGCTGTCCCCATAGGGTGAATGGGCATTGTCGCCCACCTGCCTTTGCTCGGGACACTCCTGAGGCTGGAATGCATCTGGGCTATCTCTTAGGATGAGTCTATTCTGTGCTCTTCCCATCATTTAATGACATCATAAATCTCACCTCTAAGAAGTCACCCCTGGCTCCTCAAGTCCCATCAATTACTTTCTTGCCTCCACCCCTAGAGCTCATTCCATGATCACATGCTGTTTAGCATGTTGGGCGTGGGTCTGTCTCTCATATCTTCGCACTGATTTGAACCAGCACAACATCTAGCAGAGAGCTACAAGACAGCAGGCTCCTGTGGGCTGAGCCCTTGAACAGCGGTAGGGCCGTGATCACCTTCGGAGGGCTTATAGTGTAGAGGAAATCAGACAGACTTGGATTCGAATGCTCGCTAATCACTAGCTGTGCAACTTGTGATGAGTATCTTACCCCTTGTGAGTGTTAATTTCCTCTTAATAAAAGAGAAACAGTGATTCTTAATAGGGTCATTACATGCAAAAGGTGTAAAGCTGGGGTGACCAACTATCCTGGTCCCAGTTTGCCTGAAACTGATGGGGTTTGTGGGACATAAGATTTTCATTGGTAAAACTGGACATAAAACTTTCATTGCTGTTTCCCAGGCAAACAGCTCTTCATCCAAACGTTGCTAGCTAGCCAACATGCACACAGCAGGCATTCAATAATTGCTATTCCCTCTCTTATTCAGGTCATGGACTTATTAAAAGGGAAAACAGAGACCTTGTAAACTTTGCTGCAAGGCCCAGACTCTTGGGCATCCCTCCTTTTATCCTTCCCTCCGAACACGGTTACTTTAACCTTGCGAATTACCACCTGGGAGTGGGGCTGTGCTTCACCCAGCCACCCTGGGAGCTCCCTGAGGAACCAGAGCTAAGCAGTGCAGCCCTGCGGGCAGGAGGAAAAGATGGAGTGGTGCCCCAACCGGCACCAGTATTTAAGAGCCTACTGTGTGCAGGCCTTGCTCCCTGCACTGGGCTTCAAAGAAGTCTGGGAAAGGCACGGCCCCAAGATCCACAGAGCCTGCACTGATTTTCCCCGTTCCAAGCATTTACCAAATGGCATTTTGTACTTACGTTCTCTCTTCTGTCTGGTCCCCATCCATGCCTGAAATGAATTCGGGCAAAGAAAAAGAACTGAGCATGAAGAGTTCCAGCGAGCCAGCCTCAAAATATAGATAGTTTCATTTACTCTAATAATGAGAAATCAAACCCAATGAGCCGTGATAAAATGAGAGAAAAAAAAAAAACAGCAGAAATGCCAGGGAGCAGGGGTGGAGGGAAGGTTTGGTGACTCAATGTTCTGTCATCGTTGCGAGCTGAGCTAGGCAAACCTTTATTCTTTTAGCTACTGCAGCAAATAATTACATATATATAAAAAAGGTTTAGTCAGCAAACTAACTCTTTAGTACCTATTAAATTTCACTGAGTAAATGTTTCTCCAAGCAAATGAAAACATTTTAAGTGATATTCTCCTTTGCTGATGCCTTAAAACAGCCATCTCGAGGCTCACCCTTCAGGTGAAGGGGAGACAGTTGGAAATGCTACTGCTCTGGGACTCCTCCCAGATGCACGAGCGAGTCAGACAGATTTGGTGACAGCTTCCTTGAGCTATGACAGGCAGCTGTGTGTCTGGGCCCACATCATGTTCTCCTGGGACAGGGGGGTGAGAGAAGGAATATATTGAATGCCTCCTGTCTGTCAGATGCTTCACTTGGCATCCTCCCATTGTGTGTTTATTTAAGGTTTTGATATTTTGTTCATTCCATATTTTTTTATATTCATTTTGATTTTTAAGAAGATTCCATTACGAAAAATCCATTCAAATATTAACTTGATTTTTTCGGTGCCCTCTAGCCCTGGCCCTGGTTTAATCCAATAGCCAGAGCTATGAAGCCTGATGACACTGACGAGGAAAACAGAAGCCTCGGTTATGTCCTTAGGAAGTAATAAGGTGGAGCCTGACCCCAGATACATTTATGCCTTTGGTGCCCAGGCCCCCAAAGTCTTCACAGGAAATTTAGAAATATTAGAGCCAACTTCAGCATTCTGCCATTATAAAATGTGGCTGAACAGTGAGGAAGACACTTACAGTGACCTAAAAACCTCTCCCAATTATGTCCTCTCTGCTACCTGTCTTGACAAATGAAGTGGCAGGTACCATTCCCATGGACCGAGATGAAAGGAAAACATGAGCACGGGTTCGACTGGTGGAGGAGACATTCTCCACAGACAGCGGCCATTCCCATCCCCCTGATGAAGCATCCCTCCACTCCTTTCTTTGCTAGATCATTGTCATCTTCAAAGGGATCCAGGACTTGACATCCAACCCAAGAAGCCAGAATTCCTCAAGCCCCAGCAGCGAAACCATCCACGGCTCCCGGAGAGAGCACCCGTGACTTTCGGTCCCTTGTAGGCTACTGGGAGGCAGGCTGTTGGCATCACCGCTCTGAATGACAAACTCAAGCGACAGAAGGCAGTTACCTGGGCACAGGCGGCTTCTTGCCGGGCACGGGGCTACCCCTGTCATGCCTTTCGGTGGCTGGCGGTAAAGGAGGCTTTGGCATCTTGGGTAAATGCTCCCCAAGAGGCCTGCAGAGTTGAGAGAAAGGAGGCGTGAGGAACGAACTTTCCCGTGTTTCTACGGCACACCCCGCGTGCCCTCACACAGATGCACCTTACCTTCCCGCCGGCGCCAAGGGCTGTAAGACAGGAGGGAAGAGATGTGAGTGTCCTCAGCACTTTTCAAAGAATAAAGACAAGACACAGAGTGAAACAAAAGTAAAAACAAACAAAACGAACCAGGGAAGCCGCTTACCTTGTCAGGAAACGGCGGCTTCTTCCCTGTAAACGACAAACAGCACGCAGGCCGTGAATACTCTATCCGCTAAGCAGAAGGTATTAAACCATAGTGTCATGAAACCAGGAGTCCGAGCCCTGAGGGGGCTGTGGGAGTGTGAGCACCGAAGAACCATAGACATCAGCCCCGGACAATGCCCGTGTACAGCACCCAACTTTACAGGCCCGGAGAAATTAAGTGACCAGCCCAAGGCCACACAGAGTTGTGTACATACAAACAGTATTCTGGATTCTGTGCTTCTTCTCAACAACTGATTTTATGTCACTGATGGTAAGAAGGATTAATGTCTTCTTGGGATTTTATGCCTCTTTCACTGACTAAGAAGTGCTTTGTATAACCTAAGTTTATTCCTGTATCTGAAAGAAACCCATTTGCCCGGGAGGAGTTAATTTTCCTCCAATCCCGTGGTACGTGTGACATTACATGAAGTATTACACTTACTTTCTGGAAAAACTTTTAATTTACTGACGAGCATTTCAGGAGAGACTCCTGGTGGGATGCAAATCATTTTGTCTTAATTTTGGTTGGGTTTTGTTGCTTTCTTCCTTTTATTTTTTTCTTGGAACAGATGAAATGCAGGCTCCCTGAAGAAGTTCTAAGTGTACCTGAGAACTCTCCATTGCAAAGTTATTCAAAGCAATTTATTCTCGATCCTGTCCAAAGTCCCTCGGAGTAGATCTGCCCTAGGTTTTCAGTGCAATAAAAAGTACATCTTAACTGTATTCAACCAGGTCTAAAAGCAAATTCTGTATGCCTTGAGCAAGTCATTTAAGGCCTTTGAGTCCCAATTCCCTCACCTGTAAAATGAGGATTATAGGTTAAAAATGCATAGGTTTGCTGTACGGATCAGGTGACAATTTATATGCAGGGTCAGGCAGCTGACAACTGCTAGATACTTCCGCTTTCTTTCCCTCCCTCCTATACCTCTGTGCAGCCCACAGCGAATGACGATATGATTTTCACGACATGATGTACAGCCCAGGCCCCCAACAGGTCCTAAGAATCTGGTACTACTGTGAAGAGCTCACTGTCGAGTGGGAGACTGTTTTGGTGGTATAAGAAATGTGTGTTATGGGGCGCCTGGTTGGCACAGCGGTTAAGCATCTGCCTTCGGCTTAGGGTGTGATCCCGGCATTGTGGGATCGAGCCCCACATCACGCTCCTCTGCTAGGAGCCTGCTTCTTCCTCTCCCACTCCCCCTGCTTGTGTTCCCTCTCTCACTGGCTGTCTCTATCTCTGTCGAATAAATAAATAAAGTCTTTAAAAAAAAAAAAGAAATGTGTATTATTCATAAAACTTGGGCTTAGAATGGGAACCCTGCTTTACAAGGTTACCCAGAAAACTTTGATGTATATTCTTAAGCTTAAGTAGATTTTCTTTTTAAAAAAAGATTCTTCGGATGCATATTCTCCGGGCACCGTCTCTGTTAAGAGCGCATTGTAAGAGGTTAGTACTCTCAAAACATCATGGACTAGGAAGCAATCAAGGGCAGGTATTGTTGGAGAAAGCGTAAAAACAGTTTTTGGGGGCACCTGGGGGTCTCAGGTTATGATCCCAGGGTCCTGGGATGGAGTCCCGCATCAGCCTCCCTGCTCAGCGGGAAGCCTGCTTCTCCCTCTGCCTGCCGCTCCCCCTGCTTGTGCTCCCTCACCCTCTCTCTCTCTCTCTCTGTCAAATAAATAAGTAAAACCTTTAAAAACTAAAAAAAATAAAAATGGCTTTTTTAGAAAAAGAATCTTTTAAAAGGAAAGTTTTGTTCAGGTGATGACTCTGAAGGATTTGATGTCAGTATTCTACTTTTCGGACGCTTGACTTCTGGTAGTAAGCAGGCCTGGGGTCTGAACTTGAATCTGTCTGTCTTCATTTTCACGTAATTTGAACAGCTATCTGCAGCAGACCACGCTGAACTCAAACAGCCCACAGAGATTCCCATGAGTCATCAGAGCCGTGGCCCAGGTCGGGGAAAGAGCAGCAAGCAGGAGCCTCAAATCTAAGAACTGAACTGCATTTGCACACGGAGAGGAACCGGAGGCCACCAAAGCCGAGCTGCCTTGCTCAGAGTGCCGGCCAGGAAGGCTGGGTGTAGCCGGGATTTGGGGCTCCTTCTCCTGCAAGGCTCCCAGCTCCTTCCCCAGAACTCCCTACCCCAGAGCAAGGAAAATCCAGGGTCTCCGACTGTAGCACAATGTGGCTGGAAAAGAGCACCCACTTTGAAGTCAGAAAGACATGGGTTCAAATCCTACACCGAGTTATGCAAATATGGGAAAGTTCTTCAACCCCTCTGAACCTCAGTTTCATTGTCTGCAAAATGAGGGGAAGAACACCCTCCTTTCATTGGGTTGGCGTGAGGAGAATGTAGGTAAATTTTGGTAGATAAAGTGCTTGCCCCAGAGTGGGTGCTCAATAAATGGTTGCTAAGTTTTAGAATTGAATTGAAAATCGCTTTATATAGAGGTAGCCATACTCCAAGAACACATTGGGCCAATTCTGGGGGAAACGGACTGTGGGATACCCACAGTTTGGTCAACTGCACATGTGCAAAAATAAAAACCCTGACATTTGGATAGCGCCTTGGAGTTTTATCAAGCATCGTCTCCTTACAGAATGGCCACCTTACAAATAAGGAGACAACTCTGAACACATACGGTCCCTATGGTCAGTAAGCTGCTCAGCAGCAGCTCAGGCAGCTGACAACAGCTCTCCCAGAACTCCTGGATCTGCCCAGGCCCTCCCTCTGCACTGCAATGCCTCCTGCACTGGCCTGCGGGAGGACAATGGGATACGTGTACCCACGGCACCCACAAAGAAGCAGGCCCAGCACAGGGCTGACAGCAGGGGCTCTGCAGTCAGTCTGATCTCAGGTTGAGTCTCTACCCCCATCACTGGGTAGCTGAGTCATCTGGGAAAGTTATCTCTGGGTCTCAGTTGCCTGGTCTATGAAATGAGGATGATGCTTAGAGTCCCACGTCAGGGTACCATTATGATTGTGGTGACGCGTGTGAAGATCACGCCGCAAGCACTCTATAAACACTGGCCATGGTTACCATGCATCAGATGGAGCGATACCAACCTAGTGCGAAGGGCTCTCTGTCAAATGGGGCTAATGAACGATCAAGGGGAGGTTTCGTGCTTCTGTCTATGGAAGGAGCAGGGACTGGAAGGGAAAAAGACTGAAGTCAATTACAAGAAGAAAGAAGTTGGCTGGGGCCGAGGGAACAGGTGGGTCAGTGGGCAAGACAGGGCAGCCCCCGTACTTACGCTTTGCTGTTTTATGGTTTCTACTTCTGCTAGGCTCTTCGTGGTTTGGCTGGGGTGGGGGGAGTGGCTGTTTAAAAAAGATCCACATATTAGGTAACATCTCATTAGGATACATCCACAAGTCCTAGTGGCTTTATCACCCCAAATCTGTCTGACTCTGTTCACTTTCCTCTGTTTCACTTTCCTCTGTTCACTTTCCTGCCATTTCTCTCCTGGACAATAACCTCTTCCATGAGATCCCCATCCCACACTCTTTCATCTGAGGTATTATCCGCATGGCGTGGAGTGAGCATGTCACTCCCTGCCAAGCCCTCGAGTGGCCCCTATCACATTAGGAACACAATAAAAACTCGCCGTGTGTCCACCTTCCAGCTCCTTCTTAGACTCCTCTCTCCAGTGCCCACTGGGCTCCCACGCCAAGTGTCTTCTTACAGTTCCTGCAAGATCTTAAGCTCATGCCCTCCTTCTTATCTCAGTCCTTGTGTTTCCCTCTGCTTAGAATGTTCTTTCCCCAGCTCCTGCCACAACTGGCCCATTCTGTCCAGCTCAATTCACCTTCCCATCAATCATCAACTTACTGGGTTTTCTGTCTCCCTACCCACACATTACTACTCAAATTGTCTTGTGCATACATCTGCTTACTTGTTTAATATCTGCCTCCCCTTAACCAAAATGGAAACTTTATAAGGGCAGGGACCTTATTTGTCTTGTTCGTGCTCTATTCCTAGCAGCTGGAACACTGCTTGGCACACAGTAGCAGCTAACAGCTATGTGTTGACTGAAGGAGTGAATTCTGCACCCCAGTAGTGGAGGTAGAGGCCTTCAGGTTTCAAAGCAAAATCTTTGTAGATCAATTCAGCTCCCTGAGCCCCCTGTGCAAGAAAACTGCACACAGGAGGAAGCCATGTATGCTTAGATGAAAGGTCCCAACTATGGTGTGGTCTGCCTTTTGAGATTTGGGGAAAATACATCCTCTCCCTCCTTGCAGCCCTGACACTTTGGCAATTGCCTCCGCTGTCGAGGTGCTCAGATCCCTTATGAAGAAAACACATTTCCAGCTATGGACACATTAGCCTGAATTTCTCGGGGTCTCTCTGGGTACTTAACTTGACCCATAGGACCTGAGGCTGTAAGCTTGAAGAAAGGAAAGCGGGTTTGCCGCCTCTCTCCCCCCTCTGGGTTCTGGCCCGCGGAATTTCAGCCTCTGGCCAGCAGGTGGCGCACGTCTTGCAGGCGAGAGAAGGTGCTTGACCCATGCGATAGTGGTAGGGGCCATTTATTGACCTTGGTCCCTCGAGTTTATTTCACAGTTTTTATTAATTTCAAAGGTGGGAAATAATAGCACTACTTTATTATTTTAGTAGTTTAAATTGCCTGGGGTAAAAAGAAAATGCCGATGACATGCGCTATGACGTCAGTAAAAATCACTTGTATGTCACCCCCCTAAACCCCCTCACTGCGAGTGCTTGGGTTTCCATGTTCCCAGCCTATATGTAATCTTTTTTTACTAGTCAGCATTGGGTAAAGAGATGTAGAGGCTTCTGTCTAGCAAAGGAAGGATCAAAGAGAACACAGCACCAGGGAAGAAAGCGAGGAGGCCTACCGTGTGACTCCGGCCTACGGGCGGAGGAGGGAGCACTGCCATCGGTCTCTGCGGGGGCACGGGCGGCTGCTGCGGGACTTTGCTGGAAGGGGGCCGGTCTGCGGAAGAGCAAGGGCAAGAGGGTAGTGAAATGAAAGCAGAAATGCCACACCAAGGCAGGGTGAGTTGTCCAGGAACAGCAGAGCCCTGTACCCAGCTCTGAGCACCTCTGTGCTGGGGTGGGGGGGGCGCCCCATCCCACAGACCCCCACCAGCCCCAAGGCCAGCCGCCCGGGTGTCACAGACACTCCCTCTTACACACACACACCCAGGTGCCGGGGCAGGGTTAACTTGGCCCTCCTGGCTCATGTCCTGGGTCCTCTTCATTCCCCTCACAAATGCTCTGGACTGACCTCCCCCTCTCACTTCCTCCTTTTGCTCCTCCCTTGGCTTAAAGGGAAGGGCTGGTCACCAACTCTTGTTACGGAATCACAGACTTTTTTTTTTTTTGTAAGATTTTATTTTTAAGTAATCTGTACACACTCACCATGGGGCTCAAATTTATAGCCCTGGGATCAAGAGTCACAGGCTTTACTGACTGAGGCAGCTGGGAGCCCCGGATTCACAGACTCTTAACTGCTTACTTGGACTTGCTTGGGACAGAAACTCACAGAACTCTGATCCCACTGAAGCAACTCTAGGCCAAGTTGATAAGCTATCCATGTCCCATCCCTGTGATGGGGGGAAAGGCCAGGCCAGGACTGTGACTGAGGACCCCCTTACATTCTGTGCCCTGGGGGTCTGTTGCCTCACTGGAGTCCCAGCCTTAGAGCAGTGTTGTTCTTCCACAGAGAAGGGGGCTCAGAAATTGGGCAAGCCTGGTCTAATCTGGTGCCTCTCTACCCACACTGGCCAGCTCTCAGCGCCTCTGACATGCTATGTTCCTTCGAGCCGCAGGGCCTTTGCATGGCCATTCCTGCGGTGGAGAATATCCACCTTCACTTTCCATATCCCCACCTCCACTCAACGGCCAACTCCCAGTCATCTGTGAAATTGCAACTTAAATCTCTTATCTTAAGGGAAGCAAGGCCAGACTTGGCATATGCCCCAGCCTTGTCACCCACACTTGTCTTCTATAGATCATGGTTTAATTAACTCATTGGTGCTGCGTGCATTTGATGTTACCTCACCCACTAGGCTATGAAATCTTTGGAGGTGAGGACTGTCTTCACTCTGTGGTTCCATAACTGGCACACACGAGGCACTCAACAACTCAATTATCCGTGTCTTCTCTGGGCCTCCATTTCCCTGTATATGAAACAGGCTCGATCCTTCTTCCCCATATCATACGGTGTGCTTAAAAACACAAAACGAAATGCTGACACAGAGTTTGTGAAAGGGCTTCTGCATGGCAACAGTGTGGTCCAGCAGAAAGGGTGAGTGGTATCCGCTGGTTTACGGTCTAGATCATCGACTTTCTCGCTGATTCTGTGACACTCTGCTGTGCAAGTGTGCAGAAGCCTATTTTCTGTCACTACCACTCCTAAGACCCACGAGGCGGGGGCTATGTCTTCTTTCCTGACCATTTCCCATTTCTGCATTTAGAATGCCACCCAGCTCACCAGAGGACACCTGTCGTTGTTGAGTGGAGAAATGAATGAATGAGAGAGAAACAGTCTGATAGGAACAGACTGACAGTAAAAATCTTCCTGTTTAAATTTTTGGGTGATGGTCAAACCCCCTTAGTACTGATATGTTTACTGTGGCAGTTTGTGGGTGGAAGTGCCACGTAACTAGGAGTTGGTTGAAAGTTGGGGAGAAACAGGAAGGTACTCGTGAGTACCTAAGACCCACACAAAATGAGTCATTACTGCCCAATACCCTTGAGTGGCAGTTCAGGGTCGGTATCAGCCACCACGGGCAATGATTTGTCTGCAATAGGTATCATCCTCCCAGCAAACCTCTGTGCTCTACATTTTTATTTTCCTATTTCATAGATGAGGAAATGGAGGCCCAGAGAGGGGGAATCACCTGCCCAAAGCCACACAGACCCGCGAAGCCGCTGAGCTGGCATTAGCGGGCCCCTTTGTGCCGCATGGGCACTGGCGTCGCGCGGGTCAGCACAGCCGGCACGGGCCGCGGGGCCTTACCGATGTACGTGGAGTTGGAGTTGGGGAAAGGCTTGGCTGGCAGGATAGAGCTCTGCAGGGCCTCCTCATCGTTGGAGGGCGGCGGCTCGTAATCCGCATCGTCTTCCGCGGGGGCCTCGTCCTCCTCGTTGGGCGACTCATAGTCATCATTGTCGTCCCCATTCTGATCGTCGATGGGGCTCTCGTAGTCATCTTCCTCCTGCCAACACAGGGATGGGGACCAACCAGTTTGCAGAGGCTCCATGGCACCCCTGCGCCCGCATCGATTCTCTCCCTGCCAAGCCTCACAACGGTCCTGGCGTGGGAGGTCACTCCCATTTTACAGATGAGGACACTGAGGCTGGGGAGTGCAATTTCATGGGGTCAGTGAGTCGTGGACTTGGAACCTCCATCGAGGCCTTTAGGGCCACGAGGCAAGAGCATTTTCCTTTACACCTTTTGCACAAGAGAGAAAAGCAGAAGAAAGGAGGAGGGCACGGGAATAGAGGGGCGGGAGAGCCAGCTCTGTTTTGAGTAAACACATTTTTTATTCCAGGTGTCACCAAGAGGGAGACTAAAGGCCTGGAGCATTTGCGATGCCACTAGTTAATTGTCAGTTCTGTTCTTGGTGTGCCTGTGCTCGAAACATTCTTCTCATTATAACCTAGTGCAGTGAGGAAGGCCATGTTCATGGGGAAACCAGATAACCAAAGCCTGTTAATTAGAAGGCAGATTAAATTGTGTCTGAGAGGGGAGAGTCAGGGCTGCCTGGTTCTTTTTGCTGAGAGCTGAGTGTGGAGAAACAGTGGCTTATTATTCATGACATCTGACACTGAGTTTAAAGCTGCTTTTTTGGAAGAGATTCTTTTGCTAAATTTTAAACTTTGTGTTGTATTTTATGTGCTTCTCTGTGGGCCTCGGGGACAGTGCACCCTGGGGACTGAGTGACTGCCACTGAGGCTGCGCGTGAAAGTGGGCAGTCACCGTCATGGTTTCCCCAGCAGAAGTGGTACCGTCAGCCGGCGTGGGACAAGCGCCTCGTCGTTGCTCGCATGCCAAAGTCAGCTGGGGAGCAAATGAGCCCAGGGCAGTCCTCTAAGGTCAAGGGCAGTAAGGAAAGAAGTTTGTGGGAGGTGGCATCTTGACGAGGAAAGGTGTGTACCAGTAGCCTAGAAACCCTCACAGCTTTGCTACGTGACTTAAGAAAGACTATGTTGATCAGTTGAAAGATTCCTGTGTTCATGTTTGATTTGAGGAAAATTTTTTTAAATATTGGAAGGCAAAGTGAGGTTGAGTGTCTTCCTGAACTCCAAAAAAGACTTCATCCTGTCTTCCGTGTTCCTGTAACTTGAGAGCAGGGGATGGAACCCCTGAGTCAGGGGACTTGGGGATAGCGGTCTCCACCTGTGTCCCTAGCAGACCCACTCAGTGCCCTTGACTGACAGAGGAATCCCTAGATTGTCTCTGTCTACACACCCCGGCCCCCTTGCTCCTGCTTTCTACCAGCCTTTACTCTGGAAGCCTTTCTCAACAACAGACTTTCCCTGTCCACTTCTAGAACAGCAGTTTCCCTGAAGATTTGACTCCTGAATTTGCATGCCTGTATTTGTTCCTAATCCCATTCTGCCGTGTGCATGCATTATCCGTGCTGTAAAATGCTCACATGGTTGGGTGCCTTGTCACCACCCCTGCCCCCCTGGCGCCCTGTGCAGNCCCTGGCGCCCTGGCTGGGGGTGCACTGGAACCCACGAGCATTAGAGGTAGTGGCTACTGGAAAGCCTGTGTTTGTGGAGAGGGTGAAAGACCCTAGCTTTGGGCTGGGCTCCCACAAGGAGGGACCACATGGCCCTTTGTAGTGGCAAAGATGCAGCTTCTGTGCAAAACTGTACACAGTTTGGGGGAAACGCTGGTCCGTTTTCCTTTTGTACAAAATAAATCTGTCCATTCCTTAGTATTCTTATAGAAAGCACAGACTTAGCCGGCGTTTTTCAAATGCAATGCTTCCTTTTGCCAGAATCCCAATAGGACGAGGGATGTTTTACCTGCTTTCTAAAGGCACTGAGGCGGCTGCTTACCAGGAAGACCACTAGACTGAGGATCGGGCCACCTGGGTCCCAGCCTTGCCTCTAACTAGCTGTGTGGCTCTACGTAAGTCCCATTCTCCACTGGGCTCAGCTGCTTCCTCTGTAAAATGAACACACGGGGCTCCCAGCCATAATCGAGTGCTTTGCCAGAGTCTGGCTTTATGCCTAGTGACTGAATGCAGTCTTTGGGAAGAGGATACCCTGAGTTCATCAGACTCTGAAAGGGGTCACTGTGACCCCTCAAACATAAAACCCAATTGGATTGGACTTACCCTGAGATCTTTACGGGGCTAATAGTCAATTCCGAAATCCCTTTCCCTCTGTGTCACCAGTGGGGACTTAAGTCTATGACAAAAGCTATTTTAAGCTACTTAAGTGTATACCATCTAGGGGAGGGAGTTTGGGAAGGCCCTGCTGTGGGGGTGATAATAGTGAATAATGGTGTGATCTGCAAACTCCAGCCCAGGGGCCAAATCTGGCCCACCATCTGTTTTTGTAAATAAAGGTTTATTGGCACACGGCCAAACGTTATTGTTCAGCTATCATCCATGGCTAGGATTGCGCTATAAAAGCAGAGGTGAGTAGGTGAGCTAGAGGCCGTGTGGCTGGCAAAGCTGGAAATATTTAGTATCTGACCTTTGGAGAACACATTTTATGACACCCGGGGGAGGGTCATATTGGCATCTTGCTAGTTCCTTATTACAAAGGTGCTCTGCAAACCACTGTAAGGCTAGAAGAGCCCACACCATACTCACAAAGGATGACCAGCCCCCATTGTCCTCTTCATGGCTTTCTGTGGAAGAAGATAACACCATCATCAGTACCAAAAGAAGCCTCTAGAAGGAAAGTCAAAGCAGCACCCCATATGATGTACTCACACACCACCACCCATCTCAGGCCTCCATCCTACCTTCCTCATACCTGGGGGTTGATTTAGTATCAGCTCTAGAATTTCCACCTGAGCAGCTCATTCTACCAGAAGGCAGTGGTGGTTCCCAACCTTTCACCACAGAACAGTCACCCAAGAGGACTTAAAAATACACAGACCCTGGGGACCGATCCCTAAAGCTTCTTTAAAGCTTTAAAGATCCAGATGGAGGGGCACTGGCTTTGTTCAGGTGGTCAGTCAAAGCCTGGGTCCTCCCATGCTTCCCCACACAGTTCCTCATCTCAGATCTGTAGAGGCTCCCAGCTAGGCAGGGGCCATAAGCCAGGCCTGGCCTAGTAACACCTCCTGCTCTCAAGTTGAACCCAAACCCCTTTCTGGGAAAGTACTGCCTGACAGACTAGTGAATAAGGTCACTTGCACAATACCCCAGGACCCCAGGAACTGGCAGACAGAAGAACCGAAGTACCTGTCTCCTCCTAAAGCAATCACTCCCACCCCTGACACCTTTACCTGTCTCTTCAGGAAACCGCTGGACTTGGGGTCTGCAAAGGCAAACAGCATTGCATTAATGGTGTTACTGGCTTAGGGGCATCTCCCTCTTTCCTCAATCCAGCCCTGCAAGAGGAGCCCCCAGTAGGGGGTAGAGCTCACCATGTAGGACTGGTGTCCTTGTTGCTTAGAAACCTGGGCCAGGCTGTCGGAAAATTCTGGAAACTATCAAAGTCACATTGGTGGTGTAACTGGGAGCTCGTGACTGCCTGACTCTTCAGGGGAAGTTCCCCTGAAGTCACAGACCCAGGGGCAGGATGCAAGGCAGAGTAAAAGAACTCTCCCTCTCCTCCTTGGCCCCAGCTTCAAGACCCTGGGGTGCTGCGGGTCAAAACTTGGGACAGGGGCGCCTGTGTGGCACAGCGGTTAAGCATCTGCCTTCGGCTCAGGGCGTGATCCCAGCGTTATAGGATCGAGCCCCACGNCAAAACTTGGGACAGGGGCGCCTGTGTGGCACAGCGGTTAAGCATCTGCCTTCGGCTCAGGGCGTGATCCCAACGTTATAGGATCGAGCCCCACGTCAGGCTCCTCCGCTGGGAGCCTGCTTCTTCCTCTCCCACTCCTCCTGCTTGTGTTCCCTCTCTTGCTGGCTGTCTCTATCTCTGTCAAATAAATAAATAAAATCTTTTTAAAAAAATTGGGACAAAAACAGTTCTGTGCTTGGGTTCAACTTGGGTTTGAAAATTCTTTGGATTTCGTTACAGTGTCACTAGACTCTTGGCTCCCCCACTCCCCCACTCACTTGCGTGTGAAGATGCTCCTTCTCTCTTCATTCTTGTTGATTTCTTGACTTAACTTACTGAGAATCCTACAAGATAAAAGACAGATAAGGTGACAAAACCATCGTCTCTCCCCCAGTCCATCCCTCCCACTAGTCCTGGAATTCCCTTATCTGCATAACGTCGGACATCCGGGCCAACTTGACCAGCCTTGTCCTCTGGCCTCCAGCCAGTCCCCTCAACGGGACCACTGCTCCTCACCTCCTCCCAGAAGTTGCCACCTTCATTGGCTCCCCAGTGCCTGCCCCTGCCCAGCAGGCCCTCTGTGCTGGCTCAGCCTCCTCAGTGAACCCAAAGACCCTCTGGGAAGACCTGCCAGCTCTCACCTGGCTCCCCTTTTCTGAAATTCTGGAGCCTTACAACCTGGATTCGACCACTGTGTATTTTACGGTCTTACTGCTCCTGGGGCTGAGGTCCCCTGACTCTTGGTTTAACATCCCTGTGATGATGTCAGGCTTCCAGAAACCCTCAGACCCTCTCTGAAACCTAGAGGAATCAGCTGCTTGTTGTAGAGCTTGACAGGAGCTCTGGTGAGCTGTTCTTTGGTCTGTCTCTCCTTTCATTCCTCCCCTCCTTCCCTTTGCCTCCTCCTTGGTGATGCGGATTTTTATAAAATTTGGAGAAACTTTCCCAATCAGGGCACATCCTACAGAGTGGGAGACTCCTGGATTCACCCATGTCCTGAGGCCAACCTTGGCCAGGACCTTTGGCGACACTCTTAGTCCTCGGGTGCTGTGAGTTAGCAAATCCTCAAACCCCGGAACGCGGAGGGCCTTCATGAACAGAACGACACCCCAAGCACACCCCAGCAGTCAGTGTCCAATCCACGGTGTCTCTCAAGTCTCCAGGACAGGAGATGCCAGCCCTCCTTAGCACCCACTGCTGAGACCAAGGGAACCCTCATTAGTACATGGGCTCAGTATTTCCTAGAGACAGGGAGGCAGCTGGAGGAGCCTCAAAGATGATCTAATTCAATGTCATTTTATAGTTAAGGCCGCAGGTGCTCACAGTAGGTTAGTGATGAAACTGCCCTCTCCTGACAAAACACACCCACCGCAAAGCCAGGATCCCTAATTCCCAGGGCAGCTAATTTTCAACCTAGCACGGCCTTGTGCTAACTTCCTCTATGCTACAAGCTGCCCAGGGGCCCAGGTCGTGGAGCCCGTGGCCCATCTGAGACTGAGCCGGGGTCTGCATTCCTTCCGTTAAGTGACCATCTCAAGGTAACAAGTTTGGCCTAAAACAAACTTGCTAAGTTGGCAAAGGTGGTCCTTAGCGCCCACTACTTCCTGCTTCCCTCATCACGCCCCCAGGCTCCCACCCCCCACTTCTCCATGGTCCCAGGGAACGGCTGCTGGGAGCCCTTCGCTCTCACTAGAATGACGGGATGCATTTCATAAACACACTGGGGCCTTACGGGGAAGGAGAAAGAAAGAGGGTAAGGTTCAGTCCTCCCCTGTAATGTCACCGCTGGGATTTGCTTTAACTCAGGAGTGGGGACTTGGCGCGGCGGCCTCCAGATCACACCGCCGGAGCGTTCATGACACACTTCTTTGGTTTCCTTTCCGCGATTGTTTTGAGAAGCTGAGGGGAGTCCCTCTCCTCCCTCCTCTGACCTGTGGGATGGAATGGATCCTTCAGAGCCACCAAGGGAGCCCTGTTGGTGCCCATATCTCGGCAGATCAGGCCGTGGGGGCCGCAGCAGCCCCTCCCACGCAGGCCTGCCTCCGCTCAACAGTGCGCGTTAAGGGCCTTCAAAGTGCCGGCAACTCAGCCAAGCGCTCAGGATGCCTCAATGAACAAAGCAAAGGCCCTGTTCTCACGGAGCTTTCATGCTAGTGGAAAGAGACAAACAATGAACGTTTCAGGAAGTGAAATTCTAGGTAAGTGTTGTGTATACACACATGGGATGGAGGGGGGCGGGGGCGGGAACGCATGGGTGGGGTGCGGGCGCGATTGAAAACCAGCGGGCCTCCGCACAGAGATGACATTTCGGCAGTGACCCGGGGAAAGTGGGGTGGGGCTGCCCCTCAAAGGGTCCCTCCAAAAGAGCTTGGCTGGCTCTGACCAGCTCACAAAGCTGCTTTGATCCTGAAAAGCCCTCCTCCTCTCTGCGGTGGCCCTTCTTACCAGTATCTTTAGCAGCCAGGCTGGAGGCTTCTGGGCCTCTAACTGGCTAAGGAAGGAAATGTCAAACCACAGGCCCTACCAAAGAGCAGCAAAGAGGTGACAGAATGCAGAGCAGGGCCCAGCGGGCCAGCTTGCAGCGAGACAGGGCCTCCCAGGGCCCTCCTGTTTTGGCTGGCCTCAGAGAACGCCGTCCAGGCCGGCTGGCAACACTGCTGAGGGACGGGGCGGGGAGGTGGTTGCGAACCTTCAAAGTTGTCCCCCACTCTCACACCCACAGAGAACCAAGTGACAGTGAGTGGCCGGAGGTGACTCATTCCTCCTCCTCCCCACAAACCCCAGACCTCACTCAACACCAGCGCTGGGCAGCAGGTAGACATGGTTCTGTCTGCTTTGCCTTGTTGTTGGGATAAACAGGCCCCCGAATCGGGGCTGAAGCTTCTGACAGGAAGTCAAGCCATGCAGCAAGGTGGGTCCCATGCTGTTGCAGGCCTAGCTTGCTGTGTGACGGAGGCCAGTCTCTGATTGCTCGGTCACAGGCCCTTCCTGTGGAAGGGTGGAAGGCGCAACGTGGGTCCTTGTCCCAAGTCTGACTGTGACATCCTGCCCCGTAAGCCGTGCCTACTGTATGACCTCTGGCAAGGCATCTGCCCGCCCTAGGCTCCAGTTCCTCACCAGCAAAGTGAGAAGGTTAGCCCTGCTGAGGGAATCCCTGGCCAGCCTGACTGTGGAATTACACACAGGTTACCGGGCTCACTGCAGGCTTAACCCATCAGAACCTATAGGAGTGAGGCCTGGGGCAGTAACACCAACCAGTTTCCTGGCAATTCTTATAGTCTGAAAAGGTTATGAATCAATTTTGTTGTTCTTAGTATTCTTGGACTTTTATTTTTTAATTTGAAGGAGGAGGAAGGAGGAGGATAAGGAGGAGAGGAGGAGGAGGAAAACAAAGAGGAGATGGGGGAGGAGGAGATAGGGGAGGAAGGGAGGAGGAGATGGAGGAGAAGGGGGAGGAGATAGGGGAAGAGATGGGGGAGAGGAGGACAAGATGGTCTCCTTTTCGGTGGTTCCTTGTGCTTTACCAAGGGCAAGTGGAGGTCCACGTTGCATTTTGAAATCAACTTTGCTGGTCACAGAGAAGTAAGAAAATATAAAAAGAAAGGCGGGCAGGGAGGGAGGAGGGGGAAGGCCAGGGCAGCAGGAAACGGAACAGGAGAGGAAGTACCAGAGCCCAGAGAGCACAGGAAGAGCAGGCTACTCCAGGACTGTCCCTCTGTTGCCTCCCTTGTCACACGTGTTCTTGTCGTGTTCACAGGCTTACCGTGCAAATGCATTGCTCACCATAGCTCTTGCGGTAGGAGCTTTAGGGAGCTTTCCTTCTCCCCTTCTTCCAGGCCTTGCTCCATTGACTGGGATTTCAGAGGGCACACTGCTCCCTCCCAGGACGACAGGACCAGTTCCCAGGCCCAGGAGAGGCGAAGTCTGTTTGCTCAGCTCTGCGCTCCCCTGCAGCTCTCCACCTGCCTCACTGCCCGCCTGTCCTCTGTCCCCATCTTAGCCCCTCCACAGGCACCCAGTGCACATTCTCACTCTGGCTCCAGCCCTTGCTCTGCATTTCTTCCTTTATTTTATTTTATTTCATCCTTCTTTAAAGGAACACAGGGTTCCACCCCTAAGTCAGCCTCCTTGAACCAAGAGCCAGACCCCCGAAGTTCTGTCCTTGTCACGTGAGAAGCCAGGTGCAGGTCTTGGGACTCAGGGAGCTGCCTTTCACCCTCATCTCAGGCCTCGGGGAGAAGCACGTGTGGGACGGCCTAGCATGGTCTAGCCACTTCTCAGCCTGTACCTCCTATGATTTTACATATAGTATTTTACTTGTGCTTCACAAGTATTTTGTGGTACACAGATTATCCCCGTTTTTTACCACCAAGGAAGCGAGGCACTGAGAGGGGGTTTTGTCAAGGGCCACACGAGCAGATGTAATGTAGAGCTGGGCTGGGAAGTCAGGTTTTCCGCACTTGCTTTGTGGGGGGAGTGGCCGTCACTTGAAGGGAGGCACTTCTCCTGTGGGGAGGACTGGCTACCTGGACAGGGATTAGCCCATGGATGGGAGAGGGAAGGAGCATGGTACAGACAGACCTGTCATTGTAACAGTTCTTTCTGTGGGGAGGCTGGGTCACATTCTTTAAGGGGTCCAGGAACGGCCTGCTTACCTTTGGGTCCCTCCCTCCGTCCTCCCTCCCTCCTTCCTTCCCTGCAGATTCTCAGGCAGGCTGACTCTGCTATTAGGAGGCCTGCGGCTTCAGCATGAGGTTGGGCAAATAACCAGATCTTACTGTATTCCCTCTCTGATGGGATCTTCGCTTTCCCTATTTCCCTAGCCTAAATCCACTCTCGGTAATGGATACAATGGGAACACACAATACAGACCCATCCAACGTCTATCTGTTGCCTACACCACCACCCATCATTCTCTTCTCTTTATTTTTTTTTAAGTTACACTATGGATTTAAATATAAAACTCACCACATTTTTAAAATAAACTCCAAGTAGGCTTCAGCAGACTTGAACATGTATTCTACTGATTAAGCCACATAAGGCTCAGCTATGCCAAGGGCTTTAAGCCCATCCCTGTAAAGGAAGCTTTGTTGTTTTATTTAAAAAAATCTCCTCCATTACAGTATTTGGGGTATCTCTGGGAGAAACTGTCCGAGAGAGTAGCTGTATCCGGAGACAAAGCCTTCCTCACCAGAATCTGCCTTCTTACAAATCTATTTAATAGAGATTTTTTTTAAGCATGGGGGAAGAAAATCCAGATATTCAGAGGAGTGTAATCTTGTTTCGGTCTGCTGTGCATAAACACAATATCTTTCCCGTAGCCCTTTGGGGTAATGATTATGGCAAATGAACCTATGTACGAGGGAACAGAACAAATCAGTATTGAAAATCTATCTGCATCAAGGACAACCCCAGACTGCGTGTGTGGGCTGCACTCCCCAAGAGCTAGTTCTTTCCCCTTCTACGGATGAGGACACAGGTTCGGAGGGTTGATGGGACTTGCCCACACTCCCATGGCTGGTGGGAGGCAGAGCCCGCTTTAGAACTCGACTCTCTCTTGCTCCAAAGCCCATGCCTTTCTAGTCTTTAATCCCCCCCTCACATTGGCAAGATAGCATGATCAGTAAAAACTTAGAACTGTACTCATTGGGATTTTGCATAAAATAACAGGAACTGCTAACACTCGTTCAGTGCGTACTATTATTTCCCCATCATTTCCTCTAAGCTTTCTGCTGACTCTGAGGTAGGTTCTGCTATTAACCCCACTTTACAGATGAGGACTCTGAGGCTCCAGGAACGCCGATAACTGCCCACAGACTCCCAGCTGGAGAATGGAAGAACTGGGTCTCAAGCAGTGTGACCTCGGAGCCTACACTTCGCTCACTAAGCTCTCCTGTCTGCCTTTTCATACCTAAAATGCTACCCTTCGGCAGAGCGAGCCTCCATCACCTTCCTCTGTTTCGCAGACCCGGAACCGAGAGTGGACAAGGGACTCATCCCAGGCACAGAGCTCTTTGTAAGTAGAGCTGGGATTGGTGCTTGCTTTTCACATCTGCCAAGAGGGCAGGTAACTGCGGGGGTCACCGAATCCGGCCACCCGGACCTTCCCTAGAGGCCTCCCCTCTCCTCCCCGTTTACCGTCCTGTTCATGGGCAGCTTCCTAGCTTGTCCGGGGCACACATGCAGGTATTGGAGGGGGATTTTGTTTCCGCTTTCAAATGGCTGAAGAAATGCCCCACCCCTGCTGCACCCGCAACGCGAGTGTTTACAATCTGCTTTCCACACTAACTGGCAACCGCTTCTCACCCGCCTCCTCTCCAGACGCTCCAGCATAGCTCCAGTCATCAAGTGAGCATCACCTTACGCCTTACGATAAAAAAGGATCTTCGGAGCTGCAAGTGCCTTCCTTATCTCTTTCCTTCCACTGTTCTGATTCAGTCCCCTCTGCCCTATGTGTTCAGGAGCCTCCCTGAGGCTCCTATCCCGTGAGTGGGGTCCTGCCCCTCGTCGCCTAGCTTGCTTCCCTGCCTGCAGCTGGGCCCTCCCCTGCCATCTTTTACCCAGCCCTGGAGAAAGCCAAGACACCAGTTTGATCTCCCTGTTCTCCGTGGGGGCCTCACCTCCCCCACCCTCTTAGGCTCCTTAGGACAGCTCCCCGGACCCTTCTCATTCGTGACCAGTCACAGCAGCCTCTTCGCTTTGTGTGCGCCCAGCTCTGACCCACTTGCAGTTCCATTCAACTCCCTGGTGCCCTGCCTTTGCAATACAGGGCATTCCTAGAATGTCATTCCTAGAATGTCAACCCAGTCTTCATCTGACCATTCCTGGTGTATGGCAAGATCCCACTTAGCTTCCCTGCCTCCCCAAAGTCTTCCCTGAATGCCGTGGGGAAAGTGACTCTTGCCTTCCAACGCCCCCATGGACTGTGTACCTGCATGAGCCACAGCCCCATTATAATTGCTATAATTGTAGTAGGATTGCTTTGTATATCTGACCCTCACACTAGAATGTGAGTGTCCCGAGATGGGGATTCCGCCCCTGAACAAAGGCCTGACACGTTATATCGGCATCTAGTAGCAGTTCATTAAATGAATGAAGTATTAGGGTTGTATGGGGACCAGGAGATGCAAACCCAAGGCCAGGTACATGTATATTACAAAGATATATTTTACTATGTGCTTATTATGTATGTTAAGAATATATTACATAAAATCGATATTTCTAGTGACTTTTGATAAGTTCAAAGATTGGGTATCATTGGGTCCCTACGGACTGGAGCCAAGTACTTGCTGCTCTCTTGGGATGGAAAATATCATCCTGATTTGCCACAGTCTCCACCACTCCCTAGTTTTTCACCAACAGTGAGGCTTTGTGTTGATGACCTCTTTTCTCATCATACTTGAGCTATTATTTTTCTTACAGTGGAGAAATATTTCTTCATACCCATAGTCTAGCCTAAGGTGGTAAAATGAAAGAGAAATGGAGAGGACTTCATATTTTTCAACCTGGCCCATTTTCCACATTTCTATCACCCACCTGGATCCGGTAAGCATTCGAGTACATGAGACCTTTACTAGAGGGATGAAAACACATGGCACGAGGGGCGCGACGCATCTCATTTCAGCACCAGGTGGGACCTCAGTCATGTATCATGCCCCCCTTGCTTGAGATTCTTCTCAGGACCGTGTCCCTGGTAGCCATTCAAGCCATGAGTATTGACAGCCAGAATGATGTCCATTGCCATTCGGCACCTAGTCCAACTCTGTCATTTTACTGAGCTGGAAACTGAGGTCCAGAAAGCTTAAGCAATCACCGATCTGGTGTGATGCCCTCATGAGACAGATCTCATGACTCTGGTGCCCAAGCCGCCCCACTGGGAGAGAGGAAATGAAAACACGGTCCCCAGTTGGGCTTGTCTTTGGCAAGAGCAGCCAACACACCAGCTGGGCTGAATCTGTTACTTCTTTTTCTCAACCTATCATGAAACTTCTCTTTCCCGTACCCTGCCCTTGCCTCTCCCCTTCCTGCTCACTCTTCTAGTTCAAACCAACGGTCATAGGTTAAGGGTCTCAGTGCTCCCTGGGCTACTTCCCATTCCAGCCTCTGTTCCCCAAAACACAAGGAATCAGGGGGAGTACTCACGGCACTCGGAGCTTAGGGAACTTCTGGATGTCATTTTCTGTCAGGTTCTGAAATGAAGACACACGGGAGGGTTACAACCCACAGGAATGGCCCTGGGCCAGGTGAGTAGAGTGAGGTGTGAAATGGAATAGTGGGGACTGCAGCAAACCAGAGTCCACCTCCCCCCACCTACCCAAAGCGACAGCTTCTAGATGTTGCATGAAACACCTGCGGGCCTGGTGTGGCCAGATCTTCTTTTTCAAAGGGAATCCCCAAATCTGGAATTTAGGTGACATTTCCTGAGCTCAAAGTATTGACAAATAATTTTAAGTTAAGCAAACAAATACAATGAGAACCAAATTGTGGAACCAAACAACTTGTTTTGTGGGCTGAAATTGGTCACATTGCCACCTCTTCCTTAGGCTCTTACCCCAGACTTCAGGGTCCCTCTCAGTTTCCATATGGAGAAGCTGTGAGAAGCCAGCCTAAAGAAGGGGTCTGAGCCCTTACACCACCATCGCACCCCAAAACCCCTCTCATCAGGGTTATTGGTAGCGTTCTCTAGATGTGGGGATGCAATAAAGAGGCTTTCCTGAGGGAACAGAGAGGGGAAAGGAGAAAGAAACTCATATTTATGAAGAACTGACTCTGGGGTTCTGCCTTACTCGCACCCTGACTAATGCTCATGTCAGTCCTGTGATTTAGGAACCATCGGTGTTCCCATTTTACAGGTGAGAAAGCTGAGGCTCTGGGATGTTAGGGGAATTTCAGCTTGTAGGTGATGGAGCTGGGGCTGGAGCCCTGCTCTGTGGCATCCGTGGTCAATTTTCTTCTTGCAAACTTCCCTCTTCTCACATCTGATCCCTTTGAGGGACCCGGTGGCCCATGCTGGAGGGGAAGGGAGTGGGAAGGGTGAGACAAGAAGGTGCCCCAGAGCAGGAGAGGCAGGGTGCCTATAGCGGAAACAGAAAAGAGGGTGAGCACACTTTCCATGGAACTAATGCTGAGCCATAGAAAGGGATCCACTGACATTCTTTTTTTTTTAAATAATTTTTATTTTGTTATATTAGTCACCATACAGTACATCCCCAGTTTTTGATGCAATGTTCCATGGATTCATTACTTGCATATAACACCCAGTGCACCATGCAATACGTGCCCTCCTTAATACCCATCACCGGCCTATCCCATTCCCCCACACCCCTCTCTGAAGCCCTCAGTTTGTTTCCCAGAGTCCACAGTCTCTCATGCTTCATTCCCCCTTCTGTTTACCCCCCTTCATTCTTCCCTTCCTTCTCCTACCGATTTTCCTATTTCTTATGTTCCATAAATGAGTGAAACCATACGATAATTGTCTTTCTCTGCTTGACTTATTTCACTTAGCTTAATGTCCTACAGTCCTGTCCATGTTGCTGCAAATGTTGTGTAATCTTTCTTTCAAATTGACAAGGCAGAAAACAACAAATGTTGGAGANTTAATGTCCTACAGTCCCGTCCATGTTGCTGCAAATGTTGTGTAATCTTTCTTTCAAATTGACAAGGCAGAAAACAACAAATGTTGGAGAGGATGTGGAGAAAGGGGATCCCTCTTACACTCTTGGTGGGAATGCAAGTTGGTACAACCACTTGGAAAACAGTGTGGAGGTCCCTTAGAAAGTTAAAAATTGAACTATCCACTGACATTCTAACTGAGGCTGAAAACAGGTCATTAGGGTCGAAGCTTTGCAGTCAGACAGGCTGGGTTTGGATCTTGGTTCATCCATTGAACAGCAGTCTGATTTGGGGCATACTCTTAAGCTCTCTGAGCCTCAGTTTCCTTATCTGTAAAATAGGAATCATAATACTAATAAGGGCCACATTTCAGGGATCGTGAGCACTGAATAAGATGGTGTGTGTCACGTGCTTGGCTTGGTGGCTTGACACTCCCTCTGTGAGTAATAAACCTCAGTGACTAGTTTACATGAATATAAATTATAAATAATAATAAGCCGGAGTCTGGTTGGCTCTCAGAGGTTAGTTTTGGCTTCTGCTCCTACTCCGGGCTGGGAGCCTCCTGGCAGGTTGTTGGCTGCCTATGGAGAAGAGCTGGGTATGCGCCCCTTTGAGCCTGGCGGTGCAGGGGCTGGGGCATCTTCTCACTGAGTCCACTGGGTGCACCTGCTCCAGCTCTTGGGCGCAATGTCTGACCCAGCCCTCTTAGCAGACCTGGCAGCAGGGCTGGGGCCGGAGTTTGCCCAGAGTTTTGAGGCAATCAGGCTTTTGGTCAAGCTTCTTAGCCTCTCTCTTTTTATCTTTTATTTTTATTTAATTTATTTATTTGAGGGGGGCAGTGGTGGGGAGGGGCAGAGGGAGAGGGAGAAGCCAACATCCTGCTGAGTGAGGAGCCTGACACGGAGCTCAGTCCCAGGTCCCTGAGATCATGACCCGAGTCAAAGTCAGATGCTTAACTGACTGAGCCACCCAGACACCCCGGGAGAGAGTCTTAAGTAGACTCCACACTGAGCACAGAATCTGACACAGGGTTTAATCTCAAGACCCTGAGATCATGACGTGAGCCAAAACCAGGAGTCGGACTGTGCCAACTCTTAACTGACTGAGACACCAGGTGTCCCTCTCTTTTATTCTTTTTAACATCCCTAAGCAGTGGCTGCTGCTTCTTCCATCACCAGCCCCTCTCAGGGATGTGCCAAGACTCCTGTTCAGAGTGGCATGGTGAGTGACGGCTACCTGGGGGCTGCCAGGGGGCTGGTGGCCGCATACGGGGCGGCTGGCCACTGCCTCGTGTTGGGCCTCATTGAGGACGTAGGCTGAGGGCATCTGAGCGAGAGTGTGGAGGAGAAGGTGAACATAAGCCTGGCTGGAGGCACAGGAGCAGGATGCTAGGGAAGAGAAAGGCCTCTAGGGAACAGGGAGGAAAGATGAGAGCTGTTTAAACAGGATTTTCAGAGAGTTCTGCCGTGTGATGTAACCCTTCCTCAACCTTCTTCTACAACCTCCGGCCTCTCTGGGTTACCTGGACCATCACTGGTGCCCTTGCAGGAGCGCGATTAGGTACTGAGTGTGTCCTCGAGATGGGCCCTACCTGGGGCGGTGAACGTGAGGTCGCTGCTGCCTGCCCACCCAGCATCCGCTCTCTCTTGCTCCCTTACTGACTGGACCTGGATTTCGTTTGGGGCAGTAAATGTGCCATGTCCAGAATACTGAACACCCTATACTTCCCAGGAGATAGCAGAGGTCATGGGACTCAGTTGGGGCCAGTGAGACGTCGCCTGAAGTCTACTGGATGGAACTTCTGGAAAAGTTACTACTTCCCTGAAAAGAAGGGGAGGCACTTCCCATGCACTTTTTGCTTTTTACTCTTTGCCCTGCCCCCTTCCTCCTGACTGGTGTGTGGATGTGAGGTCCGGAGGTGGCTTAGCCAAACTGCAACCACTCAGACAGAAGCCATAGGCGTTTTCCGTAAGCGAAATGGGGCCTGGGTTCCCGATAACTGCGTTCAGCAGCTCACCATCCCCTAGTGCTCCCTCTAGATTCCTTATCGCTCGAGAAAGATAAACCCCTGCTTGGCTAGGCCACTGTGGTCAGGTTTCTGTTAAAGGCAGCCACATGCCTTCCTAACTGACACAGATCCAAACACTTTTCATCCTCTCTTTCAACCTTCTGGAAGTATGGCACCCCCTTCCCCCCCTAGACAAGGTCCTTCTCTTCTCACTGGGAAACCCAAATTGCAGCAACACAGATGCAAGGGACCTATTAGCCCCAACAACAAAAAGAGAGAGAGAGATGGAGACAGAGACAGGGACAGAGAGACGGAGAGAATGCAGACTTCACTGCTGCTTTCAGGAGCAGAATAGTCCCCGAAATTACAAAACCAGGAGCGATGGATGAGAAATTAGAGCTCCGCTCAGAGCTCACTCGGTACCCAGAGCACCTGGGGTGGAGGGTGGGTTTCAGCAGGAGCTGTCTTTAAATACCCCAGTTGCGGAGCCAGGCACCAGGTTCTGCTCCCGGTTCTCCTGGTTCCTAGTGCCCTTCTTTCCACTTCCTCCTGCTCACATGATGAGCAGAATATGCGGGGGTCACCAGGGAATGACAGGTGCTGGATGCTGGAGCAGAGAAGACAGCTTCTCCAATAGCATCTCTCTGCCATGGAAACAACCCTGTCCCAGCAGACCCGAGCTTCGCGCAGGGAGTTTTGTGGGGACTGGTAGGGATTGTCACCCACTGTGACCAGTCCAACGTGCTCCTGCTCAGAAGGAGAGTAGAGAGGCTCAGAGAAGGCAAGTGCTTGCTCAAGGTGACCCAGAACATCAGGGCTGCAAGCAGGACCACCCTCAAAGAGGTCTTACTCCCTGTCCACTCAGCACTAATAAGTCTCAGATCTCAGTTCTCAATGGTAAAGGCATCAGAAGGAAATATTTACATTTAGTACTAATGTGCAAGTTCCACAGCAACAAAACTCCAGGTATTCCCTAGGCTCAAGGCTCAGTATGAAGGAATAATGTCGCTAAAAACTCATGCAGTGTTAAAGTAAATTGAATGTGTGCTTTAGTCTAATGACTAGGTATGGGACTTAGAAAATTAACACCACACCTCTGTACACATTTCCTCACTTGCAAACGGGGTGGTTGGAGCCTTCCCAAAGATACTTTTTTTGCCATAAAACAAGCTTCTGGAAGGCAGGAATCACCCCTTAGTCATCTCTATATTTCCCTGGTGTGGCATGGTCCAGTACGTAAAGGGAGCCCAGAAAACTGCTTGTGAAGTGAGTGGATGGGTGAATTCATGCTTGGCTTAGGTGAAACAGTGAATACACGTGTCTTACATGGCACATGAAAGCAAACTCAGACCAACAGGGTGCAGTTCGGTCTCAGCTTGAAACTGAAGAGCTTCCTAGAAAGGGGCAGATGACTATGTGTGATAGTGAGCTCACCATCCCTAAAATAAGTCAAACAGATGTTAGTGGCAGGGATGTAACATAGGAAATGGATTGGAGTGCCAGACAAAAAGCTAGAGCTTATGGCCTTTCTGGCCCCTTCTAAACCCAAAGTCTCATGGCTGCTGACCTCACTGCGGCTCACCACACCTTGCAGGGAAACACAACTTACCTTGCCTTCCTCACTCCAAACCCAAACTGGGAGCATCTACTCATGAGACTTTCGAAGTCTTGCTCCCACTTCTTTTTGGAGGGCGAGGAAACATGAGATGGGAAGGGGATAGATTGGTACAGCCGGGATCTGTCTTGCCCACAGGCAAAGGCGGCATTTCAGGGGAAATGTTCAGACCACCCCCCAGCCACCTCTCACCTGTCAGAACTCCATCTCTTTCCATTCAAAGGCTTAGTCCCTCACGTACGACCACATCTTAGTATTATATTAAAGTTCTTTGCAATATAATAGAGAGAGTCCTATCCACATCTGTGTTTAATTGGCCAAAAACCAACTATGTGAATTTGGTAGAGAGAAAGAGGGATGTAATGAATAATGAGGGTGATTTCACACTTTATTCCATTCAGTGAGTATGAACTCCAGAATGAGAGATGGGAAAAAAGAATCTTCTGTTCTCCCAAATTGTCTTTTTTCCCCTTAGGCTTCTCAAAGTATAGACGGCATTTGAAAAGATTTTCAAGGTGGGTGTGTGTGTGTGTGTGTGTGTGTGTGAACTGTACTTGGATTCCTTCTTATACTTTGACTTTAGAATGTACCTTGGTGTCAGTGAAAGACCTGGGAGGTATCCTGAATAGAAGGATTCTGAGAGGTGATGATAGCAGGGGCCATACAAAACCTCAGAAGATGGCAAAGGGCTGTGTGGGGATTCTGAAGATGGGCATTGACCCTGAGCATCCCCAGGTACAGGGTAGACCAGTTGGCCCTGCCATAATTGGTTAACATGTGGAACAGCTTTGGTCTCAGTGTGTCAAACTGGCCAGCACTTACCAAAAACCGCTGCCCGTCGATGTGATGCTTTTTCACTGCCTTCTCACAGTCCCTGTAGTTCAGCTGCAAAGAGGAGGGGAAGGTGCTGTCAGTGGTGGACAGGTGCATGCCATTGGTTCCCCTCACTTGCCTGCCCCCGAAGCTTAGCAATTTGTGGTACTTGTGGCTAGCCAGACCCCTACCCCCCTTCCCCCCAGTGTCTAACAGACAGGCCCCATCCCTACCTCAGCTCTGCTTTCACTTGCCCCTTGGGACTCTCTGAAATGGAGAAATTGCCTCTGTCTAAGGTTTTGGGGCCAACATCTACAGAAAGAGTGCCTCCAAGCCTACAAGGTCTGGTCACAGGCTCCTCAGGCATGCAGAGAAGAGGTGAGAAAAGAAAATAAATAGCAACCATTGTGTCACCACCAAAAGACAACCTTGGAGAACATTCGATGTGTTTCCTACAGTGCCTTATTCTGAGCATATCTCTAAACATAATGGAGGTTATCACTCACATTTAATCTTATTATCCTAAATTTTTCTCTTAAAATTACCTTAAGATGATAATATAAGCATTGCCTCATGTTATCACAAACTTAGGCTAAACATTATTTTCTTTAATTACTCCCTTATTGCTGATCATTTAGGTGGTTTACCAAACTGCTGTTCCATTAATGGTAATAGAAACTGTTGATAATTATTGAGAGCTCGCTATCTAACAGTCGCTCTTGTGGGTATTTTAACTGATATTAAGTCTTTAATCCTCACATCTTCCAGAGGGAGCCACAGGTGCAGATGGTGAAGTAACTTGGATGAGGTCCATGGGTAGCCAGTGACAGAGGTGACAGTCGGGCGTCAGAACAAGGCTTTAATGTTTCTATCAGGAATGTTCCCCTTCTCGTTAGTAATAGGATAACCGATAGTAAGTAAAGCGAACAAATTTAAGTGTGCCTTAATACACCATCCAGATCAAAATATAGAAAGAACATCATGGATATCCTTCTGCACACAGATTTTTGCACAATTTAAGATAAATTAAGCTGGATTCTCAGAATAGGTTATAAGATCAACCAGAATGATCTTGGTTGCTTTCCCAAAGAGTCACAACAATTGACAATCTTATCAGTTTTCTGTTTCACCTGGTTTTCAACAGCCTAAGAATTTGCATTTGAAATACCTCCAGATGTGATACTCCCAACTGGAGGATTTAAGGTGAAATGTTTGCCCTCTAGAATCTTTGGTTCTCATCACAAGTGTGAGGCTCACAATTTGTCAGCCTTCTTTTGGGGGCAAATCATGATCTTTTTTTAATGGTCGATCAATCTAAAAAGTGAATATAATTGTTGTAGTCTCTTGGCTTGAAAGGGTGGGATAAACGTTAGAAAGCTCAGAAAAAGCTGATTTTGAGGTCGGTGTGAACTTGAGCAACATCTGAGGCACCATGGGCTTCCTTTCTATTTCCGTGCAATGGGGTAGAAGTAGTTCTTGGAATATTTAGCTGCCTTTAATTCATCATTCATTGTCATCATTGTCAGATAAAGCTCTGATTTTGCAGATTGCCGACTTTGACCCTACTTACACAGATAGCCCCGCAGACTGGGGCCTCCCTAGAAGTTTGATTCTGATCCAGTAATACCTGGGCCTGGGGGCTAGAATCTGTATTTTTAGCAAGCACATGGAGGATTCTATGAGCACCCAGCTTTGGTAGGCAGTGGTCTAAGAGCAGGTCCCTGGTGTTGTAGATGGGACAACTGAGGCCCAGAGAGGGGAAGGGATTGCCCTAAGTCACACAGTAGGCTGCGAGCACAGCTGGGATTAGAAATGGCACAGGGATGCTCTCTTGCCAAGTTGAAAGAAATTGGAGGGGTTAGGGGCATCCGTGGCTCAGTCAGTTAAGCATCTGCCTTTAGCTCAAGTCATGATCCCAGAGTCCTGGGATCGAGCCCCACATTAGGCTCCCTGCTCAGCAGAGAGTCGGCTTCTCCCTCTGCCCTTCACCCTGCTCTTTCTCTCTCTCTCAAATAAATAAAGAAGATCAAAAAAAAAGAAAGAAAGAAATTGGAAGAGTTAAAGAAACCCAAAACACGACCTCTGTCCTCGGGGACGTGCATTCCAGACAGAAGATGATCTACACATACCTAAGACAGTAAGACACAAAGGCCTGCCGATCTGCATGGACATCCCCAGCTAGAAGCCAGTAAACAGAGTCGGAACAAAGGAATACCAAACATGAATTGGCTCCCCTCCACCTGCTGAATGCTGCCCCCACCATATCTCCTGTAATTCTTTCAACAATCCCATGAGGGGAGTTGCTGTTAGCATCTCTATTTTACTGATGTGGAAGCTGAGGCTCAGAGAGGTGAAGTAACGAAGGCAAGGTCACCAAGCTAGCAGGTGGTAGAGCCAGGATTCCAAACAAAGTGTCTGACCCTAGAGCTGGCTGGGAGGTGTCTCCAAAGGGGGCCCAACCTCTCTGCTTTGCACCTGGTCATGGATCCTTTGAATAGAATAGTTGATGACCAAGACCCATCCCCAAATGACTCCATGGTCAGTTCACTTGATATTTTCTCTCTGGGGGAATTAAGGTGCCCAGGATTTGAAGGGCATCCATGTGAGTCTGTGGGGGATGGGACTTTCCAGATCATAGATTCCCTTCCATCTCTTCATCCTTTTTATTCTGTTTTTCTTCCTTCCTTCCTTCCTTCCTCCCTTCCTTCCTTCCTTCCTCTCTTTCTCTCTCTCTTTCTTTTCTTTTCTTCTTTTATGTCAAGAGATGGAACGTGTCCCAGTGCTACAGATGTGTCCCAGGGTCTTGGGTCTCCAAGAAGGAGGCTCTCCCTTCCCCCAGTTCAGGCAGATGGCCATCTTCCCGAATCACCCCTGACCTATCGTCCATCTCCCTGCACTAAGTGGGGATTTGCCCATGGATTCTGCAGTTGCAAAGTTGTTGTATAGTTCTTACACTGAAGATGGAGCCTGTCTGGGCCTCTCAGGCCATTCCCAGGACCCTCTCACCAATTCTCAATATTTTCTCTTTTTTTTAATTGAACTAACATGCCACTTTATAGCATCGCGGTAAATTTCACCTTCTTGCCCTAATTTATTTGGTCTACATTTAAGAAAAATACTTCAAAAGTCAGTTGTGCCAACCACCTTTGCACCCACAGGGCTGAAACCTAAGTTTATTGTGACCTTTTGGAGGAAAGAAGAACAAAAACGAGATACACACAAAGCAGCAAATAACAGGATCTGTGGGCTATGCCTCTTTCATGCCACACCCGATTCTGCATCTTCACATCTCTCTTTTTTAGGTGGAGGGGGAGCAATGAGGTGCTAGAAAGACCCCAGGTGTCTATGTGTCCCAGGGAGCCATGTTCCACCCCCAGAAAAAATGGAAAGTTGACCTAAATGACCTCTAAAGTCTTGACTTTCAAATCTCATCTTTACAACTATCTAGAATGTCAACTGAGTTCCATCCCAGCTGCCAGGGATGGGGCTGTTAGAAGCTCGATGTCCCTCACAAGACATCTTATCCCTTGAACAGGGATGGAGAGTCCCCAAGTCATGTGGCTTGGGATGTGCCCAAGCAGATGTGTGGCCTGTGGTCCCCCCAGCAGATGACCAAGCACAGGGGTCCTTAAGCAAGCCCCTCCAGGGCCAGAAGGCAGGATAGTAACACTCCTGTCTCAGGTCTGCCACAAGCCTGGCCACTGACCCTGCTGGCGAATCTCTTCCTCTTAGGGGCCTCAGTTTCCCTAGCTATCTCAACCAATCACAACCCAGAGCTCGTAGCAGTTCTCCCGCCTGCTTCACAAGACCCCCCTAAAGCTCCAGCGAGACTCTATTCTCTGTAAGGGCTTGAAGAGCCCTCTTTCAGGTCATGAGCAATGACTGCCCAGACGCCATCTCTGGCATTGTTCGTCCTTCTCCATCCCTCCGGTCCTGACTTTGCTTTCTCCCACCCCAGGGCTCCATTCACCCCTTTCTATCAAGCAGCCTCAATCTCATTAGTGGTTATAGCAGTTCTGAGTCTTTGAGCATGGACTTTGAAGCCAGAGAGGCGTGACTGGAATCCTGCCTCTGTCACATGCAGTCCCTGGGGCTTTGGGCCATTGAACCTCCCTGAGCCTACTTTGCAGCTGAGCCAAGAGGACAGCGATACTGGAGAGTGTTAAATGGGGCAGTGCCTACAGAATGCAAACTAAAGCCTGGCACTTCGTAGGTGACATCCAACTGAGGGCCTCCCTTCTCCCCAGAACTCATCACCAGGCACGCTCAAACATGTACGTTTATCTACACAGCGCTCGCTCAACTGGTAAGGCTGCCGCGGGGCTGGAAGGTCCGCCGCTCTATTTTACACCTCTCATGTTCTGCTCGGACTCCTTCTTCAAGCCTCTGCCCAGCCCACCGAGGGCCGCCAGCCTCACCATCAACAAATAGCAAGGCTCACCTTCCTGAAATAGTCTGCAAGGCTGTCGGGGTCCCAGGCCAGGACGTCTGAGCGAAAGGGCACATTCTTCAATGCCATGGCTGCTCTCCAGGGACAAAACTCACAAGCGGAGCATGGGTGCTGCACCCATGGACGGAGAACCCCAAATCCAGAGCGCAGAGGTGTCCTTGGCTCTTCCAACTCCCAGTCACCTTCTGGAACCCCCTTGTTGAAGCACACGTCTTTTCTGCTCTAACCAGATCCCAGAAAGCAACGGCTTCCTCTGCGAACAAATATGGTCTCTTCTCAGAAAACGACTCAGCAAGTTTCCTTTACCACTTCCTCTGCTCGGCTCTAAATAAGTAAACAAGGAAGCCCGGCTCTGGGGGCTGGAGAGGTAGAGAGAGCGACAGGGTTGGTAATCTCGCCCTGGTCCTGGCCACCCCTGCCCCGCGGGAGGGGCAGGGAAGGGGACTTAGACTCCAGTGTGAGCCCAAGTGTGTTTCCATTAAAACTCCTGGCACCCAGATATTTATATCGCTGTCCTGTTTGGCTGGGTCTTTGCAGATGAAAATCTATTTTGACGGTTGACCTCAAATATACGTGATCTCCCATATCGGCAAACGGCAGGGGTAAGGAACATGGCCTTTCAGTGCTTTCCAGCCATCCCTCAGTCTCTCCCAAAAGGATGGTGTTGACATTCCTTCAGCCACCTCTGCCTCCGTGGAGTTACAGGAAGGTTCTCAGGGAGTGAGCCGGGCACCCAGGGCTGAGAAAGGGGCCGCACCGGGCAGAACCAGGCTTCCCTTCTGATGTGATTGTTTCCATGCTATGCAACCTCCCTCAAGGGCTTAAAATCGAGGAGTCTCAGTTTCCATATCCATAAAGTAGGAAAACAGGAATTGTCTCATATACACAAAAACCTTAGCTGCAGTTAACCAGGCAAACTTAAAAAAAAAAAATCAAGAGCACACAAATAGCGACTGCTGTTAGCGCTGCCACGGGCTCTATCCGCTGTGGTTTCCCACATAGATTCTAGTCACCATTGATTCCCCTGTATCTTCTACTCAAAGACTACATTCTCTAGAGTGGCCCTGGGGCAGGACACGGGCATCTGCTGCTCTCTGAGCTGGTCTCAGAACCCCGCAATTCTCACAGTGTGAGGACCTCCCTGGCAGAGGGCAAATCCGGTGTATGAGAGCAAGTATGTTCATGCACCTTCATAGTCTCTACAGTTTCTCCACTTCAGCCAATGCTCTGCACGCCCACATACACACACAGCCCTCAGTTCTGATGCTTGAGGAAAGCATCACGCTAAGTTGCACCCACTGCCTCAGTCCCTGAGGAGGTCCGTTCTTGAAGGCTTTCCGAGGGTAGCTTTGGCCACGCAGAGTTCCCATCTTACATATGATCTGAGGAGCTCTGCTGTCCCTGCTCCAGCCTCTCCAGGTCATTGTGAGTTTATAGATCTGCACTTCATTCCAGGCCCAGCACCTGAGACACGGTCCATAGGATGTGGTGCCCGGGATGCTGGGAGCACCAGTCATCAATCGAGGTCACCCAGCCAAGTGCTCTTCACAGGGCCTGGGACCTAAGAGCTCTCAATTACTAATGTGCTCGGCAGGGCACGGCCTGCTGTTCAAAAGCCCCGCCATTGGGGGGAGAGGTCCCTTGGCATTTCAAATCACCGAAATAGTGGTCAATGACAAAAAGCTATTTGAAAAGAGAAGGAAAGAGAGAAATCATTTCTGGGGTAGGGTAGTCAAAGAAGTTGTCATGGGGGGCACCTGGGGGGCTCAGTGGGTTGAGCATCTGCCTTCAGCTCAGGTCATGATCTCAGGGTCCTGGGATGTAGCCCCACATCGCATTGGGCTCCCTGCTCAGTGGGGAGCCTGCTTCTCCCTTTCCCTCTGCCCCAACTCCATGCTCGTGCCCCTGCTCTCTCTTTCTCTCTCTCTCAAATAAACAAATAAATGAAATCTTAAAAAAAAAAAAGAAGAAGAAGATGTGGAATTAGCTGGAATTGCAGCAGGGCCTTTGGAAATGGAGCAGAGGAAGGACATTCTGGACCTGTGTGTGTGTGTGGGGGGGGTGTTTTGGCATGTGCTTTGTGAGCAAACAAACACAGAGCACCTGTGGAAAGGAATATTTAAGATCATTCTTACAAGTGGAAACAGTTTTTTTCATGATGTTCACTCCCACTCAGGAGGATAAATATCTACAGAAACACAGAAATTGAATTAAGGTATAGCTAAAAAGTAGGCTCCTTTGAAAGAACTCTCCAATAAATGTGGCCAAGATGGATGATCCGTGGAGGACATTTAGAAGAGAGACTCGGCAGGTGAGAAATGTGGATGACGGTGGTGATGGAAATGAGACTCATCACGGGAGAAACACCTGGAGTCCTTCCCATGCGCCAGGGAGTAGGCTAAAAATGTGCCACTAATTGTCTTATTTAATTATTTGCACTATTACCTCCCCTATTTTACAGAAGGGAAAGCTGAGGCTCAGAGAGGTAAAGCTAATTGCTGCCCTGCGCCCAGCAAGTATGTCGTGCAGCCAGGTCTCATCTGGCGCCCTCTCTGGGTCCAGAGCCCCCGTTCTTCCTTCTCTGTCACCTCAAGGCTCTGAGATGTTCCATAAATCACCCAGGTGGAGTAGGGAGTCAAACCCGGCTCTGTCTCGACAGCCTGCGCTCTGTCCTACTCTATCAGCCTCCTTCTTGTGAAGAGCAAGGGAGGTTGTCAATCTGGACAAGTTACAAAGAGGATCCAGCACTTTCTACGAGGCCTTTGGTGCCCCCTCCCCATACGACCACAGGCTCATTCCTCAGAAGGGCGACTGAACAGACAAGAACAGGTGACTCGAGGGGAAGTGGGTTGCCTCAGGCCTGGAGACTTTCCTCTTCCTCAGACCTTGGTGATTTCCCAACACTCGCAAATTTCACATCTCCTGTCTCTTGCCGAGGGTTCCAGAAGCTCTGGGGGCAGGGCCAGGTCATCCCCAAGAGAGGCTTAGGATGCCAGAAGGACCGTGGTGATCCTGTGCAGGCCGGCTTGCTGGGCCCAGCCTCAGGCTCCTTGCCCGTAAGATGGAGAGTCATAGCCGCAGCCCCTGGGTACCGCCCACCACCCACCGGTACCGCCTGCAGCACAGGGGGCACTGCAGCAATGAAGGCTGGGCCGACTCACACCAATCCTTTAACACGCATCGGTCTTGACTTCAAGCGTGAAGCAGAGCACAGAGACGGGCAGGTACGGCACAGTGATGGAAAGCCATGGCCTGGGTGGGAATGTCCTCTCCCATTTCTCCTTCTCCCTCAGCCAGTGGAGAAAGCCAGGACTCGCGAAGGAGCAAGTGGAAAGGTTAGCAGAGGCCTTCTCGGGCTTTGGGATATTATCTCCAGATTAGGAAGGAGGCAAACAGCCTCTGCGCACAGTAAGAACAACATGCTGGTATAGGGAACAGGGGCTCTCGGGATAGGAATTTTAAATGTGGGATCAATGAGCTTGTGGACAAGAAAGCGATGCTTGTAGGGAGTGAGGTGTCAGATTTTTTTTATCTTAGGGACTAAAAGCAGATGTAGGAATTGCACATTGCACCCCACATTCGGGGACTTTCCCCATTTCCCCCTGCCTCACCCCACCCCATCTGGAATTGAAACCCCCTCTCTTCCCGCTAACTCACAGCAGAATCAGGTGGGGAGATAATTGTCTTCTTCACAGCTCATTTGAGGGGTGAGAGCTAAGCAATTCTTCAGAAGACAATTGGGAGCTGCAGTTTCTGCATGTAGGGTGGGGGCAGGGTCTGGGGACTTGTCATCGGACATCAGGAGAGAACAGAAATTAGGCCTTCGGAGGGGAGAGTGTGTTGACCTTCCTAGGAGAGGCCCCTAAGGCATTAGAAGGTGGGTAAGAGGATGTGCTTGTTCGGATTTGATTTGTTCCGAGGGTCTTGGCTGGGGAGAGAGACAAAAGTGGTGGCGTGTGGCCCCGAGAGGTTGACGATATGGGGTGCTGTGGGCAATGGAGACAAATGCCCTCGCGTGGGTAGACCCTGGCCTCACCTCCACCAACATTTTATGGCCACATGTGCCACTCGAGGTGAAGTGCTAGAGTGAATTGCTGTTGAACTTTCTTTAGGGCCTGGGTAGGTTTGCCTACAGAGGAAACAAGCTGTCACCTTCACAAGGAGGGGACAGTTTTCCCCTCCATTTTCAGACGCCGGTAGTGGAAACGCCATCTGTGTGGAATCCTTCTGGATGGCAAAGGGCTCCACCCCCACAAGAGGGTAGAGCAGGAAAGCCCAGAAGGGGCCCTGACCACTTCCCGGGCAGGGCAGTTCCACACACCTGGTGGCCATACACTAAGACACAGAATGTGGTGACCCTGCCTCAGAATGGGTGTGCCGGGGGGGACAGGCTTGCCATGCAACCACTCTGGGAGGTGCAGGGGGCCATGCTCACCAGAGCTCCTGGAGGCTGCAGGTGCCAGCCCACAGCAGCCCTTCCTCAGGCCAGGCTGTACTCTGTCCTGACTGCCCCCGAGACACTCCTGCCACCCCACCAGACACAGTCCTCACCGCCCCCATCCTGGGATACACATGAGGAAAGTAGGAATCAGTCGCTACGTGCGAGACAATGAGGACCAATATTTTCCATTTCCTCAAAGCTGACAAGTTCATTCTTTTCAAAAAAAAATGTATTTTTCATCCTCTCTATCTCGTTCTCTGCTGTTTTAACTGAGGTACCTCAGAAGTTTGAAAGTGGGTGGGAGGAAGTGCTTATTTGGACTTCCTGTCAAGCCTCCCTTCCACGTCTGCCCTATTTTTGACTTTGGCAGCCTATCCCCAGATAGCTCTGCCACTAAGGGAAACTCCCCAAGTGGCCGCAAGGGTGGGTGGGATGTGGGCAGGGGCAGGAGAGGGGAAGGCAGGCTTCTCATCTCGATAAAAGAGAAAAGGCACTGCCCCCCTTCTCGGACACGCTGTGGAGAGGCAGAGTTGGGGGAAGAGGTGGGATGAGTACAAGGAAAGCAAAAGCAGTCTAACCCACAGCCCAGAAAAGGTAGATGTGGCCTCTTCCAGTTGTTTCTTCCCAAGTAACAGCAGTGGCCCGGGAAACACATACGTCCCCTAGACGGAAGCAAAGATTTGCAACAAGCAAGCTCAGCAGCCCTGCGTGGATCAAATTCCTTAGAGCTCTTTTGCCGCTCTGATCTGCACGAAAGCCCTCTGGCTTGATGGCAATGCTCCCATTTTACAGATGCGGAGAGACCAAAATTCTCTTGCCTACATTCCCATGCTAGTAAATGCAGAGCAGGAAAGCCAGCCCAGGCCTGGGTGGATTTCCATCCATTGTCCTACTTGTACAGCTTGTCCGTTGGGTCTCAGTAAGTCACTTAGCTGTTGACTTTCAGTCTGGACTTTCCTGCCTCACTTGTGGCCTTGGTGCTTGTGGCCCTCTCACTATTGCTGGAGCTCCTGATGTCGGCTGCATTACCTGTCTTGAAAATATCAGTGCCCTGACCACCAGTTTCTATTTGACCTTCCAGGTTTTTGACCCAGACAGCTCATCTTCCAATACACTGTCCTAGAAGAGTCACCTTGGGAGGCCTCATCAGTCCTCCCACCTTACTGCATGTGAGTGTCAGAGCCTTCCTGTGAGCATGTTCCTGGAACAGACAGTGGGTCCCTTAGAAGGAGGGGGTTAGGGGTTTGGGGAGAAGAGGATCTAGAAAACACATGCTATGTCTATCCAGCCCTTCCATGAGGCTGCAAGGGTTTAGGGGAAAGGAATGCTAGAATCTTATGTGTGTTATAGCATGTGATCCTTGTGAGTGCTCTTTGGGAAAGGGAGGTAGAGGGTACATACCCATTTTACAGATTGCAGAGAAAGGCTTGCAGAGAACAGACGCCTGTCCCTGGTCTCACAGATAATCAGACATGGAATCTGCGATTTGAAACTAGACCGGTCTGACGTTAAGACTCTTCCCACTGAAAGATGCAGTTTCCAAGGATGAAAGTTTTACTAGATGAATAATTAGTGTTTACTCAGAATAGGTCATGCCAACCATATTTATTAGGCTATGAAAGAAAGGTTATTCTGTCTTTGAGTGCTCCTCAAATAATCGATCTTGGTTTGCAGATATTTTTCTCTAACAAAAAAAAAGATACAAGCTTGGCAATTCTAATGCTGGGTGAGTGGCACAGGCTCATGGAGTCCCTCAAATGTACCCTTCAAGTAGGGAGATGTGCACGTGGGGCCACAGCTCAGCTGGGTCAGGCCGAGTGCGGGATGGGAGGTGAGGGGCTGGAGGAGGAGAGTGAAGTAAGGGAGTTGAGTGACTGCCCACATTCATTCCAGCTGGGACCCTGAGGAAGCCCACATAGCCCTGCTGGGGAGACCCCCAAGAGTTGTCTGGCTTCTTCATGTGCAAGCCAGTTCTTAAAGTCATCCTCATAAATATGGGAATACCCCATACCCTTCTAATAAGTTACCTTGTTGCACGGAGTCGGGTGGGCTCTGTGGCTAGTCCAGTTCTGACTGCTATAACAAAATATCTCAGACCGGGTAGCTTATAAACAGCATAAATGTATTTCCCACAGTTCTGGAGGTTGGAAGTCCAAGGTCAAGGTGCCAGCGTGGTCGTGTTCAGGTGGAAGACCTCTTCCTGGGTCGTAGCCGGCACCTTCTCACTGTGTCCCCATGTGGCAGGACAGGTTAGAGAGCTCTGTGGAATCTCTTCTACCAGGACCTTGATCCCATTCAGGAGGGGTCCACCCTCACCACCTAAGGAACTCCCAAAGGCCCTGCCTTCTAATACCATCCCTTTGGGCGTTAGGATTTCAACATATGAATTTGACACAAGTATTTAGGCCATAGCACAATACAAAATCCATAACTCCCCCAGGATACATGGACCATTCCTCTTTAATTTGGCCAAAAAATTGTCATGGGGAAAAAAAAGAGGCAGCCTGGGGTGAGGATGAGAGCCATGGACTGGGAGGTGGGGAGGTCCCAGGCTTGAATCCTAATCACAGTAATGCCCTCACCCGGGTGTCTGTCCTTGAGTCCTTTTTACAGGTTCCTCATCTTTAAAAAAAGGCTAATAATACTTAACATTCCTCTCGGCACTTTTGTGAGCAATGAAGTTGTTCATGTTACGTGCCTGAACTGTGTCTGGCCTGGAAGAGAGATGCCACACATTTGTTTCCTTTCCCCAGACAATTTCTAGAGCTTCTTTGCAGCTCTCACTTTCTATGGTACTTCTCAATAGCTGGTTGATTTTCTGTCCATTTCTCTTTGGAGACAGAAACAAAAAAGATACCAACAACCTGATACAGGGCGTTTATTTTGGAAAGCAATCCCAGGGGTCTTCAGAAGATGATCGTCTCTATTAGCAGCTAAACTGGACTTTGGGGAAGTGGAAGGGACGCTATCAAATCTCTTCCAGGACAGGAAGCATAGTTTGGGGTCATCCCTGCAAATGGGCTCCCTGCTCACAGTCATCACACCGCTGTCCCGGTGGCTTGGCCAGTTTTGGCCAGTCTTCTGTGAGTCTCATCTGCCCTTGTCAAACAGAATTCCCTCTGCCTTCCTCGTCCTGGCAAACGGTGACTGTTTGCGTCTAGCAAGAAATCAGAATCTCATTTGCCACAGGCAGAATATAATTTGGGTGGTGCATGTTCAAGCATATGGCCATGAACCCAGCCCGCACTGCCCAGCTGTGGAATGGGCCTTCTCGGAGCACTGCTTTAATGGGCCCTTACTAGACCTGGAGGGGCCGGCCGCTCTCCTTAAATCCAGGAAACCACCAAGTTCACAGCTAAATTTAATGCGCGAAAAGTGAGCAGAAGTGCTAGATTTTCACAGGCTTCCCTCTTCCCTCCCCCACCCTACCAGTGTTCCCTGTTAATCTCTTACAGAGTTCATGCCCTCTCACAAACATCTCATACTCCCAGACTGCAAGGGTTATGATTTAGGAAGTCTCGCCCAGGCAACTTCAAGGCCAAAATTCCCCCGAGCTGAAGCCTCCTCTGGCAGAGGGCTTTTGTTCCTGTTTCAGGGTTTCCTGTGTCAACTTAGGGACTCAGAGGGACTCAAGTCCATTTTGGAGACCTGCTAGAATGATCCCCTGGGGTCCAGGTTATCCTCCTAAGTCCAGCCCCTCAAAAGCTTGAAGCCGCATACAACTCTGTCTCTGAGGACAGAAGCTAGAGGGGTTAAGATTCAGATTCTGCATGAGAATAACATGTCTGAATCCTAACTCATCCTCTGCAGCTGTGTGACGTTGCGCGACTTACTTAACTTCTCTGTGCCACAGTTTTCACAAGGGGATGGGGAAAGCTAAATAATAACGTCCACCTCAGTGAGCAGTTGGGAGAACTCAGCAAAAGAAAATCACAAGCCCCACGTGTGGTCCCTGGCACACCGTCATATACATGGTGATCCTTGCTGGCATTGTGCACCGTTGGGAACTCCTCAGCCTCACTCGTCCCTCCCCGGTCCCTTCCATTGCTGTGAGTTCCCTAGGTTGCCTGTAACACCAGGCTCCCTTATCACATGTGGGCGGGGATGCACTGCATACATTACTCTGTAATATTTCTGATGGAGACAGATAGCAGAAGCGACACAGCTGAACTTTCCGAATATTTAAGCGTTAGGACCTGTGCTGCAGGTTCACTGGCTGATGAGGCCAGGGGGAACATGCAAGTGAGTGAAGAAAGCTTGGTAGGAAAAACAGTAGCCCAGGGAAATAACAAATGGCAGCTTACTCTGAGCATTAGTCAGGAAGATGATAAGGAGGGGTGACGTCTGGGGCAAACGGAACAGCTCGGGTCAAGCTAATTGTTGCCATGTTGTTAATGAGGGCCTGCTCGTGCAAGATGGGGGCCCAGGGTCACCAGTCAGCAGGTATTCATTTAAGGGAAACTAGAAAACTAGATTTTAGGTTAAAAAAAGGAAATGTGATCAATGTCCTAATTCTGGAAACTTTGAGTACATTCAGTTATGTGGCAAAGAGAAATTCAGGTTGGTAATCAGCCGACCTTTAAATCTCAGAATCCCAGAATATCTGAGTGGGCCCAATGTAATCACAAGGGTCCTTGAAAGTGACAGAGGGAGGCAGAAGAGGAGAGTCCCTGGAGATGTGACTATGGAAGAAAGGCACAGAGATGTGACCTGGTTTTGAAAATGGAAGAAAGAGACCACAGCTAGGGAACATGAGTGGTAGCTGGGAAAGGCAGGAAAAGAGCTTGTCTGCTAGACCCTTCAGGAAGGAACGCAGCCCTGTTTTTAGCCTAGTGAGACCTGTGTCAGAGTTTTTACTTCCAGAAGTGTAAGAATGAGTTTGTATTGTTTTGAGTCACTAAATTTGTGATAATTTGTCACAGAAGCAGTAGAAAACTAATATATCGACTAACTTTTAAAAACCATGTGAGCGGGGCACCTGGGTATCTCGGTCTACCTTCGGCTCCCAGGGTTCTGGGATCAAGCCCCAATGTATCAGGCTTCCTGCTCCGCTGGCAGTCGGCTTCTCCCTCTCCCTCTGCCTGCCGCTCCCCTTGCTTGTGCTCTCTTCCTCCCTCTCTCTCTGTGTCAAATGAATTAATAAAATCTTAAAAAAAATAATGTGGGCCAAACAAACCACAGGTGTTGGCTGTAGATTATCTATGAGCCACTTCTGATTTAGAATCACTGAAGGATGGGGGCGCCTGGGTGGCGCAGCGGTTAAGCGTCTGCCTTCGGCTCAGGGCGTGATCCCGGCGTTCTGGGATCGAGCCCCACATCGGGCTCCTCCACTGTGAGCCTGCTTCTTCCTCTCCCACTCCCCCTGCTTGTTCCCTCTCTCGCATCTGTCTCTCTCTCTGTCAAATAAATAAATAAAATCTTTAAAAAAAAAAAAAAAGAATCACTGAAGGATGTATCACTTTTCATGTTGGAAGTGCCTGATGACCTAATCCATGTCTGAGAGGTGCCCAAGATCACACAGTAGTGACTCACACGAGGGATGCAATTCTTAGAACAGCATTCAAGTGTGTCATATGTACTTATGCCTTACATCAACATAACTGTACGTGGCTGGGAGAGAGAAAGAACTAGCAAGTCAAATGGTGGAGGCCATTTTGCCGACTGTTGTAGTCAACAACAAAAAATAAATGCCCCAGTGAGCTCCAGGTCAACGACAAGCACAGTTTCCAGAACTCAAATCTTGTCCAAAAAAGATTTCTTTCTAGACAAGGCATTGTGCTGGATCCTTTCCTTGTCACTGTTGTCAACTTGGCTGCCATGTCCCAGACTGATGTTCCTGTTTGCAAGCCATTCACATTTCCTCCCTTCCTTCTTTCCTTTCTTCCTTCCTCTTTCTTTTTCTTTCTTTCTTTCTTTTTTTCTTTCTTTCTTTCTTTCTTTCTTTCTTCACATGGAACTTCTGAACAAATATGTCTTCATTCGGCACCATCTACAGCATTAGTTTTCTGAGCGCTAGGTCTGGGATTGCTTTACATGCAAACAACGCCTATCAAGACTATGGAATGTCTAGAGTTGAACTTTTGGGAAAGAGAATCAGACAGTTGTAATCATGGAATAGCAAAATCCCCCAAAGTGGCAGCTCATGGATGCCTTTTAGCTGTGGGTGTTCTCCTGGGACCACAGTGCTCCCTGCTGCTCCCACCCCCAGAAAATGATCTTGAAAGCCTTGACCTTGGCCTTCTTTTCAGTTCGCCACAGTCCCCAATCCTCCCCCACTATCTTAGTCTGTTCCCCTTCACTCATTTACATGCCCTTCCAAGGCCCTCAAAGAGTTTGTGTTTGTGCAGTTGATTTTTGTGCAAGTCCCACAGTCAATTCAGTTCACTTATTCATTAAAAAATATTTATTGAGCACCTACTATGTGCTAAGAATCTTCCAGGTAATGGGATCCATCAGTGAACAAAGTCCTTGGACTTATGGAGCCTTATAATGATAATAGGAATGACAATGATGGTGATGATTATGATAAATAATGAGCATTGAGTAGATACTTTGTGCCAGGCTATGTCCTCAGCCCTTTATGCACCATATATAGGTATAGATAGCAATAGATATATAATGTAATAAAATTATATAATATAAAATATATATACTCATGCTCACAACAGTCCTATAAAGTATTTACATCACTATAAAAATAAGAAAACTGAGGCACAGAGAAGTTCCCTCCTCCTATGAGAGATGACATTAAAAAGGAACGAATAAGAGGCCATAGGGTTCCACTGTCCAATACAGTAGCCATTAGCCATATGTGGCTATTGAAATTAAAAATAATTAAAATGAAATAAAATTAAAGTTTCCATTCCTTGGTCACACACATTTCAAGCACTCAACAGGCACTTGTGGCCAGCGGCTACCATTATGGACACAGAACGCTTCTGTCATCACAGAGTGGTTTGCGTAGTGCTGGTCTAGAGCGTTGTGGTTAATAATGGAAGCTCCAGGATTTGAATCTTCTCTGACACTTTCCAGCTGGGAGCTTTGAGCACATTCCTTAACCTCTCTGTATTTCAAGTTATTGGTCTAGAGCATATAGTTAATAATAATACCATCTTCCCAGAGACGGAGCGGAGGTAAGTTAATTCTTGGATGTTTAGAACAGGGTCCAGCATGTGGTAACCACCCGATCAATTACAGCTACTACCGTGAATATATAAAATGAGGGGAGTGATGAATGCTATGACAACAGATAAAGTACAGCAAGGGGACAGAGGGTGATGGCTGCTTGTGTGGACAGGCTGGTGAAGGTGGCTCTCTCTGAAGGAGGCGGCATGTGCATGAGGTCGGGAAACCAGGCTTGGGTAGCCAGGGAAGGATATAAAGGCGGAGGACATGGGTAAAGCCCCGAAGGCTGCAGAAACAGTAGCCTGGCCCGAGTGGCAGGGAAGGAGTGAACCAGGAGAGAGGAGAGAGCCGGGCTCAGCCCATAGAGAAAGACCACCATTTGTTCTGAGTGTGGTAGGGACACCTGGCCAGTTTTGAGCAGAGAAATGATGGGGACTGAATTACTTTTTAAAAGGTCGCCTGGGTCATGGGTAGAGAGAGGAAAGCTTATGGGTACATGGGTAGAAAGGTCACCATCGGTCATGGGTACGAAGCTGCCTGAAGCCATTACAGGTATAGGAAGTGGGGAACTGGTATTATATATTTAGATTATTATCCACTACATCTAATTGGGGGGAAAGAGGCAAGAGTAAGGGCAGGGAGGCCCTTAGGAAGCTGCAGCCAGCAAGCTAGCTGGGAGCAGTGAAAGGAGTGGAGATGAGAAAGCTTCATATTCAAGGCAGCTCTGCCCACTGGCTTTCCCCTCTGCCTGGAACCCCCTTTGCCCAGATGACATCCTGGCTCACTCCCTTACTTCTTTAGGTCTTTACTCACCCTTGATTGAAGTCACCCTTTTGAAAAGGCTCCCTGTCACCCTTCTCTACTGTTCTTTCTCCTTAGCACTTATCCTGAACTAAGATACAGCAATTTTCCTGGTTTTGTTTACGATGGGCAGTAAACGTGAGGCTGGGGATTTTTGTCAGCTTTGCTCATTACTGAACCCCCAGTGCTTACAGCAGTTCCTGGTACAAACTAGGTGCTTGAGAAATATTTTTGAATCAATGAATCAATGAGTGAATGATATAGGGAAGGAACAAAAACATGTGGTAACTGAGAAAACTGAAGCCCAGAGAGGGGAAGCCATTGGCCCAAACCCACATGGCAATGACCCAACTGTGTCTTTCTTCACTACCTCGTTTTTTCTAGACGGTGTTCTTGGATTTGGCTGAACTTTCCCTTTTTCTGCAGGCCCGGCCCAACAGCAATATCTGGGTAGTCACCTACATCACGTGACAACAGGACTCCAAGTTGTCCAACCCGGTTTCTCTACGAGGGCAGTCTACACAGGTACACAAACAGAGCCCCGTGGCTGGGGCATCATGGGAGAGCATGGCCGGGGCAGCAAAGGTGGCTGAGCTTCCTTCCCAGAAACATTCATGCTTCTGAGCAATGATAGTGGGCCCTGAGTTTGCTCTGGTTTCTGCCCAGGGATTGCCCGGAGAAACCACGCTCAGCCTGCTCTTGAGAGCTGAGAGACCTGTCAGCTCGGCCTTTCCTCCCCACTGTGTGATGGCCTAGAGGGCCTTAGAGCCCGTCATTCCATCTTCCCCTTCCTGCCTCCCCTTCCTGACCCATGCAGCTTGCCTGCTGGCCATTCTGGACTCTTACCCATCCCATCTCTGGTATAACAGCAAAAGTCTCCTTCCTTATTCTTTATCATGGTAATAAAATTAAATAGCTACCTTTTAGAACACTTACTCTATATTAGGCCCTGTGCAAATCCACGATCCTTGCATAGCCCATTTTACAAATTGGAACTCTGGGCTCAGAAATTTCTCCATGTGTAAGTGGTGGACTTGGGTTCAATCCTGGGCGCATCCATGTCTGATTCTGGAGCTTGTTTTCTTTCCCCTCAGACACAATCACCATTCATTCATTCATTTATCATTCATTCATTCATTCATTCAGCAGTTTTATATCAAGCCATATGATGTACCAGGCACTGTTCTAAGGTCTAGATTAAAGTGATGCACCAGACAGGGTCCTGCTCTCAGAGCACAATGGGAGAGAGAACAATGAATGCAGCAAGAAGCCCATTTTCAGGAGGGATGGTCTCTGTGGACACGTGGAAACAAGCCAGCATGTGAGAGAACACAAGGCAGGGGTGTTCTCGATTGGATGCTTGGGGAAGGTTACCTCATGCTGGTGGATGACAGACACAGCAGGGGGGAGCCACTGGGAAGTGGGGGCCAGGTTGAGAAGGGGCCATGGGTTGGGGCAGGCCATCGGGAGGGTGGGGAGATGTATGGCTGGCCTTGGGGAAACCACAGAGTGGTGCGAGTCTCCTTCACGGCTAACTACGTAGGGGCGCATGTGCCTCTCATCACCAGCCCTTCTTTGTTAAGTAGTATATTCTACCACCCCTGTTAGGTTTAATGCCAAACAGCTCTTCTTCCAGCCTTGTCCCTCTTTTCTCTCGTTGGGTTCCCTAACAAGTTTTTCTCCTCCTGGCATCAGAGGCTGAGGAAGCTTAAAGCAACAGTTGCAGCGGAGAAAGCTGAGAACAACGGCTCCCTTGAGCTCCCCCTGGGGGCCTTTCTCCAAGCTACACACCTCTCAGCCTCTGCTGCCCCCATCCTGCTCTGTCCTGCCACCTGCGCAGCCCTCTTCAGATGGAAGCTTGGTGGAACCCGATGTCTAGCTTTGAGTTTGGTTGCCCTACCCCCGCTCACTGGGCTTATGGACCCCTCCTGGTTATTCTCATCTCTTGTCTGGTGCCCTGGCCAGGGATCTAGGGCCCCATGACCAGACTCAGAGCCCTCAGAACCCACTTGGGTGGAAAGTTACTGCAGATGGGTTGCCCGGGTGGCTCAGTCGGTTAAGCGTCTGCCTTCAGCTCAGGTCACGATCCCAGGGTCCTGCAAGCGAGCCCCGCATTGGGCTCCCTGCTCAGCAGGAATCCTGCTTCTCCCTCTCCCTCTGCCTCTCCTCCAGCTGTGCTGTCGCTCTCGCTCACGCTCTGTCTCTCAAATAATCTTAATTTTAAAAAAAAGTGCCTGCAGAATCACTTCAGATGACTCAACGCAAATTAAGAGCATCATCCCGTCCCTTCTGTGAGAATGTGTAAAGGGACCCCTTCTTAATTCTTTTCCCTATCAATGCTGAACATCACCACCTTTGGAAAACTTCCCTGAACCTCCAAGGATGGGTTAGGGGTCCCTCCTAAGTGCTTCCAGAGGGTGCTGCACTGACCCCTCCTGCAGCATGAACCAAGAGTGGTCATTTGACTACTCATGTCTGCCACTAGAAGGGGGGCTCTGAGAAAGCAGGTCAGCATGGCGTCTCTAGGAGTGACAAGGGTGCCCAGCACACATGACTGAATGCACCTTATGAGGTCCAGCTGGCCCACATATGAGGCTGCTGCAGGCCTGCCGTCAGGACCACAGCAAACCACAATGGGCGTTCATTTCCATTTCTGACGTGTGAAAATCCCTCCAGATTGGGTGACTCTTCAGCTTCTTCTCTGGTTTCTCCTAAAAAGTGAAAAAACCAGAGGGATCTGTGGGCTCAGCCAGGGTTGGAGAGTCAGAAGCCCATGGGTCAAGAATCCCCTGTGATGGCAAGCAGGGAAACTAGACCTCCTGCGACATAACTGACATAACCAAATGGCCTATGGGGATTTTTGCATCTGCAGAGAGTGTCCAAGACACTGCTGTAGGATGGCTTGATCCTTGGCACTGTCCAGGGTTCTGAGCCGGTCAGAAGGCAGAGGTCTGGGAGATAGGCAGAGGGGCCAATAGGGGAACAGTGGCTTTAGACACATGGACCACCTAAATCCCTTCAAGTTGTCTGTTACCTTCATATTTTATTTAGTTTGAACAAAGTTATTATTTTTTTCTATCTACAAAGGTAAAACACAGTCATTATGGAAACAAGAAAATATAAGAAACATGAATAATAAACATTAAACACTTAAAATTTTATTTTTTACTTTTAAAAAAAATCATACTGTGAAAAAGGGGTCACGCTCTTCATACAATTCTTTATAACCTCTTTGGTTTTTTAAATATATGCAACATATTGTGAGCAACTTTCCATATGGTTGAATATCATCCCAAAGCAGCTTTTGAAATGGCTGCAGCGTGTCCTGCGATATTCAGGTGCTAGAATTTATTTCAATAATTTCCCATGGTTGGTTACTTAGGTTGGTTCCAAATTTCACTATTATGACCAACCCAGAAATGAACATTCTTTCCACTAAACTGCTGCACACGGCCACAATTATTTCTTTAGGATAAATTGCTAGATGTAGACTTGCTTAGGGGGAACATACAAACTTCTATAATTTTGTTACACCTCACCCACTGCTCTTCACTGAGAAAGCTGAAATCTGGCTTCTGACAGCAGGGCAAAGGGTATGTACTGTTGTTTTGTGCCATTTCCTCCTGCCAGGGCTGCCCTTGGCGTTCAATCTGTTTTCACTGGGATGGTAGATGGCAGGCCATGCAGTTGACCCCAGTACCCACCTGGGAAAAGCCCCAGAGAAACATCAATAATCTAGCTTATGCCAAGGATGGCTGGTGAGAATATCAGCATCACACTTGAAACAATGATTTTATATTTTGTTGTTGTTGTTTTGTTTTGTTTTTGAGAGAGAGAGAGAGAGCACATGAGGAGGAAGGGCAGGGGGAGAGGGAGAGAGAACCTCAAGTAGGCTCCATGCTGAACTTGAAGCCTGATCTCACAACCCGGATATCACGACCTGAGCCAAAACCAAGAGTCAGACGTTTAACCAACTGTGCCACCCAGGTGCCCTGAAACAATGATTTTAAAAATGCCATGATGGGGGGCTGGGCACTGGGCATGGAGCTGCTCAAGTTTCTCTCTCTCCCCCTCTCTCTTTCTCTTAGATAGATAGATAGATAGATAGATGATAGATAGATAGATGATAGATAGATAGATAGATAGATAGATAGATAGATAGATAATAGATAGATAGATAGATAATAGATAGATAACTGTCTTTAAAAATGCCATGATGGTCCTATCAAACACAACACAAAGGTTAATAGAATCTGAGGTCACACAGACTTAGATTTGAATCTTTTTTTTTTAAGATTTTACTTATTTGAGTGAGAGAGAACATGAGTGGGGTGAGGGGCAGAGGGAGAAGCAGACTCCCTGCTGAGCAGAAAGCCCAACCCCAGGCTCGATCCCAGGAACCTGAAATCACAACCTGAGCCGAAGGCAGATGCTTAACCGACTGAGCCACCCAGGTGCCCTTGGGTTTGAATCCTGACTTTGACTTGGGCAAGACAGTACTGAGCCTTAGTTTTCTTAGCTGTGAAATGGAATCATAGGGCACCTCTCTCTATCTCTCTCCCCCTCTTTATCTGTCTCTTGACAAAATAAATAAATAAAACCTCTTAAGAAATGAAATAGAATCATAATAGCACACCCTGATGTGTTTAGTTGGGAGAGAAACGTACTCAGGTGTTTAAAACCCACAGCACGGAGCACCAAGTGAGCTTCAGCACATAGTAGTTGGAACTCCTATTAAATAGGCCCAATAATTTGAGCCAATATAATAAATTGTTCATTTGAGGCCCTTAAGGGACCTGTTAAACTGTTAAGAATGATTTCTAGCTAATGTGGCAACTATTCTCATGGGAAGAGATGCCCATAATGAGTTAATTTCTGTAAATATTTAGTATATTCTGTTTTGTAATTCAGTGTTTTTCAACATTCCCTGTGAAATTTTATTTGGCTTAATTTCATAAAGCTTGTCCTAGCAAGCCTACTCCACTGCAAAAGAAAAGCTAACTGGGACTTAGACACCGGGTCAAAGACTCCTTGGCTGGCACCCTTGGCGAAATGCAGATCCTGGGCTCTCAGGGAGTGCCCCAACTCAGGCCTCCGGGTCTGTTTCACGAGCAAACTCCCAGGTAATTCCTAGAGCTAGCTGGGCCCCGGCCTGTAAACTGGCATTGGAAATGCTAGAAGGTAACCATAAACTGGGTATTTGGAGACTTGCAGAAAAAAAGGATGCCGTTTTTATTTCATTCTGGTAAAAACACTCACCAAAGTGTCTTTTCGACTATATCCAGAAGGGAACATGGTCTTGGGTCTTTGAACAAAGGTCAGCCCTTAGTTTTAAACCTTTTTCTTTCCATCCTAGTCCCATCTCTCAGAAGGCCTGTGAAGTGTGCCTTCTGGTTCAGAGCGCTGGCCGAGCAGCATAACCCAGGCCTCCACGTCCAGCCCTGAGGACACAGTCATTCTGGAGGGTGTGCTGTTTAACATTGAAATGTCCTTTGGCAATGGACGTGCTGCCTCCAACTGGCCCTGTCTACCGAAGCCTTGTGTTAGAAACCCCTGTGTTCGTAACTAAGCCCTGGCTTAGTCTGGAAAAGAGGTATAATTTAAGTGTAATTCTACACTGGCTTTTCAAGTCCTCCCAGGAAGAGAACTGCTGTTTTATTTTTTTTTTTATTTTTATGTTGTTGTTATGATATGTTATGTTATGTTATGTTATGTTATGTTATGTTGTTATGTTATATTTCGTTTCATTTCATTTCGTTTTGTTATCATTCCTATCTTTGCTTCTCCTTACAGGTTTCCATATATCTGCCCAGGACATGGAATTAATTGTTTAGGTACTAGGCACTCTGTCAGCCACCTTATACAAATTATTTCAAATTCTCAAAGCCATTCGAGTTGGTCAGCGATGGCTAGTTGCCACTTTTGGCTGTCTAGTGTCACCACCCTGCTTCCAACGCATGCCTTACACATCCCTCGGGGAACGCTCCCATCAGGGGGCTCACGGTGGGAGGGGTGTGTATTATTGGCCAGTTTTCCCTGTCCTTTTCCCCTGCTGACATGGCCCATCATACACTCTATTCCAGGGTTTTGAGCTCTGAGCTCTGAGCTGGGGGTGCGAAGAGCGACATAAGTTCAGCTGGCCCGTCTGGAGCGTCACCTGACTCCCGAGGTGGGAGGCCCCCTGGCACCCCCTGGCTGCTGTCCACTTACCGGCCCCTTTGCATCCCCTTCAGTTCTCCGAGCCTCCAGCCCCCTCGGTTCTTCGACGCACGTCATTTGTTGTTCCAGGCAGAGTCTGTTTCTGCTGCTTACAACGAACACCTTAATCGGATCTCCCGTGATCCTTTCTCCTCTTTTTTTTTAATATAATTTTTTCATTTTTCATTTTTTTATTGAGGTATAAGTCAAGTACGGTGTTGTATGTGTTTCGGGCGGGCAATGCAGTGATTCAACAGTTCTGTACGTTACTCAGTGCTCACCCCGTAAATGTGCTCCCCATCCCCTTCAGCTGCCCCAACACCCCACCTACTTCCCCTCTGGCAACCACCGACTCGTCCTCTGTTTTTGAGAGTCTGGGTTTTTTGACCCCGGGTTACAGAAAAGGAAATGGAGCTCCTGGACAGCTTGTGTCTCAGGAAATACGTAGTGCAGGCCGGGCTCCTAGGCTGGGTGGGGAGCCACCGGACCCAAAGAGAGTGTGACTCTCTGGTTCGACTTCCTCACCGAGGAACAAAAACCGTGACAAGTGAGATGGAAGGTCTGGAATTCGAGACTCCAGGAGCATGGGACGAACCTCTGGGGAGCGTCTCAGGCCAGATTCTGGTCCTGGATGTGAATCCAGGTACCACCTCTTCCCTTGTGATGGGTGATCTTTAAGCTTCTCTGGGCTCTTGGCCCTCTGTCCTTATCTGGAAGTACCACCAAAACTGAGCCTGAGCCTGGCAGATAGGCTTTTCTGTCCGGTTGTAATGAGCAAATGATAGAGGCAAGTTGCAGTTTTACCGACTATATAAAGGGAAGATCTGGGAAGCCCACAAACTAGAAAATGAAGAGTTCTGGCCGGTGTTAAGCCAAGGGCGTGGATGAGGCTTGTCCTCCTGGTGCTGGGGAAGCTCAGATCTGAGCCACCTTCCGCCTAGTTGTTTTCTTCCAACATTCACTGAAAACTTACTACCCACTTATCAGATGCCAGACACGGCGCTGTGTGCTGGCTCTCCACGGTAAACTAGCACCCAGTCCCGATTCCTCCTGAGCAAGACAGACCCGTAGTCCGTCCCTACGGCTCTCTGGTGCCAGCACAATGACCCTGGCTAGCACAGGGCCAGAGGAGTAGGGGAGTGCTGCCCTTTCTCTGTGTTGTGGGGGGTGTGAGTGTGGAGGTGAAGGAGAGGGGTGAGAGAGGCCGTGTCTAACAAGTCTCCCCTAATTACTATTTATTTTCAGACAAATCATTTAATTTAACTGGGTCTTTGTTTCCTCATCTGTAAAATGGGAATGATAACACACAGACAGATTAAATTAGGTAACATATTAAAAGGGAAAAGCCTTGGTAATATTCCATCGTATGGAACCATTCTGGTTGTTCTCACCTGCACACATCCAGGGCTCATGGGATATACAACCTCGATGGAAGATACAGAAAACATCACAAAGTGTGATGAGTATCAACAAAGAAGTAGGTTGGTGGCTGAAAGAAAAGTTTCTGAAGTAGTTTCCACTTAAGCAAGAATTTGCCAAATTCATATCAAATCCAACAGCTTTCAATCACTCTTCCCATTAGGCTATACCCACACGGCTATTTGCACATTGGCAGAAAATACCTAATTTGGCGTATTTGCAAAATGTGCAATAGTTGTGTTGTGTTGCAGATCCTTTATAAAACACAAATATCTGTCTTCAACTCCAAGTTCACTTTATGTGAAATGCAAATCTAATGTATGCATCTGTACTAGGAATGGGAGAATTCCGGTTTCAGTGTATGAATCTAGTGTCCTTCTCGATGGGGATAATTAGCAAAAGAGGGAACTAGGACATGCGAATGGAACCAGAGGTCAGCAGAGGTTTATTTATTCTTTTTATTTATTTCTCTTTATTGATTGCACTGACGCTCTAGAAGCGATGAAAGAACGGGCCAGAGACAGCCAGGGTGTGGGGTACTGCCCATGCACGCTGCGTAAGATGTTGTCATGGCAGAGCCAAGACCAGTAATCGCACAGACTGGCAGCTGCCTTGAGAAATGTCTACTTGGCATGCAAACAAATGGATTACACAAACCATGCTTATTTCCTTTTCGTGATTGACAATATTTTGTGATTTAGGGATCCCAGTGGGAGCCAGAAGGCAGAATCCAGAAGATACATACCACCGAAATTTGGGATGAGTATCAGACAAGGCACAGAAATAATACCCCTTCACATGTGCGTCCCCTGCAACAAAATAAAATAAATTTGCAAATTTATTTTGAGATACATTTTAAAAAAGAATATGGATTGACGGATGGAGGAATGGCTAACTGGTGGGTAAGAAAAAGAAATGTAAGCCCTCCGTGAGGTGGAACCAACTCCCAGCTCTTCACCTGTGGGCTGCACACAGTGACTTCCTTCCAATAGGGACATGAAAAGAGAGGAAACAGGGTAAGCTTACAGTAGAGAAATCGGGCACACAGTAACTCAGCCAGGTGATCAAAACCAGCATCCACAGCATCCACAGTGACACATCATGTCAACAGTGAGTACCCTTGATATGATGTGATGTGAATGGCATTTTACTTCTGTGGTCTTTCTTCCCCAAACTCATAATCCCAATGTAATCATGAGAAAATCATCATATCAGGCAAGGTACGAAACCAAGCTGAAGTGTCCATAGGTAGACACATGAATAAAGAAAATTGGGTGTTCACACACACACACACAATGAAAAATTATGCAGCCATGAGAAAGAAGGAATTCCTGCCATTCCTGACAACATGCAGGGCATCATGCTGAGTGAGATAAGGCAGGCAGAGAAAACCACATAAAAGTATGATCTCACTTAAACGTGGAATCTAAAAACTGAATTCAGATGGGGCGCCTGGGTGGCACAGTGGTTAAGCGTCTGCCTTCGGCTCAGGGCGTGATCCTGGCGTTATGGGATCAAGCCCCACATCAGGCTCCTCCACTATGAGCCTGCTTCTTCCTCTCCCACTCCCCCTGCTTGTGTTCCCTCTCTCGCTGGCTGTCTCTATCTCTGTCGAATAAATAAATAAAATCTTTAAAAAATTAAAAAATTAAATAAGTAAATAAGTAAATAAATAAATAAAATAAAAATAAAAACTGAATTCAGAGAAACAGAGAATGGTGGTTGCCAGAAGCTGGGGGATGGGGAAATTCAGGGAGATGTTGGTCACAGCTTGGTGGTAATAGTTCACAGCACTGTATTATATACTTGAAAGTTGCTAAGGAAGTAGATCTTGAGTGTTCTAACCAGAAAAGATGCTAAATATGTGAGGTGGTGGAGGTGTTAGCGGAGTTGCTGTGGTGAGCATCTCATAGTGTGTAAGCGTGTCAACTCGACACACTGCACACCTTCACCTCACGCGATGCTTTACGTCAATTATATCTCAGCAAAGCTGGAAAAAAATATCAATTAATTTTAAAAAGCAAGGACATTCATCAGGCAAATCCCAATTGAGGGACATTCTACAAAATACCTGACCATTATTTCTCACACGGTCAAGGTCATCAACAATAAGGAAAGCCTAAGAAATGTCACAGCCGGAAGAAGCCTAAGGAAACAGGACAACAGAATGTAATGTGGAATCCTGGACGGGATCCTGGAACAGAAAAAGGACATAAGGCAAAAACTAAAGAAGTCTGAAAAACTAAGGAAATCTAAAAAACCTATTTTCATTTCACTAATAATAATAATAATAATACCTCAATAGGGGCCCCTGGGTGGCTCAGTCAGTTAAGCATGCGACTCTTGATTTCAGCTCAGGTCACAATCTCAGGGTTTTGAGATGGAGCCCGTAGTCGGGCTCCGAGCTAGGCATGGAGCCTGCTTAAGATTCTCTCTCTCCCTCCCCCCCCCCAAATACCTACTCTTTCATTCTTTTAAAAATAATGATAATACATTGATATTAGTTTATTAATTGTGATAAATGCACTATATTATTGTATAGTGTTAATGATAGAGGAAAGTGGCACATGGGACATGGGAACTCTTCACGATATTAAAATTTTTCTGAAAATCGAAAATTGCTCTATAATTAAAAGTTTATTTAAATAAACAAGCTTAGGGGTGCCTGAGTGGTGCAGTTGGTTAAGCATCCGACTCTTGGTTTAAGCTCAGGACATGATCTCAGGGTCCTGAGATTGAGCCCCGAGTCAGGCTCCACATGCTTAGTGCGAGTCTGCTTGAGATTCTCTCTCTCCCTCTCCCTGCCTCTCCCACTTGTACACTCTCTCTCTCTCTCAAATAAATAAACCTTTAAAATAAATAAACAAACAAGCTTAGTAAAGTGTTAATGGTAGAATCATTGGTATGCACTATAAAATTCTTTCAACTTTGTTGTATGTTTCAAGTGATTCATAATTTAAATAAATCAATTCATAAGCATTTTGTTTAAACTGCAGGGTAGGAAGGGCCTGAAAAGCAGCCAGCAGCTAGCAAGCAAGCAAAGGATTGCGAAGTGAGCTGCGTAGTACTAATAAAGATGGGCAGATTGCCTCTGAGGTTGTCCTCTCGGTATGCTGTGTTCACTGCTTTGTATTATTTGATATAAAATAAATCATAAGGATATTAATAGCTTCATCATCAACTTTGGTTCCTGCAGCCCTGGTTTCCTCTTTGAGATTTTAAGTTTCTTAATCACAATTTCTCCTAAATGCCCCACAGTTGGAGAAATTCTATATATTTGCCTATTTCCGCAGACAACCCACCATCCCACTTCACAGAATAAAATTGAGGGCAACAAGCATCACCCCCCATTTCCTGTCCTCCTACATACACACTTATTTATAACCTCCCCACTTGCCCCCTTCCTTCCAGACTCAGAGAACCATTCAGGGTTGACCCCTCACCTTGTCTTTGATCCTCCCCTTCCTAATCCTTCCAGGACATCCCCATTTCCCACCAATGATTTCCTTGTTTTCCCAAATTTGAAATCTTCTCCCCCAACTCATCTTCACAGCCTCCGAAGCCTGTGAGCTTCATCTCTAAACACCTCATGTCTTCCAAAAGCAAAACAAAGCAAGCACCCGAAAGTTCTTGCTCTCTCTCTCTGTCTCTCTCTGCTCCTGTTCTCTTTTGCCCGTGGCCAGGCTCCTTCGGAGGACGGTCTACACTTGCCATCTGCACGTGTGTTCATTTCTCAGTGTCCAACTCCACTCTGAAGCCCTTGACAAGCTCACCAATGACTTCCTCCAAAGCCCACACCAGAGCCTTGACTCTCAGCAGCAGGCGACACTCGTGACCAAGTGCCTGCCGGACAGTCTCTCCTCCTCTGGCTTCCAGGACCCACTCTCCTGCCCTCACCCATTTGGCTGATCCTTGTCAGCCTCTCTTGCTGGTTCCTCTTCCTCTGGTCACCCTGATAAACATCAGAGCTCTGTCTTTGGCTGTCTTATCATGCCCTAACACACTCTTCCTGCATGATCCTTCCAAGGCCTCCATCGCTCTGATGACCCCCCAAATCTGCACTTTCCCACGTAATACCAAGAGCCGACATGTAGCTTGTTGTGAGGACTAACTACGCCCTTGGCGCTGTTTAAGCATTTTACCTACATTGTCTCATCTGATCTTTACAACAACTCCAGGAAGTTGCCACGAACATCATCGTTCCATTTTACTAAGCACAGACAGATTCCCCAACACAGCTGGAAGCCAGGATCCAAACTCTGACCTATGCTCTAATCAACACACTATGCTCCTTGAAGAACATCTCCACCTGAGATTTTTCATCCATCTCAAACTCAACATGGCCCAAATGGAACTTACAATCTTTTCCCCAAAATTATTTCCATTACATTTCCAGAAGAGGATCCAGGCTTGGTGAGGCCCGTGGCTTCCAAAAATTAACAGAGAAAGGCTCTTTGAGAAAAATAAAACAGTGAATATGAAATCAGGTACTGGGTCTTGAAAGTTGCCCATGAAAGTGAGGGATGCTGACACATAGCTTTCATTAGTTTCTTAATGACCCCCCCACATACACACACACACAACACATTGTGTATTTCAGTGACCAGCACATAGTCACTCTAGTACATATTATTTCACCAAAATGTCTTATTTAATCTCTCCCCCAGACCCAGGGACATAGGCACGTATGTCCCCATGCCGTGGTGGGGACACTGAGGCCGAGAGGTGAAGTGGCTTGCCCAAGGTCATACACATAGAGATGAATGCCAGAGAAAGGATTCAAAATCCGGCCCAACTGTTGCTCAACTTCTAAGTTTACCGAATTCTCACAACATCCCCCAGTTCTCCCCCCCTCATCCCCGTGACTATGATTGCCCTTCTCCCAGGATCCTGAGGAACGGCACAAAAAACAGGAGGTAAGGGCCAGACTTGGACTGTTTCCAGGCAAGACTGCTATCTGTCCCTTTGCCCTAGTTCTGAGATGGGGCCAAAAGTCTGTCCAATAACAGCCACCTGCCTAGAGATCAGGACAAAAGTCATCTCACCTGATACCCAGTGGTCAGAGGAGAGGACTGGGTGAAGGTGGTGTGAGGGCTCAATTCAGAGCTGAGCCACCAACAGACTAAATTCAAAGCCATGTACATGTGTCACGTTTATACATTCACTCACTCCTTCATTCACTGAAACATTACTTCTGCCTCTAACTCAGAATGATATCCAGACTCCTTTCCATGGCATACCTGTATGATCTTGGACAAGCCACTTCACCTCTCGGCCTCAGTGTCCCCACCACAACATGGGGACATAAGTACCTATGTCCCTGGGTCTGGGGAAGAGATTAAATAAGACATTTTGGTAAAACAACAGGTTTCAACAAACATGATTTGCTCTCCTTTTCTCACTTTGAACAAACCATGGCCTTGTTGCCTAAAAGTTAAATTGTACCATTAGAAAGCACTTTCGTGCTTCACCCCTGTTCTACCCAAGTGAGAAAATGGCAAAATCCTATGCTGTGTCTCAGTTCCCCATTTGGTTTATATCCAAGCTGATATTTCCCGCTTGTGAGAGTAACAAAAGAAGTGCAAACAAAAACCGAAACAGCTTCACTTCCCGTTCCCTCGAGATCCAGCATGACAATCCCATTGCCCCCCAAGCAGAACTGCATGTCAACACAAGTGGCGGAGGAAGGGAGGCAGTGTGGCCTCTCCAAGGCTTTAGTAACCCAGGAGGAGGCAAGAGCTGGGAACTCCAGCAAGGGTATTGGACGGCACCTCCCAGGGCCCCCTGAACCGGCCTTATAAAGTGCTTCCCTTCCCAACCCGAGTGGGAGCAGGTAATTTGGTTTCACGCGGCTGAAGTACTTTTGCTCTCATTTAGTTCTTTTATTCTTCTCGCGAAAATGTCCGAACAGACTTTAGGGCGCACCGGACCTTTTCCGAGGAGGCCAACTGTGAACATACACGTCTGCACACACGCACACACCCTGGTCCCAGATCTTCACTGCTCCCCCACCCCCCACCCCCAGGAAGTAGGTTTCTCAACCAGCAAGGCCGGGTATGAGTCACAGGCAATTCCATTTTGTTTGGGGGCATCAGATCGCCCTCTCTCTCTCACAGGGTCAAAGGAGGTGCTGAGAAGGAGAGATGGTTCTGACCTGGAGGGAAATTCCCACATCTGTACAGTGGCTTGGAAAGATCTCGGTCCCTTTGCTCATCTCTCTCAAGGGGCAAGGATGCCCTTGCTGGTAAAGGCACACGCTCCGGGGACAAGGCTCGGGTCTGGGGTTGGTGGCGCTGGCGTGGTGTGTGGACGGTGGGCGGAGTGTGGGAAAGGGGCCACTATAAACTGAGCGGGCTCTGCTGTGGGTGGTGAGGCGAGTATGTGGGTGTGTGTGCTCACGTTCATGTGCAAAGGGAAGGCATGGGAAGGGAAACTGAGGCCGTTCATATCTGGCACCACAGCTAGTTACTGGTGCTTTCAAACTTTCCTTCAGGACCCGCTGCCTCTGGGGAGACAATGAATGAGAATTCCATGGCATGCCCCCCCCCGCCTACCACCCCCCTTTACCTGGTCCTCTCCCCCACCCTCAGTCCATGAGGGAATGTGGTGAGGTTTGTTGCTTCCACAGTGTTCTCTCCCCTCAACTCAGTTCAGACTAAGCAAAGAAGTGGGGCAGGGGCCCTCTGTCCAGAGAGCATCATGGCGATGGGAGGGGAAGGGGCCAGTGCGGAGGGACCCCTGGAATCCAGGAGGGGTGTTTCCACAGCTCCTTGAGGATGGGGAAGATGAGCCTTCAGGAAGGCTTGGGTCAGGCATTTCCTGCTGTTGTCCTTGCTCTGGTGAAAAGAAGCTTCCCGGCTCTTGGGACCACCTGCGGGCTATCTGTCCTCCTGGGCAGAGATAGAGAGGAGAGACAAACCAAGCAAGGCCAACACTCTCCAAAAGCATCCATAGTTCTGATGGCGAGCGCTGCCCTGCGGACCAGCTCTGTCTGCAGCCCTTCCGTCAGGGGCCACTCGAAGGCTGCCACAGCACTGTTCTGGTGACCAAAACCCAGGCACAGAGGCTCAGGGTGGGTGGGTGCCCGCCATTCCTCCCGGTCAAGAGGTCAGTGCCAAATGGCACTAGCCAGCCAAACCACAGGAAGAAGGAAATCCAGACAGTCATTCAGGAAACAGAAGACACTTCACAGAACCCAGAGATGGGTAGACGCCTACACCTGCCTTTTAGGAAAAAAGGGAACGTGACAAACAAATACTGTCAGTGAGGGTTTAGCAGAAAAGCACATGACCTGGGGTGGGGACTTGTCGGGGCCATTCTGAGTTTAAGTTCTGGTCACCGTCTTTTCGCAGCCCAGTGCCAAGACTGCGTGATGGCCCTGCTCTACCAGCCCAGCACTGTCGCAAAGTTTCCTCCGCGCCAAGGCTCAGAGCTCACAGGGCTTCCACTTAGATAACTTGAAACCCAAGAAATGTGAGAGCCTGCTCCCTGGGCCTTGGCTTAATTGAGATTTGATTGTGCTCACCCTGGCAGAGAGCAGAGCATCCTGGCTCCCTTCTCCCACCTCTCTGCCCCCCTCCCCGTGCAGTTCAAGCTACAGGAAATGCTCTTTAGCCAAATTGTGGCCTTTCTCCGGAGGTGGCAAGCTGCAAGCCAGATTAGCTCCTGAGTCCTCAGCTGGTCTAGGTGTCGGGAAGATCCCGATGCTGCTGCTTTGAGCATCGGTGCTGTGGATTGTGCCAAGAGAAGCCTGGGAATATACGGGGGACTGAAGCCTCTCACCTGGGCTTTCCCTCCATCCCTTATATGGGGAGGCTGAGAGGAGGGTGGGAAACCTCTCTCGAACCCCCCATCAACATCCTCGCCCCCGTGAAGATCCTGCCTGGCCACCGCCTCCTGCAAAGGTGACCACACCCTTGTACAAGCTTTCCTCTTTCAGCAAAGTGGTGTTCCGGTGTTGTTCATTAGGCGGACCCCAAAACTGAAAAGAACAGGAATCCAGTGGCAGTGCTTGGCGCCAAGGAAATATGCTGTTTCTCTGGAAGACGACAGAAGCCCCAGATGCACTTGGCATGCAAAGCTAAATGAGCAGAGCAGCCAGTTCCGTTCTCTGGAAGAAAGAGGATGCACAATGCGGTTTTTCAGTTCCTGGGGCTTCAGGAGCTCCGAAACTCCCTTCCTCCCTGTCCTTGCTGCGCCACCGTCAGTCGTGGAAAAAACTCAGCCTCCTCCTCCTATTGCATCAAGGTTCCTGTGGCCTCAGTTTACAAGTCAGTGAAATGGAAAACCTAATTTTAAACTCTTTACCTACGGTGTGAGAGAGATAGGGGTGACTCTCGTGGGCCTTCCTGCAACCCTCCTTCCCCCCTCCATTGCCCTCTCTCTTTCTCCCCTGCCTTTGCTTGTTCTTTCTCTTTTCCTCCCAGCCTCTGGGTCCTCTGGCCTCTCTCCTCTCTGCCCCCTCCAGGCAGGAAGACCAGAATCTGCCTTTTTCTGGTTAAAAAGTCCTACTTTGCAGAAGCAGAGCCTGTTTATGAGCCTGCCCTTCCCAGCTGGGATGATGTTTATTTACACTTAGGAACATGAGGAAAGAGGCTTAGCTGTGAGTTTCTGGGGCCAGGGAAAATTACAGCGATATATAAAAGGGTTTGCCCTCACCAAGGTGCTGAGCTGGCACTGGGCTCAGGAGGCTGCGGGGCTTGAGGAGGGCAGTGTCAGAAAGGAGGAGGTCCGACACTCCTTCTGACTTCAGGGACTAACTCCCTCGATGTTCGCAAGCCAAGAAACAGGGAGAGAAGCAAAGAGGGAAAGAGAGGCAGAGTGAGACACAGAGACAGACAGACCAAAAATCCAAAGGGTGAAGGAAAGGAAAAAGTGAGATGGTTCTTAAATATTTTTAACAACCAGTAAGATTTGAAGAGAGCAGAAAGGGTTTAAGAGGGATTTGTCCTTATTTACTACTAAATAAAAAAAACCCATTGCGGTTAACAGGCAATCCAGGAAGTTTCCATAAGACCCAGATCCCCAGGGCCTTTGTTCCTGTCCTACAGGACAACTTATAGGTATAAGGCATTTTCTAGGGTGCAGGGTGGCTGAGAAGCACAGTATACCAGACACAGAAGCTTGTCCTAGCATCGCAGGTCATGAATTGACCTGTCTGAGGTGCTTCATGTCCCCTTGTCCCCCGCATATCCCTGTCCTACTGTTGTCCCCAAGCTGGAGATGAGGTCATGGTGCAGGGGCAGTTGGGTCAGGATCAAACAGCCCCCAGTTGGAACCCTGGGTCAGCAGCTTATGAACTGTGTGTCTGAACCAAATCACCTAATCTCTCAGAGACTTGGTTTTCCCATCTGGAAAATGGGGATGTGAATATCTCACAAAGTTGTTATCAGAATTGTTAACAGCATTAATGTACTATTAGCAAGGAAACAGGTCTTGGTTTCCGTCGGCGACCACTGTGCACTCAGCACTGCGCTGAGTCCGGGCTTTACATTCATGATCCCAGTCGGTCTGCACATCATCCACCAGGTGAGGATTACAAAACACCCTCACTCGTTACATGACATGCAGAAAGGCAAAGCCAAAAGCCCCTGTGGACAGGGTGCCTCCAAAACCCCTCCCCGTTAGCAGCCAACACGTCATCAGTGACCAAGAAATGTGAGCTTCCTCTCCTCGCCCTGCCTGTCACCTTTCTGGTTTTCTCTTTGGACAGGCCCATTGCCTGCAACCAGAGCCCAGCCCTGCACAGCTTCAGGGCCCCGGAGAAGCAGCTCGGCCCTGGAGGGGGTGGGGAGGCCCCAGGTCTGAGTCTAGTGGCCGGAAGCTGGCTAAGTCACCTTGAGCAAAGCCATTTCATCTCTCTGCAGCCTCGGAGTCCTCATCTCTAAAATGGAGATGGAGGCGATGGGATGGGTTTAAAGGACCCAGGGTAGGGAGGTGGTCCAGCAAGAAACCACAGCTCACCAGACAGGCACATTCCCCTTCCTCTGTCTCAGCCCATCCAGGAGCCTGGCTTTGACCCCTGGACCCTAGGGGCCCAAGGGAGAAGTCCAGCCCAGGCCTGGCTCCGGCGGCACCCAAACTTTGGCGGGGGAAGAAGAGGGACCGCACACCTGGAATATACTCAAATCTGGGGTTTAGAGCCCCAATCTGTTGGAAAAGCAGTGAAATTTCAGGACAGATGAACAGGCTAAGGGTCAGATGCACGGGGCTTCAAGTCTCTGTTCTGACCCTCAGTAGCTATGTGACCTTGGGCAAGTCATCACCCCTCTGAGCCTTAGATTCCTCGTCTGTAACATGGGAATAAACCAGTGGTACCTCCAAGGGTGGCTATAAAAAGGCTTGGGACCACCCGGCCCAGCCTCCGGCACACAGCAAATGCTCCCCCGCACCGCCGCTACTGCTCCTGTGCATCTGCAGAGAGCCCAGGGGGGCTGTGCGCCCTGGCTTCCTGCCCCCACCTGACATGGGGCCTCGCCCTGCCACCGCTGCCCACAACCAAGTGCAAGGGCTGCTTACAAGGTGCACGAAACGGCGTCTGAAAAATGAAGGCTCTGTGCTGCTCGTGGATTTTCTATTTAAATTTCCTGATTCCCTAATTATAATCTCAGCAAGAAAGAAGACCGCGGACCAGCGGGGGTTGTCGAGGAGAAATTACTTGGCAATTTTCTTTCGTCCAATGGAAGCAAAGGGAGGTGGAAGAGCACGATGAAGGGCGGAGCTCAGAATCCCTACCCTGTCCCTTTATCTGGGCTTAATGTGCTCTGCCCATTGGAGGCGACTCAGCACTTCCCTTGGAGGGTAGGCCATGGGAATGGTGCTTGGGGGGTGGCGGGGGGAATTACCCATAGACTTATATCTCTTTGGCATTCCTCTCTTTCTTGAAAAGTCAAAGCAGGCCGGCTCATCCCTTCCCTCCTGAGTACATACTCATTTCATAGATCTTTTTTTTCTTTTTGAATTTCCAAAAGTAGAAAGAACACTTGCTCAGAAATACCCAAGGAGCTTGTCGAAAAATCAGACCCCAGAGTCTACAACGATCAGCCTCTGCCGGCCGGGGGTGGGCACTGGCTTCTACGCTTGACCCGCACGCCGTAACTGATCCTCGAATTCTTGGGCAACTCAAGTCATCAGCTCTCGGGTTTCTAAGGTCGTAGGCTTTACAAGTGTCAGATGCAGAAAAGGATGGCAGGAGACTTGCTGTGTCCTCCGCACAAAACGACCCCAAACAGTACATTGTCATTTGCAGAATAGCAGATCCAGGACTCTAAGCAAGCTATTTGTAAGCATAAGAGCAAAGCTGTGGAGTCGGATTCATGGGGCTTAAAAACCTGCTTCCACCGCCACCTCCCAACAGAACAGCTTTGGCCACATGGAGCACCTCTCCGGGCCCCAGTCTCCGTGACAGTAAAAGTAAGATAATAACATACCCGTCCTCCTGGAGGATAGCATGACATTGTGTGCTCACACAAGCCCATGTCTGCACACGAACGCACACAAATGCATCCCCAGTACCTCGCAGGGTGCCCGGCACATAGGAACTGCTAGGAGCTGCTGTTTATTGCTGGAGGCTTACTACCAACCGGACACATACTCATTCAATCCTCATTACCACCTCTCTGGTAAGTGACATTTTTGTCCTGTTTTACAGAAGGGGAAACTGAGGCTCAAAGACAGGAGGTAACTGGTGCAAGGTTAAAGCAGCAGTAAGGTCGGAGCCACTGGTTTATTCATAAAATATTGACAGCTCTCCATGTGCCAGACTCTATTCCAGGCATCGGGGATATTATGGTCCACGAGACAGACAATACTCCTGGTCTCTCAGCAATCACATCTAGGTGGGGAAAATTTGGAAACAAGATTGTCTGACTCCAGAGCCCACAGGTCTGACCACCGAACTGTCTCCTTGATAAGTGATGGGTCTTACTGTCATGGTCAAGCACACAGCCGAGCCTCTCCCATCCCCCATCCTGTGTCTGGGCTCCCAGGACACTCTACTTGGTGGCACTTGCTCAGAAGAGCCATGATCCGGGAATGGGGGAACAGGTGGAGGGTGGAAACAGACCACCAGGTTCAGGGTGGCAGTCGTAAGATCTCGCAAACTGTGAGAAGAAACAGCACTCATTTTGTAGTCAAATCTAGCCTTTGCTGCCTGTGATTCCTTAAAACATTTTCCAAAGTCTGTTGAGACCTCCCCAGTACTAGGAGGGAGGGCTGTCTCTCCCAGGGCCCCCAGACCCACACCCTCCCTGGGGTAGAAGGGCGGCCACACCTGGCCAGGTGGGCTGCAGGTGGGGAGTGGGAACTTGGGCTCCCTCTAGTGACCCAGTGAGGTAGTGCAAGAAACACTCGCATCCTGGGCACTAAACCACCTCTGCAGGACTTCCTCCCCATCAAGAAGATGACGGGTTGAGTGAGTCCTGGTCAAAAATGGCACCTCCTGTGGCTATCAAGGACAGCAACAACTCCCCAGCAGAGCTGTCTGGAATGCTCACTCTTTTGAGGTACTTGCCTCTGAACCTGACCTTCCCCCAGTTGTGTACCTGCAGATCCCTGGGTCTAGCCCCCGGTCGCCCCGCCTCAGGAGTCCCACTGGAGGTGGCCTCCTCTCCATCCCCTTTGCCACACTGAGTGCACGCTGCTTCTTCTGCTGGGCCTGTTGGGTTGGGCTTGCCCCTGACCCCAGCCTGCTGATCACCACCACCCCACCGGGCTAGGGGTAGGGGGTGTGGGTCATGACAGAGATTGGTCCTGAGTCCCATTTCCAGGCTCAGCTTTGCCTTGCCTCCTGGAAGCCACCCCACAGTATTTTTGGAGCCACTTAGCATCCTAATGATTAGCAAACTATTGCAACCAGACGCCTGGGCTCTACTGAGTCAGCAGTGAGGAGCAGACCCTGGCCAGTGTGACTTGGAAGGAGTCACGTGACCTCTCAGGGCTGCAGTCTCCTTGTCTGAAAATGGAAACAAACTACTGAGGTTAAAAGGGACAAAATATGGGAAAGCACTCTAGGAGGTAGAATGCACAGGCTGTTATTAGTATTTCTGTTATGTTTGAAACAGAAGTCTTCTGAGATGCCTGACATCCCCCACCAAGTAGTGGACCCCTTCCTATTACGCATCCTGGGCACAAAGGGCTCTATTATGTAGATGGGGGGGGGTTTTCCTGGCCACCTGGACCTCTGAGCACCTGCTTCCACTGAATTAGGCCACTTCAGGGATCTGCTTGGTTTCCTATGCGCCCTGGTCCTATTATACATCAAATCTAGCTGAATTTGTAATGCAACCCTTCTCCTAATTTTCATTTTAGAAAAATATGACAAGACCCTTGTGGGTAGCCAACTTCAAAGGAGATAGAGGGAGTTTACCTCGTAGCCACACAGACAACTGAAAGTTGAATGTCGGACATGCATCTTCCTAAATGTCCTCTGGCTACTCCTGCCGGTTCCTACAACAGAGAACTTTAAATATTTCTTTCTGTGTCTCCTGTCAACCATCGTTTATCGAGGCAACATTCGGGACCCACATCCCAGGAAAGACAATTCCTTCCCTAACAGGAATCTAGGTACCAGCTGATGGGATAACTTCTTTCTGTCCACTGCATTTTTACTTCTCTCCGGGCTCCCCATCCATGTGAGCCAGGGGCTAGAGAGAAGGAGGGCTGAGAAGGGATGCTGGCGCAGGGTGGGAGATGTGGTGGCCCCAGGCTCCAAGGCCTCTCCTTGTTCTGCTGCACGGTTATTTTTGAGGGGTCTTAGCTCCCCAGCGGGAAGTCAGGGAATCAGACTCAGGCATTTTTCCATCTGCATGGCAGGGTCGTGGTAAATGTGTGTCTTGTGAGGGCAAAGCCCACTGACACTTTGGGGGATGCAGGACCCATACCCTTTCCAATGTAGGCTGAGCCCACACAAAGAAGGGGACCCAGGAAACTCACATTATGTCCAGTCCTCTGTTCTCCTGCTCTGGAACCTCTGAAGCCCAAGGATACCTTGCTCTCAGACTCCTGGCTGGAGACAGAGACAAGAGTTATGAGTGGTAAGAAGGCAAGACTGGCAGTAATTCCAGATTCCGGATAATCCCATGTGGGTCAGAACACCCTGGAGGGGCCAGTTACAGGTCTCAGGTTCTGGGGTTATTATAACAACAGCAGCAGCACCGACTGCAAATGATAATGGCTGCCATTATTTGAGCACGTATTATGTGCCAATCCCACCCACACTTTTCACTGGATACGCTCATCACATGGCGTGAGTACCGTGATTACCCTCATTTTACAGATGGGGAAGCGGAGGCTTCAACGGCTTCCTTTGTCTAAAGTCACACAGGTAGGAGGTGTGGGAGCCGGGCTTTGAACCACCACGGGGCGCTGCCTCTGAAGTGGTACGCCATTTAATGCTTGTGTACAATTTGCAATTTAGAAACAAAATTCTCACGTATTATTTCATTTCTCCTCATCAAGAAACACCGAACCTGGAAGCTGTCTGTCAACTGTAGCACACAGACAAGAAACGGAGGCTTGCACAGATACAGGGGTCTGTCCGCCTTCCCGTTGCTCGTAGGAACGGGAGGGTGATGCAGAAGAAAGGGGTACTGACCTTGCAGCAGAGAGATCACTGAGGACGGGGGGGCGGGGGGTGCCTCTAAAAGGAGTGACAGACACCTTTCCTGCTACGAGCAAGCTTACACGCTAGATGGAGAAAAATGACACAAACCGCCTCAAAAGGCTGAGAGTCACCTCTGGCATGCCGATTGCCTCTTGCCCTTCCCGGAACACACCAGCTTGGCGCTGGCTTGATTCCTCTAAGAGTTGAGTTGGTTTTGCCCTCTGAGGCACTGGGCACGGTGACAAGTTATCTCAGCTCCGCAGTGAGCATCACACCAGAGTATAGGAAATACTCAGCACCCCACTGTGCGCCCTATGCAAACGCCCCACTGTCTCCTGCCCACCCATTAGCCACCCAGGATCCTGCCAGCCCCTCTGGGCACTGATGTAATTACCAATAAGAAGATGAATATTTAAAGGGACTCTTATTTAACCGGTTAATGCTTCCTCTCCAAATTCCCTCCATCACTGTCTCTGATTGGATTCTAGAATGACTGTTCTGACTTAGAACCAAAGTGGCCTGTGGTTTGGCCTTATGAATGGTCATGTGACCATTCTGCCCTCTTTCTTGTCATGGGGACTTAAAGGTAGAGGGGACCAGTCATTCTGGCCTAGCTGTGAACATTAAGGTCAGCTCCCCTATTCTGCCTGGCCAGACAGGACCCTGGTTTGTGGGGGAAGGGAGGAATAATCACAGGAAAAGGAACTGGGCACCCATGACGGATTACCCCGTTACTATTGTCAAGCCCCCCACTCATTGCCACAGATGGGTAGTTTCTCCCCAGAGCCAACCCTACCGACCCTTGGTCTCAGACTCCTGGCCTCCAGAACGGTGAGAGCTGAGATCCTGGCTGTCTTAAGCCCCTCAGTACATGGCGATTTGTTACAGCTGCCACAGGAGACTGATGCCAAGCAGAAGAGGATGGAGGAGAGTCAAGAATGACTCCCAGTATTACGGCCCAGGGGTTCTAGAGGCTGACGATGTGGTTTGTTGAGCTACGGAATGTCAGAGAAGCCATCTGGGCTGCTTGCAAAGAGCAGGGCCCAGGGACATTGGACAGGTGTACGGTGATGAGAAAGCAGGAGAACAGAGGCATCCAGAATCCATTGTATCTAGGAATTGGGGCCCCAGCCCTAATCTCTGCACTTTGGGGGACTGTATCCTGCTTTCAGGGACCCTGGGAGGCAGACAAGGAAGCAGCCCTGACACATTAGTTGGCTTGTCTTAGAAGCCTCTCAGTGGTCAGCCGGGAGCCACCAGAGCCCACACCTGTGGCCTTTGGTGTCCAGCTTCAACAGGTTCTGCTCTTTCCATGATCACAAAATAAAGGGGTCCCTGTGGTGGCCAAGGACCAAGTCCAGTTGTGAGCGTAGCGTGCTGTGGGGGCAGGAGAAGACAGCAATGGGCAGGATGTGTCAGCAGGCAACAATGGGGTAGCAGCTGGGGACACAGAGGGAGAAGGGGCGGCTTCAAGGACCAACTTGGTCTCTTCCCATCTTTTGCCTGGAAGCAGCTGCAGCCGCTCACTCCCCCTTCCTGCCAGTTCTGCGGCCAACTGTGGTTCCTCCAGCCCACAGCTGGGCCCTTCAGACCCGCTGACACAGTTCAGCGCAGTGGGTATTGGACCCCAACACCAGCTGCCCTGCCCTCCACACAAAGGAGCCCGAGGACCTCTAGCCAACAGTGCTGATGATGAATTTCCATCAGCTCTTAGGCCTCATTTTTCCATAGTTACAGCAGGGAGAAGACACCGGGACCCACTGAAGGCATGGAGCTGCCGTGCCCTGAGAACAAGGCAAATCCCTCTCTGAGGACCCATTTCCACAGAAGGGGATTTTTTCTGAGACTTAGAGGAAAAATAAAATCTGATTTAATTCTTAGGAAATTGCCTTTCTACCCACCTGTGTAAGCCTGTATTTAAATGCTAATATGTTTGGCCTGTTGGGAGGCCACATTTAATATTTTTTTCCAGAGCAACAACAAAAAAATCATTTATTTATGAGAATACTGGCCTCCCCACCCTCTCTCCTGAGTTCCTCATCTTCATTTGCACCTACCAGCTGGATGCGGCTCTCCGCAAGGCACATGAAATCTGTAACCATCTCCCTCCCCAGACCAGATCCTCTTTATACCTTTCCTGGTTTTGTTTCCAGAACTGCTGGTGGCTTTTGACCCCCTCCTGTTCCCCAGACTTCCTGCAGTCAGTCACCAGTCCCACTGACTCAACCCTCTCCCTTGGGGCAAATCACCAAATCTGACTGAGCCCCCACTTCCTCATCTGTAAAATGGGTATAATAAATAATACAGACTTAAGGTGCTTGTTATGAGACCCAGACAATAAACACAACACCCAGCACAGCGTCTGGTAACAGACCTACAAATTATGATGATTATTTTTATGATGACCTTGACCCCCATAGAATCTGCCCTCTTCATCTTCATGGTTATTCTATCATGAACTGTTCAGTGAGCTCTGCTGATTAGAAAACACCGACTGGTCGCTATTTGCTTCAAGTATTTGCATGCTCTGAAATTCTTTACCTTGTGCATTTGTCTGCTTGTTTATGGTCTGAGCATACCTACCCCACACCACCTCTAAAATGCAATTCCCTCAAGGGAAGGGAGGCTGTCTTATTTACTGGTGTAGCCTCAATACCTGGCACAAGCTGGAAGGGAAGGCACCTGGCTTGGCTGGTTATTAAATGACCAACCCCAGCTTCAAGGGCTCCCCTCTCTGTCCTGCTCAGTGCTGCTGGGCTGGGACTCTATAAGCCACATTTCTGCTTTGCCAGCAGCCCCAAGATCGCCTCTGCCAGTAGGGGGACAGGGAGGAGGGGACCGTGTTCCTTCCCCGCATCCTTCCTGCTCCTGCCTGTGTCCCCAGGGCCACTAGCAATGGCATCAGCTTCCAGTGGCAGCAAATGGTTCATTTCTGATCCATAGTTTTTGAACTCCCAGAGTCAGCCTCATAACTCCCCTTCAGAGACACCAGCCCCAGCTGGCCAGCACCCCATCCTCAGAGGACCAGGTCTCAGCTTCAGGGAGCCCCTCCTCCAGGCTTCTCATTCTGAGGATCCCAGTCCTTTCCTTGTCTGACCACACCCCCCACCCAGTGCTAGAGCTGGCCGCTGCTTCCTACGGTTACCATGTCTGTGATTCCTCAGCGTCTCCTCCCGTCCTTGTTGGGCCTCCAATACCCATATACCAAGTCTTCACATGAAATTCTTGCTGTCCAAATAGCTGGTGAGGCTGTGTCTCCTGGGTTGCAGTGAGGCTGAATCCATGCCTAGCATCCGTCCCCACCTCCTCTCCCACCCCCACAGCCATGGCCATGGGGGGAATTCCTTCAGGCGTTGATCTCAGCTCACTCCAAGATGCGTCCAGGAACAGGGGTTTATGATTATAAGAGACAGCTGCTGGTTTCTTTCAAATCAAGGCAAAACGTGTCTCACTCAAACTCCCAGTTGCTTTAATCTTGAGCCCTGGTGAGATACGAAATAAATTTGGAATTTTAGAGCCAAATGTCAAATGGCCTTAGGCTCAAATTCTGCCTCAGCTGTGTGGCCTTCAACAAGTAACTTTCCCTCTCTGGGCCTGTTTCCTCATTTATAGACTGGGTAGCATAATAATACTTGCCTCATAGGGCTGTGTGGATTACGCATGTAAAGGGAAGGACTTGGAGGCGTTGCCTGCCCATAGAAGGCTCTTAGCGAATGTTGCGGTCAATGTCATCATCCTGTGGACAGCCTTCCAACCTTCTAAAGGACAGCATATCTGTCCTCTCTTAGCCTTGTTCTCGCTTGTCAGCACAGTCTTGGGGGCACAGATGACATCTGGAGCCCCCATCTGCTTCTCCTCCTGTCCCGCAGAAATGCCATGTGAAGGTTCTTGTGAACAGTATCAGATGGAGAGTAACTCTGCCTTCCCCAGGGCCCTCGGCTAGTGCGCCTCTGTGACAGGGAGGCTAATTACAAACCCGCTGATGATCTGAGTTCCCTGGTACCACCTGAACGTTCCATTACCGTCTGTCCCTTTCTATTCCTTATTTGCAGAAGAGCGTGTTCCTTGAGCAGAGAACGATTTTTCCCCCATACTCTTCTATTATGGATTTAATACTGACACAACCAGCCTTCCTTTGGTGGGAATGTTCTTGGCACACTACGCACCTTGCCCACGTTTCTGGCGGTTTTGGTGTGTGACATTTTGGGTGCTGCTGACCCTTTTGGGGCCTGAGTCATTTCTCTAACTTGGGAAGTTCAAATACTTCATCCTTGCTGAGATCGGAGGAGAATCTGAAATGCTTGGTGTTTGAGTTACTACGAGGGGAGATTAAAAATTGGAGCCTGGCCCCAGGATTTCCCATAATCCCAAAGGTTCACCTATCCAGCCTCTACTTTCGTGGAGTGGTTCTAGGGGCCAGGGGCAGGAGTGGTGGCAGCAATTGGACAGTAAGAGTGACCTTCCCACTGACCTTGGCTTACTATGCCAGGCACGACATTCAGCACATTGATCTCATCGAAGCCTCCCCAGTTGAGGTAAAGATTGTTCCCATTTTCCAGAAGAGAAAGCTGAGGCTCCGCAGCTGGCTCGGCAGCTGCTCGACTGCAGACCTTAGCATCTCAGGCCTGTCTTCGGCCTTTTCACTTGCTGTTCTCACAGTCGGAACAGTTATTACCCCACAGAGCTGTGTGGCTCGTTTGGGTCTCCGCTTAAATGTCATTTAATAGAGACAAGCTTTTCTCAGTGACTCTGTAACGTTAGGAGCTCCTGTCCCTCTCCACCCACTTGGTCAGCTCTCTCTTCCTTCAAAGCACAGTCCTGCATGTGGACACACTGTCTATCTGTCCTTCCACCCCAGGAATGTGACCCCAGTAAGCCCAGGGACTTTGTTTTGTTCTCCACCATCTGCTAGGCGCCTGGAGCTGAGGCCCGGATAGTCTGTCTTCAACATTCATACGCACGGAAAGAACAAGCAGGTGGTTAAACGCCCAGGGCAAAGGGCCATGCTCTTCACCATTACCCGCCTTGCCTGGAGCAGGGATGGGATACTTCTTCTTGGGATTTGCCAGCTCCCGCAGACACCAGTGCTGTGTCTCTTTCCCCCTACCTTTCAAATGACAGGACTCCAGATTCCAGAGCTGGAGCCCAGACGCAAGTGCCCCCTGGACTTCTCCTGTCATCCCAAAACAGATGCTGCCCACAGCCTTCTGGGAGCCGCTCCTGCTGCAGTTTCCTGGCCAGGTTTGAGGCAGAAGGCAGACTTTCATCAGCTAATGCCACTGAAGTCACAGCAATTGTTTCTCCTGGCTTCTCAATCTTCCATGTCCCTACCTCGTGGGGGATGGAAGAGAGAGGCAGCGGGGTCTAGCTGAGAGTTCTGTCCTGCGAAGTTCAGAGGATGGTACTCTCTGTGGCAAATGGTCAGGTGGCTAGCACCGCCTCCCTCAGTCTTTCTCTCAACTCTCTCCTCCTCCAGGCAGTGCTGCCCTTTGTCTGCTCCTTGCCACCAGGTGTGTTCCACGGTCAAGTTCTTTCCTTCCCCTTCTTCACATCTACCTGCCCCATGTCTCCATCCCACTAAGATGGCGCAAGGTGAATAAAGTTCACTGGACAAATGGATTCTTCACAAGGGCTTGGTGCCTGATGATGAATTCACTCCACCGTAAGGTCAGGAAGGCACTGACCCTGTGTGTCTGGTTCGCTTGACCCACTGTTTTCTACATCCTGGGAGCTTGGTAAATACTCATGCGAATAAATGAACCAGAGACGGAGTGCCATTAACATTCCCAGATACCATGTGCATTTTAACTGGAACCTTCAATCCTTAAGAAAAAAAAGAGTGAATAATGGGGCAATTCAAGCCCTAAGCCATCAAGCACAATGGGATATTTTTCCATCAGGACTCTTCTCTCTGTATATGTTGTGACTCATACCGTGCTGGTGAGTCAGGGTGCTCCGTGTCTGTCAGCTCCGTGGGCTGTCTCCGGAGTCTGGTCTTAGAGCTGAAATTTGATGGTGACCACCTCAACCCCCGAAGGGCTGAGATTTGTTTCGAGATTTGCTTCCACATGACTCATGGAAGATGGAGAAGAAACTGGACATGGAGCATGAATTCCACTTTTCTGGCATTTTATCAACTGGTAGCCCATTCTCTGGCTTAAGAGCAATCTATTCTTCTCAAACATCCCAGAGAAGCAGATAACAGGAAGACAAAAGAGGAAGAGAAAGATGGATGGAGAGGAAGAGAAAGACTTTCCTAGGGTTTGGCTTAGTTCAGCTGCTGGGGGATTTCATATCGGCTGTCCGTGTTGTCACGGTGCATCACTGTGATACTGATGGCCCCAGGAGGACCTTTTGAATCACCAAGGAAAGTAAAGTGCAGACATCATGGGAGAGGTACCTGCCCTGTGTAGGGGGTGGGATGAGATGTCCGCCAAGGTCCCTTCCAACCCACGCAGTCTGTGCTACTGAACAGCAAGCAGACTTCTTATTAATCCTATTTGCATACCGGACTTCATATTTGCATATTGCCTTGCAGGTTTACTTCCCAGAGTATTGTACTGTAATCAAATTGAATTCTCCTCTGGCACTTGTGAGGAATACTTTCTTCATCAAGGAAAGCACGAATCGCACCCCTACCCCGATGAGAACGCAGACTTTTGGCTGACTTTGAGTCCGGGCACTTGGAGCTGGAGGCGGTCGGAGGCATCGACCTTCCCAGTCACGGAGGCAGGATGCCCCTGCTGCTGGTGCTGGGGCGGGGAGGGCGGGGGGCGCACAGGCCGGCTCCCCCGGAGCTCCCACTCAGCCCCACTTCTGCTGCCTGCAAACTTCCCACTGAGTGCCGAGCAGCGGCTTTCGGCTCTGCGGGGAGTTCTCCCACATCCCGATCAGGGCAGGGAGAATTGATCTATCAGATTAACCAGGAAGGAAAGAGCGGGAGAGCGAGCCCCAGGCTGCTGAGCGGAGTGTTTTTGCGTAGCAGTCCCTCCCTTCTGACTCGAGTATTAATTGCTACATTACCACTGCCATGTAAGAAAGACAGTCAGCAAAGCCTGGGAGAACGCCAGCTCCTCCCTCCCTGCTCTGCTCAGCCTCACTCCTCCTCGGGTCCCTCGGAGCGCCCTGTGCCCTGGCAGGACGTCCCCGTCCCAGCCCTGGTGTCCTGAGGTCCTCCCGTGGTGAGGACTTGAGTGGACAGCAGGAGGGGTGGAGGGAGGGAGGGAGGGAGGAAGGGAGCAAACATCGTGCCCTGCAGGCTTTCTGGATGCAGAAGCCGGACTCACTGCAGAGGCAGCTGTGCTGTTCCTGGAGCTTCTGGGGTACATCCGCCTCTCGGGGTTTGCCTAGGCGGGCTCCAAGTGCCAGGGCCACGCAAGGTGGGTGCTTTCCCTTCTGGGCGCTGACAGCAGAGCCTACCTTCCCTCTACCACCATGAGCGGCTGCTCCAAAAGATGCAAGCTTGGGTTCGTGAAATTTGCCCAGACCGTCTTTAAGCTCATCACTGGGACCCTCAGCAAAGGTAGGGAGCCTGGCCTTGACCCTCATTTTCTGTCTTAATGTGGTCTGGCTGGCCAAAGTGGCAAGTGCCTTGGTGTGGCGTCTGTGGCTGTTCTGGTGTGCCGGGGTCTCAGAGGAGGGGGGGCAGGGAATGGGTGGCTGGGATTCGGGGTTGCTGACAACCTGGGTCCTGGCTCTGAGCGGACGGGCACCACGCCAGGGAGCTCAACCGGCCATAATTGCCTGGAACTTTGGAAATGGATTTGGTGGTGTGTGGCCGATTGGTTACAGGCAGGCAGAGGGACAGAACCCTTCCCAGAGCACTGGAAGCTGCTTAGCGTGACTGGAGTTTCAAGAAGTTATCCAGGGAGTGTTGTGTCTTGTTGATAAAGGAGAGATTTGATGTGGTGGGCGGTGAGTAATTCTGCAGAGCAGAGCCGCTTGAGGAGGCCCCAGGAGGGGGCGGCAGGGCTGGAATCCACCACGCGCTGGTGAACGCAGGATTTGTATCAGCTCGGGGGCTCATGTGCCAAGGACTTTCTCTCGCTGGGTTCCAGGGTCCTGCATTTCTGGGGCTTTGTTCATCCTTCTGCTCTCTTGGACCCTCGCTCCTCTGCCGACCCTGCCCGTGTCAACGTCTGTCTTCTCTACTTCTCCAAGAACTGGGGCAGCAGGGGGTTGGTAGGTTCAATTCCCCAGGCAGCAGAGAGGGTGGTTGGGAACCAGACCTAGGACTGTGTACACGCAAGTCAGCCCCAGGATGCGGAGGGGAGGCTGATGTATTGGCGTCGTTCCTATCTCCTGAAACCCACTATGACACTGTGCCAGGGAGGGCGAGGCACTCAGAGAGACTCGGGCAAACTTTTTGGAGATAAAATTTGAAGAGAGAGCAGCAGCATGATGTGGTTTCACTGGCTGAAAAAAAGTCTTTAAATATTCATGCCCTCTTTCAGGAGGAAAGAGTCTTTGGAGGAGGACGCATTGGAAGCAGCAGACTGGGTATTCAGGGAAGGAGGGAAGGCCACAAAACCTTGACCAGGATTTTTTTAAATGACAAGGAGAGAAGATAAAGGCTGCGTGTGGCCAGCTGTGATGACGCGACACCGGCGTTCCGGGCCCAGGAGTTTCTGCCTGGTGCAAACGGAACGGCAAATGTCTGGGGGAGGGATGGTGAGGTCTGCCTAGCTCCTTTCTCAGCCCCGTCACCACCCTTGGTCTGCCCCCACTACACTTCTCAAATAGGGCGCTGTGCCTCCAGGATGCCCAGGGAGACCAATGCTGAGGGTCAAGCTGTGGGCAGATTTCCCGCGGCCCTTGTGGGGTGGACAGAGGTGAGGAGCTGAGAGCCAGGACTAGAGGATGCCCCAGAGTCCTCCCCGCAATTCAGTCCTTCCAAACAGGACTTTCTTCGCACATCTTGGATTCCAGGATCTCAGGGGATGAGGGGTGAGGGGCAGCCTCCCACCTCAGCCTTTGCTCCTCAGAGGTTTAGCAGAAAGATCTTTGGCCCACACTTGGGAAACCTAGCTCTCAACTCTGGCTTTGCTCCCTGGGCAGGCCTCAGCCTCTCTGAGCCTCAGTTTCTTCATCTGTAAAATGAGCCCATTACCTGCAACCTGTTTACCTTCCAGCATCGTTGGAAGGATCCAGGGAAGCTGAGACATAGGATCGCTCTATGGACTATGTTGCAGTGACCCGATAAGAGGACGCTGTCAGGGACTGAGATGGGCCTGGGTCTGGAGAGGGTGACCTAGGCCATGCCATCTGCCAGAGCAGGGTCAAAGGTCTTCAGTGTAGCTGGCTACAGGTGGGTCTGTGCACTCCAGGCAGTTCTGGGGGCGGGGGGAGACCCCAACAATAGAATTATGTATGAGAAATTGAGTCAGTCAGGGAGAGGGAGAACGTGCAGAGGGGTGTGTATGAGAGAGGGGGGAGAGAGAGAGGATAGATGGCTATTTGATTAAATGAGCAGGAAGATACTGTCTTTTGCATAATTGCCTACAATCATTTGCTTAAGATTTATTTACTGAGCACCTACCCTGTGCCAGGCTAACTGCAGATCCCGGACACTGGAGAGTATGACACAAGTTCTCCCCCGATCAGAGTGCACAGGCTGAACACCAGACATCACCTGGACACCACGCTGAGTGCAGAGAGGGAGGGAGGCATGGGGGCCAAAGAGAAGCCTGGGGCAGATCCAGAGGCTTCTCCAAAAGTGGCATCAGCTGAGATGAGAAGGAAGGCAGGACGGGGCAGAGGGAGCAGGCTGGCACGAGCAGAGGGAGCAGTGGAATGTCAGCGTCCGCCGAGAAACCAGACAGCAGGGCAGGATGGCCCCCTCTCTCCGCTCAGAATCCCAGAGACTAAGATCCATGGGACTCGGAAAGGGCTCCACAGGGACCTAGTGGCCTCCTGGCCTTTCTACGTCCTGCATCCGTACTGAGCTTCCCGTAGCCAGGGCTCAGGGAGGCGGCCCGCCGTGGGCCCCGAGGCAGCATCGCTTCTCTCCACTCTGCAGAGAGCACCAAGGGCTTACACGAACCTGGCTCTGTGCCAGGCACTCGCTGGAAAACTGGTGTTCTGCCCAACCCAGGTGTTTGCTAAATATTTGTTAAATAAATGACAGTGGGAGCAGGGCCAGGACTGGAGCAGGGGAGCAAAGAAGGTCTTTCTTATGCATAGGCCAGCCCTAACTGACTATAGATTAGATCCAACGTGGACACATTACAGTAGTTTAATGATTGCTGGGTTTAATTGTGATTTCATTTACTCATTACTCATTACTCATTGNGGGCCCGCCGTGGGCCCCGAGGCAGCGAGGCAGCATCGCTTCTCTCCACTCTGCAGAGAGCACCAAGGGCTTACACGAACCTGGCTCTGTGCCAGGCACTCGCTGGAAAACTGGTGTTCTGCCCAACCCAGGTGTTTGCTAAATATTTGTTAAATAAATGACAGTGGGAGCAGGGCCAGGACTGGAGCAGGGGAGCAAAGAAGGTCTTTCTTATGCATAGGCCAGCCCTAACTGACTATAGATTAGATCCAACGTGGACACATTACAGTAGTTTAATGATTGCTGGGTTTAATTGTGATTTCATTTACTCATTACTCATTACTCATTGCACAGGGTCCTCGATTTGCAATAATCCAGCCCTTAGAAGGATTTTTCTTTGTCCCTTTCAGAATTGGGGCATGTAAAGGTCCTATAGGACCAGGCACCTCCTGCTGGTTGGGGGGGCAACTCGTTGTTTCTTACCTGCCTTGGGAATGCCTGGAGAACAGGGAAAGCCCAAGACCACCCCTCCCTGTCCTTCCATCGCCGGACCACAGACACCTCCCCCTGATTTTAGCAATCCCCTCTCCCACTGGTCTAAGCTGCGGGCGGCCCAGACTTTTCTCACAGATGCCTTTTTCAGAGATGGACTGAGCAGGTCCCCCTGCTCACACGTCTCCTTGACCTTGTGCTTTTCCTCCATAGCCCTCATCACAATCTGTGATCCATAATCCTTTTAGACATGTTTGCTAAAGGCTGTCTTCCCCACTGGACTTCAGCTCTGGGAGGGCAGAGACCACATGAGTTTTTCCTCGTCCCCGTGACCAGAGCTCCTCGGCCAGCACCAGGCCCAGAGTGGCTGCTTTGCCGATAGCGGGAAACGACCCACGCAGCACCTCGGGGCACAGACATCCGCCCGGGGTCCTGAGAGGATGTGTAGAGTGGGAGCTTTCCTGGACGCGCTGTGCAAGCCCCTGTCCCAGAGGTGCTCAGTAAACACTCTCGGAACTCTGTCAGCGGCAAGACCCGAGTCTGTGGCCAGAGGGTGAGCCTCCGGCCAGACAAATCGTTCGGAACCCTGCCTAAGCTTTCTCGGTGTCTCAGGAAGGGCATTTAATTGTCCCCCAAGAGGGGAGGCTGTGTGTGGGGAGAGATCCGGCACCCCCATCCCTGCTCCTTCAGCTTGACTCTGATTTGTTCCATGTACTGAATTTCTCTGAAATTTAAAGAACGAGTTCCTCTCGCTTTAAAAAACAAAACAAAACAGTGTCCTTTGTGGAAAGGACAGTGGGTTGCCAGACTAGGACCTCCTCGAGTCCACTGCACACTGGCCAGGAATCTCCCGCAGGGTCCCTCACCTCTCTGGCCTCAATTGCCTGCTCTAGGAAATGGAATCACCATGCCCATGAAGTAAGAGTGCGTCTATAAAGCCCCCCGCATGTTAAGCACACGGGAAATGTTTGCTGATGTGACTGCAGTTATTAGCTGGTCCCCGGGACAATGAGGCCCTCAGGGCAGGGACTCCATCTCACTAACTGCTGTTTTCTTCAGAGCTGGCACAGACTCTGAGAGTGGCCTCTCTAGAATATTCTATTCCCCTCTCCATAACTTGTTTTCCTCAGGTCCCACCTAGTGCTAAGATTGACCTTTGAGCCCTTTCCCCCACCTGATTCCCTTAATAGGAGTTAATAAAATGACTCCCAGAGCCAGGCCCTCCCCAGCTCTTTAACTGAGCAGAAGCCCAGCTCCTGGCCTAGATGGCTGGCTAATCCCCAGGGTCTGGGGGACCTGCCTGGTTCTCTTCTTTCACAGCCAGCTCCCTAGTCACTTCACAGAGAACCTGGGGCCGTGGATGGGAACCCAAGTAGGGCAGGCTCCACTCTGGTTGGGGAGGTTTAAACCATCTCCTTCTGCACTTTGGGAACCCTTCTGTCACCCCAGAAAGAGGGCGAAGCCAAAGACAGCAGGAGGGAAAAATTCAATCCAGGAGAGCTTCTAGTTGTCCAGGCCACCCACATGGCTGCAGGGTGTGTGTAGGGGGGGAGGGGTGCTGACCTTGTAAGATTTATCTCAAGGACAATGCCCTGGAGCCCCAACTCCCTGTCTCCCACCCTGGCCTGTGGTTTTTCTCTGTGCTTCAGACCCATCCCAGACACGCTGTTCCTCTCGCCTCCTCTTCTCCAGGAACTGACCTTGAACTTGGCTCTGCCTTCAGGCAGGCCCAGCTTGAGTCCCAGCTCTGTCATGGAGCAGCTGTGTGAGCTTGGGTGAGGTACACAACCTCCCTAAGCCAAGGCTCCTCCCTTTTAATTGGAGGTAATAACACCACCAAGTGCAAAGGCTGTTCTGTAGCTCAGTGAGGATGACACGAGCGGCGGCTGCAGCTGGTAGGGCTAGCGGCGAGTCCCTCCCTGTGCCAGGCCCTAGGCACCTCCCCTGTCTTGTCCCAGTCCTGACCTTGGAGTAGGGGTTGCAATCACCATTTTACAAGATAAAGAAACTGGCTAGGTGGCCCAGCTGGCAGTAAGTGGCAGAGTGGGGATTGGAACACAGGTCCTACTGGGGCCAGGGCCAGGCTCTTGCCTCTCTACTCCACGGGGCTAGAGAAGACACCCCTGAGGGGATCGCTCCCCACCTTGTCACTGGCAAAGAGTGCCCCAGCATCCCACTAATTTTGTAGGTGGGTTTGTCAAGAACTATTATACCAGCTGGGGCTCTTCAGGGAAGCCATCCGTCTTCCAAAGAGTTGTGACAAATTCCTTAATGCGGCATGGCCTGGGTTAAGGAATAAGCTTTATGGGGAATAGAACACTCTGCAGGCCAAGGTTGGGAAGACAGCCTCATACATGCTCTCCCAGCATCACTGTCACCTCTCAGATAGGTACACTGGGGCCAGGGCACCTGCCAGACATTGCATGGGCTCCAGGACCATAAGGGACCCTCCCCACCACTCTCCCTTCTTATAGGGCAAGTGTGAGGAGTAGTCATGTCAGTGGGGAAATACACAAGGTTTTAGGCACCAGGCACTCGGGAGTTGAGAGACTGACAGTTTACTAGAATTCTCTGGGAAAGCAATAGCCTTGCCCCTGAGAACCTTGGCACCTATGAGATGTGACTGAGCCCTCTACCAAAAGGAGGGTGCCACCTGTCCCATGAGCAGCTCAGCTTGCGTGCACTTGCCCGCCACCCTGGGGCCCAGCTAGCTCACTGTCTTGGCAGCACAGGCCAGCACTGGGTCATGTTAGGACAACCCTACTCCTGGTCGCATCCAGGAACCTCTGAGAGCTTGTGCCTTGTCATAGGCAGAAAGTTCAATCACTGGGGGTTCTGGTCCCCTCCTGGCCTCTCCAGTCACAGCCAGCACCTGCCAGTGTGGGGACCAAGCTTGTCTGGGCTCTCCCCATGCCCACTAGGCCTCATTCCAGCATATCTGTCTCTCATCCTTGCCTCCCTATACCACACACATCAGTCCCTCACCCATTTCACTGGCCAGGTGCTCTCTGGGGTCCCCATAGTCCCATAGCAGCCCCCTGCCACCTGCCAATGCTATCCTTCTTTGGGGCCACTTGACCTCTCCTCCATTCCAGTTTTCCCGTGCTCTGAGAGATTGGCCCCTCAACAGCAGACCCTCACTGCCTGTCCGCCATGGCTGACCAGTGTCACCTCAGGGTCCATCTGCACCCCAGCCAGGAGGGCAGGAGGGAGGACCCAGGCTCTGAGGACCCCATGGAAGGGCAGAGGGCTGGGGAGAGAAGACAAAGCAGGAGATGAGATAGCACAGGCTCTCTGGGGCCAACAGGAAGGAAAGGAGGCCAGGACTCGGTAAAAGATGTGAGGAAAGGTGTTTACTCCTGCCAGTGACCACCCTCCTTATCTGTGAGGACACAGATCCCCAGTCTGGAGGCAGACGAAAGCCTTGCTCCTGATGGGGTGAGGGCAGGAAAGCCATGAACACAAAGCCAACCCTGGTCCCATCTGGTTGAAGCCACCACATGTCCAGCCCATGTTCTTAGACCTACAGCCAGTAAGAGCTTTGGAGCCAAACCTGAGTTCAAATCCAGATCTTCCCACTTGCTCACTGAGCAGGATGCTTCCTTCTCTGAGCCTCAGTTTCTTCATCTCTAAAATGACAGAGTTGCTGATTTTGAAGTTCCCGTCCAGTTTTAGAGTTTTAAGATTCGATATTCATAATTGCAACGCTCCTCATGGCACCTGCTCTGGCCCCGACACTGCTCTAAGCACAGCACATGCTTAGTCAGCCCCACTTACAGGTGAGCAATTCAGGGCTCTGGAGAGGGAAGGGCCTGGCTCTGAGGCACACAGCCAGCATGGGACAGAGCCAGAAGTGGAAGTCAGGCTGTCTGTCTCCACGTTCCGGCTTTGGCTCCCTCATTTCATGCCCTCCATTCCTAAAACTCGGATCCGGGATAGGAAAGCAATGAAGACAAAGTTGATGCCTCCCCAGTCCGGCCAAGAGGCGATGTGTGCTCTTTCAGAAGTCAAGGTGTCAAGACCTCTGCTCTGACTCAAGCAGCACAATTCCAGAACATCCCCCTGAGACCCAAGTCCCCCGTCCACACTGCAAACCACCATCGCAGGCCATCTTTTCCAGTCAAACGACAGAAAATAGGGGAAACTGGCTGAATAGCCCAGCCTGCAAGGACAGGAAAGGAAGAGCCCGGTACAAGGCCTCCCCCTGCAAGGCTAGCCTGGCCAGTTTCCAGTTCTTGCCGGAAGGAGGTGGGTTAGAAGCAGAGGCAGAGAACTGGGTGGGCATCAGGGAGGGAGATGTGATTCCGATGCTTGTGTCTGGGAGGCCGGGGTTAGCCTGCCCTAATTTTCTTGCGGTAATCTTTTGATTAACCCTGGGCTGGTTTGGGTGGCATTTTTCAAACCATCTACGCTTGGCAGGCAGAGCCAAGCCCAGGCTTGCCGCTCACTATCTCCAAGCATCAGTTGGGAAGCCACTGTCATTCCGAGCCTGGGACAGCAGAAGGCACACTGGCCGAGGAAGGCGCTGGCGTCCTTATGCCGCAGGTAAACCCTGCCCGTGCCTCCCCAGCCCAGAAACAGCAGCCTGTCGTTCCAAGCTCAGCACGCACTGTGCAAAGAAGAATAATTGCCGTAGTCCCTTGAGTACTCTTCATTCACTGGGGCTTTCAGGGGATCCCTACATTCAGTCCAGCCTTAGCCCTGCATGTTTCGTACTCTCACCGTTCCCACTTGAGGATGGGAGAGGTTGAATAACTTCCCAAGTTCACAGAGCCAAAAGGCACCAAAGGTTCTGTGCGGTACTAAAGAAACACCCTCTCAGTTGAACCCCTCAGCACTGTCACCCCCTGGCATGGACAGAACTGTGCTGCCACCCCAGTTCATTTGTTGGGGCCCTCACCCCCAATGTGCCTGTATCTGGAGATAGCACCTTAAAAGAGGTACTTAAGGGTGAATGTGTTCACAGGGGTGGGGCTTTGATCAGATAGGACTGGTGTCCTTGTAAGAAAAAAGGCATGCGCAGAGAAAGGGCCACATGAGGTCACAGGGGTCACCTGCCAGCAGAGGAGTGAGGTCTCTCCAGAGAGGTCTCAACTGTGCCAGCACTTTGGTCTTGGACTTCCAGCCTTCAGAACCACGAAAAAAATAAATTTCTGTGAAGTCACCCAGTCTGTGGTATCATGTTAGGGCAGCCCTCAAAGGATAACAGACCCTCAGAGACAATTCTCTGAGTAGCATCCTTTCCCATATTTTGTATTGCAGTAAATACACATAACATGACATTTACCATTTTTACCACTTGGAGGCGTACAGGTCAGTGTCAGTAAGCACATTCACCCCACTGCACAGCCGTCCCCTCTGTCCGTCTCCAGAACCTCTCATCACAAACTAAAACTGTGTCCTCAGCAAACACCAGCTCCCCGTTCTCTCCCCCAGCCCTGGCAACCCCCACTCTCCTTCCTGTTTGTACCTACCTACCTGTTCTAGGTGCTGCATGTCACGGAATCATACAGCAGGTGTCCTTTCGTGTCTGGCTTATTTCACTTAGCAACGTTCTCAAGGCTTCTCCATGTACGTGTCAGAATTTCCTTCCTTTTGAAGGCTGAATAATATTCCACGTACGGACCTTGTTTCTTTTACGTATTCATCCACTGCTATTCATCCATTCCCATATTTTGAAAACACAAATGGGATCCCATTATCCCCTTGTTCCCAACTCTGCCTCCAGGGTTTCTTGACACATCTGGGGTCAAATGCAGACTTTTCTCTGGTCCCTCCAGGCTTTGCTTGATCTGCCCTCTGCACTGGCCTCTTCCAGCTCTGGTCTCCTCCAGGCGGTGCACCCCAGCCCCCAGGCCCTGCTGCTGTTGCTGGCACGCTAGTGCCCCCTCTCTGCAGCCTCACAGTTACTGTTACCTCCCCTGGACACTCTGTCCCATCTCACCTGGCTCTGTCTGGAACATTGTCTCCTATGCAGCCCCAATCTCCTCTCCCCAACACACACATCAGGCACTTCCTGTCCGCTAACACTGCCTTGTTTTTCCACGTAGCACTTACTGCTCGTGCAATGACATTACCCATTGATTCACCTGTTTCTGGTCTGGCTCGCCCACCAAGAGTTCAGTTCCATGAGGGCAGGGGCCGTTCTAGCCATCAGCGCTTTCCCAGCAGTCGGTGCAGGGCCTGGCACATAGCAGGACTCAGTGGAGGCTGAGGGGTGGACAAGGCAGGTGAGAAGCCCGAGGCCCAGGGAAGACCACCCAGCAAGCAGGCAGCAAAACTGGCCTTGAATCTGGGCCTCCGAATCCTCTTCCCTTTCCCCAAATCTCTGGTCTACCTTCCTGTTAAAGGCCCTGGTACTGTATTCTACCTTCCCGTGTCTGTCTGTCCATCCACACTTACCCTTTAGTGAAGCCACGAGTGATCCTGCAATAGGGCATGAGGGTTTGAGCTATCTGTCTGGCTCCTCAGCGCCCCCATCCTGAGAGCTGCCCCTCCCTGTCACTGCGGCTATGGGCCATTTAGTTCATCTTTGATTTCTTCTTCCCATGGAAAGAGGGTAGTGTTGCCATGGGGAAAAGACTGGCATTATTCTCCATTCTTCCCTCTGCTCCATTCAATTGGGAGGCCCCCCTGTGAGTGTGTGAAGTGACCAGTCCCTGCCAAAGGCCTCTGGGGGCTATGGACATAGCTGGCTTCCCTGCCCTTGCTCTAGCCCTTGGGAATCCAGGACCTTTGGGAACGTGATTTTGGGAGTTCATTAGACTCCAAAGCCAGCCATTACCCTCTGGAAGCAGTTTGACCTTCGGAAGTCCCACCACTTCTTTGAGTCTTGCTTTCTGCTGGAAAGTGGACACAACAATATCAATCTTGCAGGTGTACTGAGGTAACACTGAGGTGTTCAGCACAATGCTGCGTCATAGAAAGAGCTCCACAAATGCTGGCCTGTTTTTACTTCTATGTGTTATTGCTATTTATAAGAAGTGAGGTTATGTCTCCTCTCTCCTCTCATCTATATACTAGGCAAACCTCCTGGGTCTCAGAAAATGGCTGGGTAAGGGGAGCCTGGGTGGCTCAGCCAGTAAGCATCTGCCTTTGGCTCAGGTTATGATCCCAGGGTTCTGGGATCGAGCCCCGCATTGGGCTCCCCGCTTGGCGGGAAGCCTGCTTCTCCCTCTCCCACTCCCCTTGCTTGTGTTCCCTCTCTCTCTGTCTCTCTCTGTCAAATAAATAAATAAAATCTTGAAAAAAAAATGTCTGGGTGACTGAAATCACCATGTGGACCAGAAGAGCAGTCGAGACTTCTCCAGCTTTCTCGTCACCTTCCCTCTCCCGAGCTAGAATTAGAGTATCAGTGGTAGAGAGTCTTATTCTAGGCAGATGGGACAGGAGGGCTAGCATTGCATTTGAGAATGAGTTTAGTATCCAGAGCCTTCAAAACCCATTCAGGCCATGGGACGCCTGGGTGGCTTAGCCAGTTAAGCGTCTGCCTTCAGCTCGGGTCATGATCCCGGGGTCCTGGGATGGAGCCCCACATCAGGCTCCCTGCTCAGCAAGGAATCTGCTTCTCCCTCTCCCTCTGCCCCTACCCCCAGCTCATGCTCTCTCTCTCTCACACACACTCTCTCTCTGCATCAAATAAATAAATAAAATCTTAAAACAACAACAACAACATTTAGTCGAGTCTCTCCCCAGTCCCTGCCCATTCATAGTGAACAGTGTCCACCTGGTGAAAAATAGGAAGTATGGAAGAGAAACCTTAGCTTTATAAGCCTAAACCTGAGCTTTACAACATCCCTTGTGGCCTGGGTCAGACTCCCTTAAGGATGCCTCTACCCTGGTGGTGGGAAGCTGGGCCCCAAATCTCAAAGCCTCAGGGCAGGTGGGTCTGGCAGGACATTTAGCAACATTTGGTGATTTAAAGGCCAGAAACTACAGAGGACCTGCCACGGCTGCTGGCCTGTCTCACTCGGTACTGTGGCGTAGGAGGCAGGCATGGGGCTCCCCAGCACCAGCCAGCACCTGCATGCCATACCCTGAACTTTGACGTCCTCCCCAGCGAGCTGCTGAAAGCCTGATGGTGGCCAGCATGCGAAGAGAAGTCAAGGCCACTCAGGCAAATGACCAGCATGAGACTCCTCCTAACATTCGACCCCCAACCTCCTCTGTGTACGGATGGGGAAACTGAGGCCAGAACAAGGAACACCCTTGAAGTAGGTACTTGAGGCNCTCCATGTACGTGTCAGAATTTCCTTCCTTTTGAAGGCTGAATAATATTCCACGTACGGACCTTGTTTCTTTTACGTATTCATCCACTGCTATTCATCCATTCCCATATTTTGAAAACACAAAAGGGACCCCATTATCCCCTTGTTCCCAACTCTGCCTCCAGGGTTTCTTGACACATCTGGGGTCAAATGCAGACTTTTCTCTGGTCCCTCCAGGCTTTGCTTGATCTGCCCTCTGCACTGGCCTCTTCCAGCTCTGGTCTCCTCCAGGCGGTGCACCCCAGCCCCCAGGCCCTGCTGCTGTTGCTGGCACGCTAGTGCCCCCTCTCTGCAGCCTCACAGTTACTGTTACCTCCCCTGGACACTCTGTCCCATCTCACCTGGCTCTGTCTGGAACATTGTCTCCTATGCAGCCCCAATCTCCTCTCCCCAACACACACATCAGGCACTTCCTGTCCGCTAACACTGCCTTGTTTTTCCACGTAGCACTTACTGCTCGTGCAATGACATTACCCATTGATTCACCTGTTTCTGGTCTGGCTCGCCCACCAAGAGTTCAGTTCCATGAGGGCAGGGGCCGTTCTAGCCATCAGCGCTTTCCCAGCAGTCGGTGCAGGGCCTGGCACATAGCAGGACTCAGTGGAGGCTGAGGGGTGGACAAGGCAGGTGAGAAGCCCGAGGCCCAGGGAAGACCACCCAGCAAGCAGGCAGCAAAACTGGCCTTGAATCTGGGCCTCCGAATCCTCTTCCCTTTCCCCAAATCTCTGGTCTACCTTCCTGTTAAAGGCCCTGGTACTGTATTCTACCTTCCCGTGTCTGTCTGTCCATCCACACTTACCCTTTAGTGAAGCCACGAGTGATCCTGCAATAGGGCATGAGGGTTTGAGCTATCTGTCTGGCTCCTCAGCGCCCCCATCCTGAGAGCTGCCCCTCCCTGTCACTGCGGCTATGGGCCATTTAGTTCATCTTTGATTTCTTCTTCCCATGGAAAGAGGGTAGTGTTGCCATGGGGAAAAGACTGGCATTATTCTCCATTCTTCCCTCTGCTCCATTCAACTGGGAGGCCCCCCTGTGAGTGTGTGAAGTGACCAGTCCCTGCCAAAGGCCTCTGGGGGCTACGGACATAGCTGGCTTCCCTGCCCTTGCTCTAGCCCTTGGGGATCCAGGACCTTTTGGGAACATGATTTTGGGAGTTCATTAGACTCCAAAGCCAGCCATTACCCTCTGGAAGCAGTTTGACCTTTGGAAGTCCCACCACTTCTTTGAGTCTTGCTTTCTGCTGGAAAGTGGACACAACAATATCAATCTTGCAGGTGNTTGGGAGGCCCCCCTGTGAGTGTGTGAAGTGACCAGTCCCTGCCAAAGGCCTCTGGGGGCTATGGACATAGCTGGCTTCCCTGCCCTTGCTCTAGCCCTTGGGAATCCAGGACCTTTGGGAACGTGATTTTGGGAGTTCATTAGACTCCAAAGCCAGCCATTACCCTCTGGAAGCAGTTTGACCTTCGGAAGTCCCACCACTTCTTTGAGTCTTGCTTTCTGCTGGAAAGTGGACACAACAATATCAATCTTGCAGGTGTACTGAGGTAACACTGAGGTGTTCAGCACAATGCTGCGTCATAGAAAGAGCTCCACAAATGCTGGCCTGTTTTTACTTCTATGTGTTATTGCTATTTATAAGAAGTGAGGTTATGTCTCCTCTCTCCTCTCATCTATATATTAGGCAAACCTCCTGGGTCTCAGAAAATGGCTGGGTAAGGGGAGCCTGGGTGGCTCAGCCAGTAAGCATCTGCCTTTGGCTCAGGTTATGATCCCAGGGTTCTGGGATCGAGCCCCGCATTGGGCTCCCCGCTTGGCGGGAAGCCTTCTTCTCCCTCTCCCACTCCCCTTGCTTGTGTTCCCTCTCTCTCTGTCTCTCTCTGTCAAATAAATAAATAAAATCTTGAAAAAAAAATGTCTGGGTGACTGAAATCACCATGTGGACCAGAAGAGCAGTCGAGACTTCTCCAGCTTTCTCGTCACCTTCCCTCTCCCGAGCTAGAATTAGAGTATCAGTGGTAGAGAGTCTTATTCTAGGCAGATGGGACAGGAGGGCTAGCATTGCATTTGAGAATGAGTTTAGTATCCAGAGCCTTCAAAACCCATTCAGGCCATGGGACGCCTGGGTGGCTTAGCCAGTTAAGCGTCTGCCTTCAGCTCGGGTCATGATCCCGGGGTCCTGGGATGGAGCCCCACATCAGGCTCCCTGCTCAGCAAGGAATCTGCTTCTCCCTCTCCCTCTGCCCCTACCCCCAGCTCATGCTCTCTCTCTCTCACANACACACACTCTCCCTCTGCATCAAATAAATAAATAAAATCTTAAAACAACAACAACAACATTTAGTCAAGTCTCTCCCCAGTCCCTGCCCATTCATAGTGAACAGTGTCCACCTGGTGAAAAATAGGAAGTATGGAAGAGAAACCTTAGCTTTATAAGCCTAAACCTGAGCTTTACAACATCCCTTGTGGCCTGGGTCAGACTCCCTTAAGGATGCCTCTACCCTGGTGGTGGGAAGCTGGGCCCCAAATCTCAAAGCCTCAGGGCAGGTGGGTCTGGCAGGACATTTAGCAACATTTGGTGATTTAAAGGCCAGAAACTACAGAGGACCTGCCACGGCTGCTGGCCTGTCTCACTCGGTACTGTGGCGTAGGAGGCAGNCACTGTGGCATAGGAGGCAGGCATGGGGCTCCCCAGCACTAGCCAGCACCTGCATGCCGTACCCTGAACTTTGACGTCCTCCCCAGCGAGCTGCTGAGAGCCTGATGGTGGCCAGCATGCGAAGAGAAGTCAAGGCCACTCAGGCAAATGACCAGCATGAGACTCCTCCTAACATTCGACCCCCAACCTCCTCTGTGTACGGATGGGGAAACTGAGGCCAGAACAAGGAACACCCTTGAAGTAGGTACTTGAGGCATCCCAAGTCTCTCTCCCTTGCCGTGGCTTGTCTCTTTAGCTTCCTCATCTGCAGGGTTCCCCAGCAGAACTATGAGCTCATGGGGAACAGGGGCCATATCCTAGTTATTTAAGAACGCCCAACTCCCAGCATAAGGCCTGGCACAGAGTAGGGGTTCAAAGGATGGATGTATAAAGAAAGGAAGGAAAGGAACAGGGAGGGCGGGAGGACAGATCACAAACCTTTCTATATGAATGTCTCCCTGTGCCTCTACTCAGCCTTTATAACAGCAGAGCCGACCTCTCTCTCACCTTCTTTCTGTGTCTCTACGTCCCCAGTCTCACCCCCTGAAGTTATCTCGCTCGCTAAGTCCTATTGATCATTTCTGGCCAGTGTTTGTCCTGTCGCTGTCTTCCCATTCTCAGCGCTGTCCCTGAAGTCCACATCTCACTGTGTCTCAGCTGCTGTGCTGTCACAGCCCGCAGCCTGCACTTTCTCCTGTTTATCCCTCTCCCGTCCCTCCACACCACGGCCAGACAGGGACAGGGTCCATCCAGCCCTTCAACCCAGGAGCCGACGTCTCGAAATCTGTTCTAAGCAGGTGATCAGGGATGCGCACAGAGACTGGTAGGCGGAGTGCTTGTCATGGGTATTACACTGTAATTGTGAACAATAGGAGACCAGCTAGACGTTAGTCCAAAAACAGTGGGTGTTTTGGGGCTCATGTATCTGATAGAGCAATATTAAATCTTTGAAAAATTATTTTGAGGACTACTTAAAATCAACTTAAACTAATACTAGGTTAAAAAAAATCGGGATACAAATCTGTATGTACAATAAGGTTCCAATCTGTGAATAGATATGTGTACAGAAAAGTAAAATAGAAAAGAAACTGACATATTAGCATAGGTCTCAGTTGGACTTAAGGGTTATGTTTTAAAGTTCTTCTTGATACTTATCCGTATCAGCTAGACTGTCTTCAACAAGCATGTGTATTTAATCAGACCGTAAAGAAATCATTTGCCGGGGCGCCTGGGTGGCACAGCAATTAAGCGTCTGCCTTTGGCTCAGGGCGTGATCCTGGCGTTCTGGGATCGAGCCCCACATCAGGCCCCTCTGCTGGGAGCCTG